>NW_005842078.1:1274747-1319416 GCF_000455745.1 Alligator sinensis
GCAAGAACTATTGGGGGAGCAGAGTGGACATCCGCATCCCAAGGAAGGAAGGAGCAGGTCAGCATCCCTATGGGGAGAGGCACGCCCGGTCCAAAGACCGCTGGTAGTCACCAGCAGGACTGAACCAAGAGAGGGCGAGACGAGGACGGATTGGGGGCCAGGATAGGAAGACCTGAGGGGGCGTATGGTCGGGGGGTAGGGAAGGACGGAGCCCCGAGAGTACCCGCGAAGAAGCGGGGGATGCCCCGAGGGAAGACCCCCCACTGAAAGAGTCATCAAAGTCGTGGCAGACGAGTTCTGGGGTCTCCCTTTATACCAGGCGGGGCAAATCCTGGGGTGTACCAACGAAGTCCGGGTGTGCAAGATATCGGGTCCGGGCAAAGGCGGCGCGCGAACTCCTGGTGGAACGAAGGCGGGTACACACAGATATTAAAATGTTGTAACACTGATTAGAATATAGAATCTAGTACTTAATTAATTAACAATGCATTAGAGAAGGGTATCAGCATTGGTACCCATTTTATATATTATAATTAACAATCTAGATAGAAATGTCAATACAGCTGGATTAACATTTGCTGAGGACATGAAAAACAGAGTTAACAAACCCAAAAGAGGCCAAACTCAAACTGCAAAATCACCAAGAAGGATTAGAAGAGATGGGATCAGATGGCTGTATGGGATGATTACAGAGTCAGCATTGCATCAATAGAATGTCATACAGCCAGAGAGGGGAAATAAACAGTACAGACTGAAATTGGAGGGCACCTTATCAGCCAACCATTGATTCTGATACATAACTAGGAGATAGCAGAAAAAGTATGAACTCATCTCATTGAGAAAAACAGCCAGTGCTATTTTCAGATGCAGCATGATTAGAACTGCCAGTGATTCTTATCTTCAGTTTGCTTAACCTTGTCCATTATAAAGGATTCTTGTAGTATTTTTAAAGAGGTACAACAACTTCACTGCTGTAAAAAACAGCAAGCAGGAATTGCATTCAAATTTGACCAAGCTGCAGGCTGCTGAAAATGTATCATTTAGTATATGAGCATCTTCATTGTGGTGATGCTTTCAAACCCCTAAACATAATACAGGGGTCTTAATGACTCACTTCCACATATATATGTACCTCATCAAACTATCCAAAATGAAGAGTGGAGACCAAAGAGAAAGTGAATCACAATTCTGAAGGAAAAACTGAGCTAGAGTCACCATTGATGAACAGATGTACAGGGAGATTTAAAAGTGCCTTCTGCTGGGAAACGTCTCCGAATTTCTCCAGGGCTAAGCTTAATCTGATGCTAATACAGTCTTTTAGGAAGTATTTTACTGGCCTGGAGAATAAATTATTTTTGTCTAAATGAGTAAGAAGGATTTGGAAAAGGAACCAATTCTACCAGAGCAAAGTCACCTGAATAAGCCCTTCAAATAGTTGATGCAATCTTAACTAGGATCGTCTTCTGGTGTCCTGTATAGCATATCCCAGGGGCAGTGGTCCCGAAACTTGTGGATCATTTGGTATAATACGAAACTGTGCATAACCTTAGGTGTATCTCTATGATTGTTCATGTGCAGGGGTGCACATTTCCCGTGGGACAAATAGCAGCAGCACATATTTGTGTTGCTGCTACTTGTCCCTGTGCACTCCCCTGCACACATGCTGCGGGGGTGGGGGAGGGAGACTGGGGTCAACACCTATGCTGCCTTAACTGGGGGCCTCCCAGGGCAGCAGCAATGCTGAGCTGGCCATGCAGAGCCTGGTCAGCAGCCAGAGAGTGGCTCTGGCTGGCCAGGCCCCATGCAGCTGCCACTTACTGCCTTTTTTTAGCAGCAGCTTCAGCTTTTTTTCTTTTTTTTTACACCAGGATCTTTCAGTGTCCAAAAACTTGCCACGCTGCAAGTTACCAGCATGGTGCATGGGTGCACATGTGCTGCATACAGTTTGCAGTACCTCACATGACTGAGGCTGCATACTAAATGTGCATGCTCATGGGGATGTGTCCCTTAAGTATATGCTTCCTATTTATTTTAAGAGAGACCTGTGTACTGAATATTAAGTGAGCTGAAGAAAGAAGGATAGTGGAGCATAAAAACATCTTAAGAGAATTCCTCTATTTTCCAGAGGATTCCTCTACCCAGAGCTCTTCCCATGGCCAGGAACAGTAGCAATATGGCCCAATGAATTGGTACAACATAGCCACAAAACAGAAATATTATATTATGTTGGTCATTTAATCAGTTATGTCATTATAGTAAGTAGGAAAATGTAGTAATAGCTGCACTCTGCCTTCTGATAGGTGGGGAAGAATATATTTCAACAACACCCTGTTGTGCCTCAGAACAAAGCCTTTTTGCTCAGACTTTTCTAAAGAAGTCAGTATTCATTTGCAGAGTAAAGTCTTGTAGTATACAGGACATCCAGCTGGAAAACCTAAGTGGTCAGTTTTGACCTGATATTAAATGTTTCTATAACATCAACACCAACAGGATATGTTGTAATCTCAGTGAGAAGTGGGCCATCTAAAAGCAAATGGAACTTTTGTTTTCAATGAAAAAACACAGAAAAACAAATGTGTCAATGACAATTTGGTAGCACAAGCATAAACGAATATTAAACGGGCCCTGTTATCAGTGTGGTATAACATAAAACAAGTATATGATGCTTGTAATGAATACCTGCAAATTCAGACTGAAGTAATGAGCACATTTAGTACACCTGAATAGCTGCGTTTTGGGATTTGATTTTGTGTATAATTTCATCATTGTTTATAAGTATTGTGTTAGCTGTGCCATATATGCGGCATGGAGCAGGAAAGAGGGCATGCTACCTCACAATCTCAACACTGTACAGGGATGAAAAAGTGTGGTTTCGTCTAAAGACTCCCCCTTCCTTTGGGGTCAGGAACCATGGAAGAAGCCGAGTTAATAAAATGGCCATTGAGGTCAGGAAAGCCATTAGCATCAGAGCAGGGTATAAAAGTCCTGTATTTTTGGCCAGATTTTTGTTCTCAAATCTAAATTAAGTCCTGACTAAAGACAATAGAGTAATCTGCCATGGGATATGTACTTTGGATATTCAGCCAAACTGCTTTCTGCTGCCGCCTTCTGAGAGCTGACTAGTTCAGGTACTCATTTCCTAGAAGTTAGCTAAAAGACCCAGGAAGAACTTGGGTAACGGGTATGGGGTTTGGTATAGCAAGGAGGGAATTTTTACTCTATCTCCTCATCCCTCATACAAGTGGAAAACACTGGGCTTTAATTAAAGTTGTGGAAACAGGTGTTGAAGGGTTATCAGGGCTGCCAGCAACTCTCCATCAGGTGGAAATAATTAAGGAAGGAAACATGACCTACACTACATGAATTACCACCAGATAGATCCCAGATGACTTAAATTTAATAAAATTGTGTCTTTTGTCTTTTTTGCTGTCTCAGACAGTTAGGTCACTGAACTCTTAGTAGCTGTTCTTAGTTGGCCTTGGATGCTCAAGAAATATTTTTGGGTGAAGCTAGTGTTGAACTGGTTTGAAAATAAGAGGTGAAATCAGTGCTCCCCTTTCAGCTGCACCCAATGGAAACTAGTCATTGTTGGATGTATCTATATGTGTACTTCAATGTGCATTAACTGACTTTAATGCTCATTAAAGCATTGCAAAAAACCTTTGCTCTTTCACTGATGCTCATTAAAATAAGATAATGCACTTTTTTCCCCTAGTACCTCACAATGGAGGTACTAAATTTAATGTGCATAACCAAAACCACATTAATGAATGTATAGATGCACCCGCTGAGAATCTAACTCCTTAAGTCTGGATTAGATCCACTTAATAGAAAATGAATTCACAGAATGTGTTCCTTCTCCCTGCTTATCTGGGTATTTATATCATGGAATACAAAACCAAGTGATACATTTGTTAATAATTACATCATTTATATTGCTACAGTTGACCAAAACAATTCATTTTAAACTTCAAAATCAAGGCAGAATGAATTGGGTTCAGGATAGAATTCCTGATGAATACCCTGATGCACTACAGATAGCATATCAGTTGAACATTAATGCTCTATGACTGCATTAAAGTGTGGTTCAGAGTGTCTCTTATGTACAAATTAAAAGTATATACCTATCCAAAGTAGCAGTCCAAAGCCTATTGTTTCCAGTCTCACTTTTTCACTGCTGTATATTTTATCTACGTGAGTCCATGAAATTCAGTACATACTAATATCATTAAATGAAACAGTAAATCTCTGAGCTTTACTTGCAGTTACAAAATGGAACCCCAACTGTTCAATATATCTTCACACCCTCTGATACAGTTGTTAGCTAAACTTACTAACACACTTCAGTCTTGAGCCACAGAGCTAGCACTTACTCACTCTTTAATAAATGAAAGTACATTCTACATTTCCAAAGTGTCATGCCTATAATTTATCTAACTAGACATACTTTCATTAACCAACAAGAGTTGATGGCAGCTTTTAAAATTAAAACCATTAGGATATCTTGCAAGTTTCCTTTCATATATATCTTTTCCTGTTGGCTCATCCATTCATTTTCATGTCGCAGAATTAAATGTTCAACTGATTTGTCATGGCCTTATCATTAAATGTCTATTGTAAAATTAATTTAATGTCTGTTCTGTTACTCTTGCCTAGCACAGAGGCTTATTTGTTGGACCATTTCTAAGCATGAAACAAATCAATGTTTTAATATTGTGGAAATTAAAGAATGTATTCTGTTGTCAGAATTCATGTAAAAAAGTATTCAGGATCCTACACTGTCTGTACCTTTATAGATGGGCATTATTTATTATAACTCTCCTAAAATTGTGAGCAGAAAGGAACACATTACCTAAGACTTACTAGAACTGTAGAGCGAGTTTAGACATAATCATATTTTAGACATATATTTAATATTTTGGAACCATTTCATTTTACATGAGCATTACTGTATCAGTGTCATTTGATGTAGCACTAGTCATTAAATGTTTGTTAAATAGAAGTTAATATTTCACACAGACTTGTTGCTCCAGTTCAGAAGATTTGATTTTTCTGTATTTTTACCTGAGGTTGTCAGTGCAAGTTAATGAGAAATCATCTTTTCCACTTTGGTTTGTTAGTCATTTAACCCCAAATTTTCAAAGGCAACCTGAATCTTTTGCACACCATTTTTCCAAGGTTTTTTTTTTTGCTCTGTCTTTCTGCCTTTCATGCTGAAGTTCCAGGCAGCCAGTTTTCAGAGTGGAATACAGCTACCATTCTGCACCACAGTTTTTTTTTTTAATCGAGTAAAATGTCCATCTTAAATAAAAAGGCTTTAAATAGCTTTCCTTGCCTCCCCCAATTAATACATAAATAGCATTTTCAGCAATGGGCATGGCATGGAAATTGCATGAGGTACCTCAAGTGTCAGATGAGCCAAATGATGACTAGATCCTGTATATGTTAAACTAGCTACTCTGCAGGTTCCATCCCTGTATTTGGAAGCAACTGCAGAAGGCTACTTCAGCAAGGATTTAAACCTATACTTAATTTTAAGCATCAGGCCTTTTTTGTAATACTTTACTGTGCTTAATTTTAAGCGCATGACTTTTTTTCTTGTTCATGCTAATGGGATTAAAGCATATGTATTTATTTGTGTGGTTCAGTGCTTTACAAGCCTAAGAAAGGTCAATTACAGTTTTAAACACAAAATGTCAATAGGGATTACTTGTGGTAGAATTAAGTATACAAATAAGTATTTGTATGAACAAAGCTTTAGTGAGTGTGTGTACCTCCTTCTTCCCCCAGTTAAACACTTATAATTTTACTCACTTAAAAGGGATCCATAAAAGGGTAAAATTTGGTTTATAGCATAGATTCATAGATGTTAGGGGCTGGAAGGGACCTCACAAGATCAGTGGGTCCAGCCCCACTGTACTTGGGCATATCCTCATTTGAAATCTTCAGTCTTAATATGAATAATTATGACCTTTTCTGATGTAGGAAATTTAAGCTAGAATGAAATGCTGTAGATTCACCTTAATATTTTTTTTTGATTTCATTCACTTGAGAAATAGAAATGTCAATCAGTTAAAGTAAAAATTTTAATAAAAGCTCCTGAAATTGACTATGGGTGACAGCTGCACAGAATTAGCCTCTTTAAAAGAGGTAGAATTATTGCAAAATCTATTTGTCTACTAAAATTGACACCGGGATTCTTAACCTGATAACCACTTTCAGGTTATTGGGTTGATGATACAAAATAAGGACATTCTTAGAACATTTCCTGGAAATTCGGTATCATGACTGTTCCAAGTATTTTCCAGGACAGATTGCCATGCTTTTTTAAAAAGCTTTACATACAATTAGTACAAATTTAAGGGAAGTGTATTTATGAGTATCCTCTATCCTGTACAAAATCAGTTCTGCCCACATAGAGCTCAAATGCATAGCAGACTGGGAGCAGTCAGATTTTAAATCCACCTTTCCACTCAGAGCTGAATGTGGGAAAACTGCAAAGCCCCACTGCTGAATGGGTGCACCCTCTCCATGTCAGGATTAGTATTCATGTGGATGTGCAGTTGTGTCCCAAGTCATCGCTATAGTCTTTGGCACTGAGCTACTTATGCAGCCTTAATAAAAAGATCCCGACCACAGAATAGATAGAATGCATGTTGTAACCCTGGAGTAGAAGACAGATCAGAAGATCTCCTGTCCTCTGTGTATGAACATTCTTGATGTTGCACCATTTGAGTAAATGGACTTTCACCTTTGACTTAAGGTAGGCACAGGATCAGATGCTGAGTGAGTGGAGGGCTTTGCTCTATGCATGGATGTATTTCTTTCTAAAATAATAGGAAAGGAAAACCCAGAACAGCCTTTCTTAGAATGCATTATGTTTGATAGACAATCGTAAGAGGCTTGAGGCTGAAACAGATCACCAAACAATTGTTGAAGTTGGTGAGATTGGTAATAGATCTGGAAAGTGGCACAGAAATTTCAACACCAAGATCATCTGTCAAAATTCAAGATGACTGACATTGCCAATAATTATGTTGGTTACCTCTTATGGATGTCATATCCCTTATCAGAACGGCTTGATGATTTGTCATTTATTTTAAGTTTTAGTGATGAAAACCCTGTCAAAGGTTTGGGCCTTTTGTCATTTACTTTGAGTTGGGATGCTTGGGAGATTTATTAAGGGCCTTGTTTAATGATGCATGCACAGATCTTTACAAGAGAGTCACTCAAATGTCAAAAAAATTCTGGAGAGTAGCTGTAAAACCAATGGACTGATTTTTTATTTTTTTCCCATAATGGGTTGCGTCACACCACAGTAAAAATGAGTTTTAGCTGTCTTTTGTTTAAACCAGTAAATGCCATAAAATAGCTTGACATCTTTAGATTACAGTGATTTACATTTGTCTTAATTTGTAAAGTGAAGCTGCTCTAATTAGACACAAGTATGTGGTCATGACAAATTAGTCTATTTATTGTTGTGATTATTATTTGTGATTTATGCATCTGGACTCCTATGCTTTAAGGAGATAAAGAGGATTCACTAAAGTATTGCTTATTTTATTTCTATTTCTTTTAAAGATAATTGTGAATAAGTACTGTCTTTGTGACAATGAATGATTAATAACATTGGCTACAGCAGGAAATGATGGAGCCAGGTATATTAAAATATGGCTTCTACCTTTCCTCTCTTCCTTTGAGTTGGCATTTCTAGTCTTTCAAAATTATACTACATTTTAAGAGTTTTGTGCTTTTTATGAAGTTTCATGAAGGGGTTGGATTAAACCATTCTTCCTATTTAATTTTTTAACTGTTTACTTTCTAACTAGTTTAGTGATCATGTAGTTTAATTATTTTGAGAAAGCTACTGATTGTGCAAAATATTTTGAGTAGATCCCCACATCATATGAAACTCATCATCATCATCAGGCTTGCTAGCACCACAACTGAATGAGACCTGGGTGTCGTGATAGACAGCAAATTGAACATGAGTCAGCAATGTGATGCCATAGCTGGCAGAACCAATCAAATGCTGGCATTCATCTTACCAAGGCATCTCGAGCAGTGCTAAGAATGTCATCTTCCCTCTCTACTCAGCCTTCGTGAAACTGCATCTGGAGTACAGTGTCTAGTTTTGGGCACCGCACTTCAGGAAGGATGTGAAGAAGCTCAGAATAGTCCAAAGGTGGGCCACGTGCATGGTTGGAGACCTTGAGACCAGGTCATATGAGGAGAGGCTGAAAGACTTGGGACTGTTCATCCTGGACAAGAGAAGACTCAGAGAGGACTTACTTAGTCGCAGCCTCTAAGTATATCAGGGGCATACATCAGGGTGTGGGGTAGCATCTGTTCACTAGCCCTCCCCCTCCCCCCCGGGCACAAACTGGGCACAATGGGTACAAACTGACTGAAAATCACTTCAGGCTGGACATAAGGAAAAACTTCTTTACAAGTCAAGTGCCATGGATTTGGAACACACTCCTCCCAGAGGTGGTACAGTCACCTACCCTGGCAATCTTCAAATAGTGTCTTGACACCCATCTTGCTGGGGTCATCTGATTCCAGCAGTCTTTCCTGTCCAAGTGCAGGGGGGCTGGCCATGATGATCTGTAAAATCTCTTCCAACCCCTAGCAACTATGAAACTATGAAACTATTATCCTTCTTTCTTCTTGGACATTGTTATAAATCTGAAACTTGAGCCTTATTGATGAAAAGACCCCAAATGTCCCTGAAGCAGTCACACAATTTTGAAAGCACATACAGCTACATCAGTAGAACTTAGAGAAATAAGTTTTCATTCATAACAGTATGTGAAGGTTCTGATCATCTGGCCCAAGGTTCATTCAAGCCTCAATCTCAAAATTGAACTTGAGCTGTGTTATCCCTCCCAGATCAGAAATGAAGAAATTGTTGCTGTGGCTCCAGCAAAATAAAATCATTGAGTTTCACAGGCCTGAAAACTATTGTATATTACAATAAATTTTATTTTCCAGAAAACTTGTCACTGTCTATAATGTTGCTGTAGCAAGTGTTCATCCCAGGGGTGGGTGCAATGCCCCATGGTAGCCACTCAGCCTTTGCCCACTTGTGACTTTCCTGGGGCACTGTCCCCTTCACTCACCCACCAGGCCTTGATGTTGTTCATTTTTTAGGAAAGGGAGGATGACCCAGGGCTTCCTAAGTCTGGTCTCACACTCATGAGCACAGGTGTCCATGGTCATTGCCTTAAGGGCCAATTGTGTGCTCCATCCTCCCCAATACCCACTCTCATGCCTCACAGATCATGTGCTGACACATGCCTTTACTGGGCTACAGGCTCCAAGCCCCAGCCCTCACTCTTCTTGGGCTTTGGGCTCCTTAGTCACCTTGGTCTCTCTGGCAATAGTCCTTGACCTTCAGTCTCTGTAGACCCTGGCCTTGTTCCTAGGCCAGTTGAGACTTTTGGGATCCCTTGGTCCCACTGACACACCCTTTCTGGGCTCCAGACCTCCAGGCCCCAAGCCTTCTATTTTCAGCCCCTCCTGGGCTCTGTGTTTGTTCCCATGCTCAGTGCTACTTACCCCAGCTTAGTGGTTATCTTAGGAGCCCCGCTCTTGTCCAGATGGCTAGTTACCTGGTCGTAGAAGTACACAAGGTTTGTCAGGCATGATCTACCCTCAACAAAACTGTGCTGGTTACTTTTTAACACCCTGTCAGTTACTAGCTTGTCATTGATGGCCTCCTTAATAAACTTTTCAAAGATTTTACCCAGGAGTCAGATCAGACTGAATGGTCTGTAGTTTGCAGGGTCATCCCTCTTCCCTTTTTGAAGATGGGCACCACATTGGCCATCTTCCAGTCATTCAGGACCACTCCCAAGTTCCACGACTCTGCAAACAGCTTGGTCAGGGGTGCTGCTATAAGCTTCACCAGTTCTTTCAGGACTCTTGGGTGCAGGTTGTTGGGCCCAGCAGACTTTAAAGCAGCCAAGTGTTATAGGAATTCCCTCACCTGTTCAGGACTGATTTCATGTAGTCTGTTGTCTTCCCAATGCTCCCTGGGCATCTGACCAGGTAAACAGCCCCCATTTGATTTCAGGAATACTGAAGTAAAGTATGTATTTAGGAGTTCTGCTTTTTCATAGTAATCGACTGTGGGCTGCCCCTGGATCTTCAATAAGGGGCCCACAGTAAAGTCAGATTTTTTCCTTGCCCCCTATGTATCTGTTGAAGGACTTTTTGTTGTCTTTTATTGCAGTTGCCAGCTTGATCTCCATGCCTGCCTTAGCCTTCTGTGTTTTGTATCTGCAAGCCCTGGCAATACAGGTGTATGCCTCCCTGGTTGTCAAGCCATTCTTCCAGTGCTTGTATGTTTCTTTTTTCTTTTTTAGCAGCTCACTAACATCCCTGTTAAGCCAAATGGGTCTTGGCTCCTTTCCTGCTTTTTTCACATGGGGATGGCCTGTTTTTGAGCTTGAAGAATTGCCTCCCCAAATTGTCCAGTTGCTGGTTGCATATTTACCAACTAGCCACTTGAGTTTACCAAAATCTGCCTTTTTGAAATCCAGGACTTCTGTTCTGCTGACTGATTTCCCAGTTTTATGGTGGACGGTGGACAGGTCATGATCACTATCTCCCAAAGTATCACCAATCCTCAGGTCACCTATGATGCCCTCTCCTTTGGCCAGCACTAAATTCAGAGTAGCCTTACCCCTAGTAGGTCCTTCCACTACCTGATTCAGAAACAGGTTGTCTACTGTTGTCAAGAAACTGGCTGAGAGGCTGGAGGTGGCCAAGCGATCTTCCTAACAGATGTCAGGGTAGTTGAAGTCACCCATGACAATCATGTCTCTAGTACTAACTGCCTCAGTCAGTTCTCTGGAGAATGCCTGATTGCTCTCATCTTCTTGGGATGGAGGCCTGTAGTAGACTCCCACCATCAGGTCTCCTTCTCCTGGTCCCCCTTGTATCCTGACCCAGAGGGTCTCAAGGGACCCTTCCCTGTTGTCAAAGATGATCTGCAGGGAGGGGTACTGCTCTTTCATATATAGGGCCACACCTCTGCCCTTCTTCCCAACCCCATCCTTTCTGTAGAGCCTATAGCCCTCAATACTCACTGCCCAGTTGAGTGTGGCATCTCACCAAGTCTCTGTCAACCCAATCAAATCAAAATCCTTGTCATCCAGAAGGAGTGCCAGTTCCTCCTGTTTGTTACCCATGCTTCTGGCATTTCCATAGAGACACCTAAGCTCTCTCCTAGCCACCTCAGGTTTTCTGTCATGCCGCCTGTGACTCAAGATTTCAGCACACGTCTGATTGGCCGTTGCTGGAACGCCATCCAGCGCATCCTTGTGTCTTGTGGTTTCATGTCCAGCAATGGAACCTTCTCCCTGGCACCCTGGACATGCCTAGTTTAAAGCTCTCAACAAGTCGGTGACTCTTGTAGCAAAGAGCTTCTTCCCTCTGCCTGTGAGATGAATGCCATCCCTTGTGTATAGGCCACTGTTGCAGAACTGTGTATTAAGGTTGAGGTATCTGAAGCCCACATGATGACACCATCTCCTAAGCCTTTGGTTGACCTCCTTGATGCACTCCTCCCTCTGATGGCCACAGCCTCTTACTGGGAGGATTGAGGAGAAGATTATTTGTGCTCCTAGGCCCATGAGCTTCTCCCCCATGGTATTGTAGTCTCTCATGAACCTCCTGGGGCTGCTTCTTGCTGTGATGTTGGTGACCACATGGACAAGAAACATGAGGTAGTGGTCAGTAGGGTGGACCAGCTTAGGGATTCTCACCATGACATCTCTAATCCTGGCTCCTGGAAGTTGTGGCAGGCCAATAGGGGGTGCTCCTGTGCTAAGCCACCCACCTCACTGTGTCTGACTACCTTCCAGGCTCTGAGTGCCTCCCTGGGGGTGCCTCACATCTGGCTGACCCCCACTTCCTGGAGCACACCCCCTCGCCTCGGGGTAATGCTGCCACCATCCAGGGTCTGGAGTGATCCTGGCTCTGTGCCCCCTGGGAAACACAGGCCTAGTAGCCCTTGAGGGTACTCGGCCCACTTCAAGAACTTGGGGTGTTTCCCTCAGTCTGAAGCACAAATAGTGGTCTCCCTTAGTCAGCTGAACCAAGGGGCTACTGCCCCTCCTCCTGGGTAGTCCTTAACTGGTATAGATCTAATGACCTCATTTACCTGGTCCAATGGAAGCCCGCACCTGAAATACATTGCTGGGTAGACTGGCATTGCTTAGAATAATAGCGAGCCTAAGCCCCTCACCCATGTATGTGATGCCAGCCACATAGGCAGAGGGAGCAGGTTTCCCCCCCCTGCCTCAGGAATGTATCCAGCTCAGGTTACAACTCAGGGTCACCTGAGAGAGGGGGTAAAGGAGTCTGCCATTTGCAGTAACCATGTTAACCAAGCTGTCACATAGCAGAGTTTTTGGTGAGAAATAGAGGTGGCATTCTGCCACAGAAGGCAGCAGACCTCTTGTGCAAAGAAGTCTGGGCAGCCTATGGCTCCTTTTGTGCTCCATAGCAGGGAGTCTCCCATGACTATCACCCTACATTGTTTCCTTGCTGGGGTCAGATGATCCTACATGAGTGCATCATCCATCGATGATGAGAGGGCTGCATAGCTGTTGTGTAGGGTTATTGGGGGGACAGCTGATGCACATTGTGGCTTTGATCCTGTTGTAATCAGGTTCCACCCACTATTGGTCTTGGCATCTTGGCCAGGTCCAGTCTTCTGCCCTGTCTCCATGGCATCCTCCTCCAGATCCAGGGCCTGGCAGTAGGTGTCAATCTCTGCCTCATGTTCCCTGATGATCCTCAGCCTCTCCACCTCCTCCTGTAGTTCCCTCACCCAGCCCTCCAGAGTCTCCACCAGTGAGCACATCCCACAAGCGGGAGCGCTTGTGCCTCTGATCTCAGTGACCAGCAGGAGTGCCAGGGAGGCTTCGCAGTCTGGAGACAAGGGCTCCACCTGCATGGAGGCTGTAAGCATAGGTTCTGTCTGGATGGAGGCCTAAAAGGTACCGGGGGGGCGGTGTGGTGGACCATCCAGACCAGGAAGCCTAGTGGTGTAGTGCGTACCTATCACCATATTGCAGGGTGACCCTGGTCGTATGACTGCCTAGGTGTTTGTATAAGCCCAGGTGGGTGGGTGTTATTTCCCCCATTTAGTCCTTACCTGTTGCTGCTGCTGCAGCTGAGGCTTAGCAGACAGGCTCAAGCAGCTGCCTGTGGGGGGATCCCCTAGCTCCCTGGCTTCCTAAGCAGCTGGGGGATTCCCAGGGTCCCTGAGTCCCTCATCCCCTTTACCTGATGTCCAGCACCAAAGGCCTTTCTTTGGCATGGAGGGGCTTTGGTTCCCAGGAGGGTTTCCTGCCATGGGGCAACTGGGGGGGAAACTCAGGACTGAGAGTGCCCACTGGTGGTCCCCCCATGCACCCTCCCATGAGAACTCCTGTGCTAACTCATGCACTGGGCCCAGAGCATGCCTGTTTTTGTACTCTGTTCATGCGGCTCTGGTCACATGGCTCTTGTGGGGCTGGGCTAACTAGGAGTTGGGGGGGGGCGTGACTTTCCTTGGCTCCACTCAGCTACCTCCCACCACTGGTCCAGCTACCCGCTCCGTGCTAGAGGTCAGAAGTCCACCTAAGGGTCTGCCGGGGGAACTGCAGCTCTGAGGGGTGTGATGAGCTTATGCCCATGCATCTCTGCCAGCAAGCGGTCCCAAATGAAGAAAATCTTTGGTTAAGACCCTTTAAAACTTTGAATCTTGTGGAGTCTTGGACAGAGTCTTGCAAGATTATGTGATCATTTTGCTTTAAATGGCTTTGTTATGTAGCAAAGTAAAACACATCTGATATATTTTAGTTTGCTAATTAACAAATTGCAATCGTGCACAGATCACTGGAAGCCCAGGTGTGCTTCAGGAAGCTTGGGCTTGTTGGGCTTCCAGCACCCCATGCAGCATCTCTGTCACTTTCTTCAGCCACCAGCACACCCAGCCACTCCCCTGCCACCTTCCTGCACTGCCCCAGGGGCAAGCTAGCCTGTTCCTAGGCAGGAAGCAGGAAGGGGGCACGGGGTGCTAGAAGCCTGCCAAGACCAAGCTTCCTCAAGCATGCCCAGGCTTCCAGTGTCCCATGCACTATTGGATCCAGGAGGTGCTGCTTATGACCTGGGGCAGCACCCAACCACTAGCACCCCACCTGTGAAGCCCCGGGAAGTGCTGCCATCATGGAAGGAAGCAGAATCTGTCCCCCCCACCCCCAGAGCAGGGGCTTCACAGCCCAGTGCCAGCTCATGCGGATGAGCTCTGCCAAGGAAAAGAAAAATTAAATAA
Source organism: Alligator sinensis (assembly GCF_000455745.1). Lineage (NCBI taxonomy): Eukaryota > Metazoa > Chordata > Crocodylia > Alligatoridae > Alligator > Alligator sinensis. The sequence goes on from NW_005842078.1 coordinate 1,289,080, forward strand.
AAGCAGCAAGAGGCCTGCTCTTCCCTCCCCTCTCCCACCTCAGCAGAGCCTGCCTGCCTCTCCCATGGCCAGGGGGTGAGCTGCTGCTAGGTTGAACAGTCCCTGAGCTGTGGGGGGTCACAGACCATCCTTCCATGGTGGCAGTACCCCCTGGGCAGTCCCAGGGGGGTGCTGGTGCTGCAGAGGGAAGCATGAGGGTCCCACACAGCTCAGGGGATTTTCAACCCAGCAGCAGCTCACACAGGCAGTCTCCACTGAGAAAAAATAAATAAAAAAGCAGTGAGGGGCCTGATCTCCCCACTGGAGTCTGCCGGCATCTTCCGTGGCACAGGGGTGAACTACCAGTAGGCCCTGAGCTGTGGGGGGTGGTGCCCCCTGGGTGGGTTTTTTTTTTCCTCCAGAGCCTACCTGCCTCTCCTCCCAGGCAGGCTCACCAGGCAGAGAGGCCTGCCCACCATTTCAATTTAGGGAGAAGTAAACCTCTATTATGTGTACAAGTGGCCCCTGACTGGGTTAGGCCATGGGCTTATATGGCTGAAGCCCAGCTTGGATTGGAGTCAATCAGGTGACTCCCTAATTGACCCCTGCCACACCTGCAGGCTGCTTTTGGTGCAGCCTCTTCTCTTAAAATGACAGTTACACCAAATGCCATCACAGTACCATCATGGCAAATGCTTCAGATGACAAAGCCCTGTTAGGAATGCAGTCACTGTTAGTAACTTTTGCATGGACTTTATGTGAGTGTGTGAGGAAAGGGACTGTAGGATATTTTCCTTTGTTATGAGACTTCTGCAGTAGGAAAGTTGAAACCTTCTTACCACCAAGTCATGTACCAGCCATCACAAAAAAGAGAAGGGCAAGAGTGGGTTATGGCCTTTCTCCATGACCATGATGCAGACTTTGGAAAACTATGTCTTCATACTATTTCTATCTTAAGCAAATTCCTAAGAGGGCAGTCATGGATTTTTTAATATACCACATTTATGTGAATTTAAGATGAGGTTTCTTCCCATAATCAGTATGGGAGTGTGGGGGGAAGCCCCTAGTCTTAGATTCACTTACAAAGCAGAGGTGGGGAATGGAGGCAGACAGCTGCTGCTGATCTGACTCTGGCCCTGAGCCCAGGTCGGGGATAGAGTCATACTCACAGCAGCCTCCTGCCCCACCCTCCTCTTGTCCTCTGCACGTGCTTCCCCCCTACTTACCGCTTTCTGCCAAGCATAGCTCAACTCTGGATTGGGCTGGATTCCTTCCTGGGCTCAGAGTACAGGGAAACTCTATCCCCTGTCCAGACAATCAGCAGTACCACTGGTACTGCATGGGCTGCTAAGGGCTGAGTTTTATGTTCTGTACTCCAGAAGTGTCTGATACTAGAGTGCGGGCAGGGGATGGAGGGGCAGAGGCTGTGGGGAGCAGAGGGAAGGTGAAGAAGCTGTGAGAAGCAGGAGGTGGCAGGAGCTGTGTGGAATGGGGAGGAAGGGGCAGAGATTATGGGGAGTGAGTGGGGGGAAGGGGTAAAGACTGAGGTGAGCTAGGAGCTGAAGGGTGTAGGTGGGAGGCAGGAAGTTTGCAGGGAGGAGGAAGTAGAGGGCAGAGGGCAAGGGGGCCTCCTGATTTCCCCCCCAGCCACCTGACCCCACCCACAGGCACTGATTTCCCTGCTGTAGTAGTGTTGGGGGGAATTAATTTAAAACAACCCTATGTTAATTAGATTCTATACCTAGAAAATTATAAGAAATTTATAAATTTTCATATGTAAAATCTTAAATTCATGGTCATCTTAGATTTGAGTAAAAGCAACATTTTAGTTTGGATGTATTTGTTTATTTATTTCAGTGGTTTTCAACTTTTCTGGACTATGAGGTACCCCTCCATAACATATATGAATTGAATGGCACCCAATTTCAAGAATTAATTTATAAATTATAGTGTCTACTAGGGCTGTGCGAAGCACCATCATTTAGTTTCAATGTCTATTTAATCATTTCAAAGGAACAGTGTTTTGTTTCATTGTTTCATTTTGTTTCATTTTGAAACACCATCCCATGTTGTTTCATCGAAACTGTTGTGCTGTTTTGATGAGTTTCAACATTTTACCCTATTATAGAATGGGGAATCATGAAAATGCCTAAAATGTTGCCATTTCTTGCCTGATTTGGATGAAGCTTGCTGGGATGGTAGCCCCTTCTCTGGGCATGAAGTCTGACAAGTTTCAAGGAGATAGGCACAGAGGTTTCTGGGAAAGTGCACCTCAAACTCTTCAAAGCAAAATTTGCCACCAGAAGCAGCCTTCTTTCATCTGGCATTCAGATCCAGGGGTCCACACCCCTGGGAGGGCTGCAGGGCTGTGACAGGCTCTTCCTGGGGGTGTGGGCCCCTGGATCTGTGCGCCGGATGAGAGGAGGCTGTCACCAATGTCTGAGACAGGTGGCAGCAGCAATTTTCTCCAGTGCTGGGCACGGCCCATGCTCAGCCTACCCTGGGGCACAGATCCAGGGGCTCACACCCTGAGAGGGCTGCCGGGCTGTGCCAGAATCCTATTGGGAGTGTGAGCCCCTGGATTTGTGTGCTGGATGAGGGGAGGCTGCCACTGTTGCCTGGGACAGGTGGCAGCAACAACTTTCCTTCAGTGCTGGGCGCAGCCCATGCCCAGAACTGGTCCCAGATGGGAAAAGAAGCCTGAGCTTCCTCTCATCTGGAGCACAGATCTGTGGGCTCGCACCCCCAGGAGGGCTGCTGGGCAGTTCCAGACCCTTCTCAGGAGTGCAGGGCCCCGGATCTTCACTGGACTACAGGAGGCTGCTGCCTGGGACCAGCACTGGGCACAGCCCACTCCCAGCACCAGGGAAGACAGATGCTGTCACTGGACCCAGGCAGTGGTGGCAGCCTCCTGTCATCCAGGAGCAGATCCAAGGACCCACATCCTCAGAAGGGCTGCAGGGCTGTGCTGGAATCCTCCCAGGGGTGTGGGCCCCCAGATTTGTGCCAGTTGACAGGAGGCTGCTGCCTGGGACTGGCACTGGGTGCAGTCCACACCCAGCACCAGGCTCCATGGAGCTCAGCTTGGTGGGGGAAATGAGCGCAGCCCCAGCTCTGCCCACCTCTCGCTGCTGAGCTGCCCTCCAGTTGGCTCCACCAGCCCCATGGAGCTCAGGTTGGCAGTGGGAGGTGGGCAGACCTGGCGTTGTACTCTGTGGGGCTGGTGGAACTTATTGGAGAATAGCCTGGTGGCAAGAGGCAGGCAGAGGCAGGCAGAGGTGGGCCTGCACTCCGTGGGGCTGGAGGAGTTGATTGGAGTGCAGCCCTGTGGTGGGAGGTGGGCAGAGCTGGCACTGCACTCTGATCAGCTCCACCAGCCCCATGGAATGCAGCCCTGCAGCAGGAGGAGGGCAGAGCTGGGGCTGCACTGCACCTCTTGCCACCAGGCTGAGCTTCATGGGGCTGGCAGAGCTGATCGGAGTGCAGCCCAGCAACAAGAATTGGGCAGAGCTGGCTTTGCCCTCTGATCAGATCTGCCAGTCCCACAGAATGCAGCCTTGTGGCAGGAGGCAGAGAGAGCCAGAGCTGTGCTCTCCACTGGGCTGAGCTACATGTGACTGTGGAGCTGCTTGAAGTGCAGCTCTCCCCTGGTTCCCACCACTGGGCTGCTTCGAAACTTGAAACAGTGCGAAATTTTTTAAACAATCTGAGTGCCCACATTTAATTTTGAAGCTGTTTCAATGCTTTTTGTTACATTGCAATTTCACTGTTTCAAGCTCAAAACACATCAAAACAGCTTTGAAACGAAACACTCCGTAAAATTCCGCACCGCCCTAGTGTTTACCTCCTTGCAGAGGGACTTGGCACTAGGGGTAGGGGTTTGTTCAGGCAAGGACAAGCTTGAGCTGGTGGATGGAAGTTGGATAGAAAGCTAGCTGGATTGTTGGGCTCAACGGGTAGTAATCAATGACTCAATGTCTAGTTGGCAGCTGGTATCAAGTGGAGTGCCCCAGGGTTTGGTCCTGGGGCCAGTTTTGTTCAATATCTTCATTAACAACCTGGAAGATGGGATAGATTGCACCCTCAGCAAGTTCATGGATGACACCAAGCTTGGGGGTGTAGTAGATGCACTGGAAGGTAAGTCTAGAATGCAGAGTGGCCTAAACTACTTGTAGGATTGGGCCAAAAGACATCTCATGGGATTCAATAAGGACAAGTGCAAAGTCCTGCACTTAGGATGGAAGAATCCCATGTACCATTACAGCCTGGGGATTGACTGGCTAAGCAACAGCTCTGCAGAAAAGGACCTGGGGGTTACAGTGGACAATAAGATGGATATGAGTCAGCAGTGTGCCCTTGTTGCCAAGAATGCTAACAGTGTACTAGGCTGCATTGGTAGGTGTATTGCCAGCAGATGGAGGGAAGTAATTATTCAACTCTATTTGGCATTGGTGAGGCCACATCTGGAGTACTGTATCCAGTTTTGGGCTCCTCACTATAGAAAGGATGTGGACAAGTTGGAGAGAATCCAGTGGAGGGCAAAAAAATGGTTTGGGGTCTGGCGCACATGACTTCTGAGGAAAGGCTGAAGGAACTGGGTTTATTTAGTTTACAGAAGAGAAGACTGAGAGGGGATCTGATAGCAGCCTTTAACTATTGGAAGCAGTGCCAGATTTAGGCACAAGCTAAGCAAGCTTTAGCTTAGGGACTTGCATTATAAGGGGCCTCTAAGCATCAGCTGCTGGACCAGAAATGATTGTGGACTGGCCAACTATGGTCCCGCAGAGCGGGGCAGAGAGGCCACGACTCCTTCTGCAGGGCCCATGGTTGTGGTTTGGCCCACCCCCCTGCCCAGGGGGTGGAAGTACCTTTACCTGAGTTCCGGCTGGAAATTCCAGCCATGGGTCTCTGTGAGGTGGTCCACAGTTTGCCAGGCCACAGCCGCAGCTGCTTCCAGTCCGCAGTTTGCTGGGTTGCAGCATGGAAAGGTTGGGAGCCCCTAGCTTACAGTCCCACCCTGTCATAATCTGGCCCTGACCTGAAGGGTAGCTCCAAAGAGAATGGAGCTAGACTGTTCTCAGTGGTGACAGATGATAGAATGTGGATCAATGGTCTGAAGTTAGAGAAAGGCAGGTTTAAGTTGGATATTAGGATAAACTTTCTCATTAAAAGGATGGTGAAGAACTGGACCAGGTTACCTTGAGAGGTGAAGAAACCTCCTTCCTTGGAGGTTTTTAAGGCCTGGCTCAACAAAGCACTGTCTGGAATTCAGGTTTTTTCAGAGGAAGGTGGAGAACTAACTCCAGAGCCATCCTGTTATCTGTTACAGTGAGGGGGGTGAATGTGTCTGGTGATCCACACTGTGACAATGTGTCACATCGAGAGAGCTCCTGTGGCATTTAGGGCTTTGGAGGTCATAACCAACAACTTAAAAGCTGTACCCTTACAGGAACTGACAGATCCTGGAACCCGGGTGTCATAGCCTGCTGAAATGTTTTCTTAGTGACTTGCTGTGTCCTGCACCATTCAGTTGCCAAATAGTTTAAGAGGCATAGCCCTATCTTGAGCAATAGTTTTACCTTGTGGTAAGAAAAGCCCAAGGAGCAGCAGCAGCATTCCCACTGTCAAAAGCAAAGGCTATAAGGTGGATACACATAGCAAAAAACTGACAGATTATTGCTGTAATATTTTTATCATACAGCAGCTGGGGATCTAAAACTACCTTTAAACTTGAGTGTGTGGCTACAACATTTTAAATTCAGATTGCTAAAATGCCTTGAATTTCAACGCTTTTGGTATAACGAACTGGGAAGCTAACTTACTTTTTAGATAGCATTTTGTTTGAGTACTGTACAACTATAAACAGAAGATTGCCTATCACTCATTGGTTTATAGTTCTGAATGGTGAGATATTTCCAATAATCAAAAAAAAAAAGAAAAAGAGAGAGAGAAAGAGAGAGATATCCTTTGAATATCTTCACAGTGGGAATTAGGACTGTAGCCATATTTATGTAAATTTTATGGATTTAGAACAATCTCACAGAGTAAAACAAAAATGTCTGATAACAAAACTGTACTATGCAAAGGCTGGTTTATCTCTTGTCTCTTGTTGATTGCTAATAGAAGTCTTTTATGTTCTGAATTCACATCACAAAGCTATTACTTTGACAGGTCCTATATGAAATATTTTTTTCCTTAAAGAAAGTAACTTACAAGAAACAGATTTATTCTTTGCTGTGCTCATAAGTTTCAGACCCATCAAAAATCCCCTTTTATCTGATTTTGGATACTGTTGGTTGTCAGTCTCCTTTATAGTAGTTTAGATAGTATTTTTGCTTGTCAACCTATACATTTTAAAAACAATATGAAAGAACATAAAAGAATTTCAAAAATTCCAAGAGATATACAATGGCAAGATACATTTTCTATGTGACTTGAAATAAGAACTTGATACCCTTTTCCTGTACCTGACATACGATTACTTCTGTAGCCTATATGACTTTAACTACTACAGCATAGGTTCGACATTTACTGCATGTTTTGCAGCTCTACTATATGAGTATCTGAATATCTTGCTTAGAATCTGAGAATTGGAAATGGGCCTGATGTACCAGAGTAGTAAGCTGAATGGAAAAGTGGGTTTGCATTAATTCAGTGAAATAGATGGGCTAAATGTGTACATCAAACATTGTACCTATTAGAGAGATAGAGAATATTTCAGAAAATAAGAAATGGTATACTTTCCTGAAACAGAGAAGGAGGACCATATTAATTTATATGTTTAACCACTCAACTTTTTCATAGACAACAATAATGGTAGTTTGAACTACTGTGAATGCAAATATCCACCTACAGAATACTGCTTTGTAAAATAGATTATTTAAATAGAGGACAGGTGCTGTAACCACTTTAAAGAGAGAGGAAGAGCTGCTACTGTACTGTGCATTAGCAGTTGCAATCTAATGGTTATTGGTTGTCTATATGTTGCAACATGATACAAGTTGCAACATTTCACTGTTCTTGTATTGCTTGAATTTGTGAATTGTATAGCTGTACTATGTAATGATACAGTTCTTATATCTGTCTATAACAAAATCTTTTAGATTATTTGGATGGAGATTGTGATTTTCTTGAGAGATTATTTTCACATTAATAAGTTCTTTATATATAGATTACAATTTGGTGGCATATCTGAGTTAGATGCTGGTTTTGTGGCTGTAAATGTGGGGGTCTGTGGGTTTTCTGTCTATGGGGGAATCTGCCCCCCTCCCCCAAATGGATCATGACCTAGGACACATACCTGGACTCTCCCTCACCCCTGCAGTTGTTCCTCACATGCTGTTACTTGTACCTGTGTGTGTCCCTTAAAACCCACCACAGTGTAGTGATATAGCTTAGTTGCACTGGATAATTTTATTCTATCTTCTCTGTCAGCATCACACCTTTTAGCTTCCCTGTCCCCCACCCCAACCTAACCCCAATCTAAGTAGGCTATGTTCTTACTAGGTAACTTAGTTGCATTCCCCACAACCTGTACTATGTAGTCATCCTTGCTCTAGATATTTGTATTTCCTCCTACCCCTTTGACTCTGTAACTACCTTTTTTAACATTCACTAATAAGGTTAAAGTTATAGGATGAGGCCTATCCCTTTCACTCTGGGCATTTTGTAGCAATGTGGTACTGCTTTTGTGTTTTCCCCTTAGCTTGTTCCTCAGCCTTTTGGATTTATAAACAAATTTATAAATTTTATGGAACCTAATTATTGGGGGCTGTCTTATATTTGGGATCATCTTCTATTCAAGTAAATATGGTATATTGGGTTGCAGCCTGGTGACATCCATAGTTACAGCCTTCTCAGGGAGGTGGCTAATAGTCCAGATCTTGTTGAAAAAATCTGTTGTTTCTTGTAGAAAACTTTCTCTTTGAGTGGCAAGTGGTTTAAGGTGAGATTCTATGAATTCTGGTAGTTCCTCAGTGAAGGTACTAGTTAGATGTGTAGGTCTGTTAGAGTTATCTTGTTTAAGTATTTTGGGAGCATATAAAAAAGTTCCTAAGGCAAAAATCTGGTGGAAAAGTGTGCTAATTTTTTTAAGTGGTATGGAAAGAAAATGGTAATGGTTTTCCAGTTCAAAGGTAAATAATAATGTGAAGTTTACTGATTATCATTTTCTATACCTGACAATATTCCAGGTCTAGCTACACATTTCAGAAAAGAGATGTTTGTGATAAATACAGAGAGTTATTTGTTTTCTCTCTCTTTTTTTTGAACCTCTTTGATGGGTGTGATAGACCATGCATGACAGAGTCACCAATAGGCCACGGGCATGCCTACTTACCTAGTCACATCACACCTTCCATTTTGTTGTTTTTTCCAAATGAATCTTTGCTTGTGGGGAGGTGGTATAAGTGAAACTCTGGTGGCATTGGGGTGATTGTGTTGGTGTAGCTTCTATGGGATGCCTCTTCTCCTACACCCCACCCCTTTCCACTCTGGTGTTATCACTCTGGTGATGAATCAGGTGACTATGAGATCCTTTATTCTTTATAGATATGCAATGAGGCTTGGATCTTCATGTACCATGTGCCTCTATCTCACAAATTACAACAAAAACAGTTAATGTAACAAAAATAGCTCATGCCTGTTGGCCAGGCAGGACATCAGTTGCCTCAGATACATTCAGCTGCTCCTTTCCTAGGGTGTGAATTTAGTCCAGTGCCCTGGACACCACTTCTGACCCTCCAGTCAGGCTCCCAATGACTTCTTGAGGGTTGCCCCTATCATTCAGGCTCTTTCTGCTCCCATTTGCAGCATGGTATGATGCACCTCTGGGTCAGCTCATGCTAATTCCCAGTGGAGCTTGATCTCCAGCCCACCACCTGATGGGGCACTTCTGGCCTTTAGATTTTCCCAGTTGCCCCACTGAATTGAGGAGCCACCTCACTGCGGCTCCTCTGGCCACAGATCCTTTGAGCTGCCCTCTCCCTTCCCCATCTCACTATGGTCACTTAATGTGCAGTGTTGGGTGATTACAATCCCCACAGCCTCAGGTGTTGGGTACTCCCTAGCTCTGCTTGCAGGGAAGTGTCCAGTTTCCTTATAAGTGCTCCAGCAGTGGGGGAGACATGCAGCTCTGCTTCTGGAGTTCCAGTGCATGCCCTCTCTCTCTTCTGTCCAGCCTGTCCTTTAGGCAAGTGAGACAGTGGCATGTGTGTGGCTTTGTCACAAGGGCTCATTCGTTATTCACATAATTTCATGCAACTCATGCAACTGTACAGTCTTATAATTTTTATTTTCTCACTCAAGATTTAATCAATAGGGAAAAGGTCAAGTATGTGAAAAAGTTTCTGAGCTAATGAGCCATCTTTTCCCCTAGCTTGTGGATATGGAGGGACCCAGAGCAGTGGAAGTAGTGAATTTTTGTTGCATGAGATAGAAACAAAATGTGAGCAAGTGCGGGGTAGGCAGCAGGAGGCAAGGTGTGGGGTGGGAGGGCAAGGGCAAGGGTCAGGCTGCTTGACCCCCACTTACTGCCTGCCTTCTACTGCCTCCCCCTGCTTCTCCCACTGCTTGGCCCCACTTGCCCTCATGCCCCTTCTTTTCCTGCTGCAGAAGTGGAGGCAGGAAGACTTCAAGATGACCCTCCAATAATTAAATTCTACGTGTGAAAAATATATAACAAAAGTATAAATTTTCCATGTGTAGAGCCTAGTTACTGGAGGGTCATCTTAAATTCAGGGTATTCTTGGATTTGGGTAAATACAGTAAATAGTTTAAATTCAAAAGTGGGGTCATATTTACAATTTGTTCATGTAATATGAATGCCAAACTATGACCAGAAAGAGTGTATATACTCTTTTCTATTCATCTGATCAATAGGTCCTTTTGCAATGAGTCAGAGGAGTACCTAGTAATTTTGGAGCTCTGAGCAGAGATTCTGTTGAGCACCAAGAACATAGTGAGGGGAGGAGCTAAGTGCCAAAAAGAAGGGGTGAGGATCCCCAAATACTGCCCCACTCCCCCTGTCCTACATATGCTATTGTTTGTGGAAGTTCTGCATGATGCAACTGTTAAGCTGTCTATGTTTAGGGAGAATCCCGTAGCGGGTGACTCCTAGTCCCATTTAATTTCAGACTGGTAGTGTGGTAACCTGAAGATTTGAAAAACATTTATCTTTAGTTCTCTGTTAGTCATTAATTTGTTTTTATTGCATATTTATGAGAAGTATCAAGATCAATATCTGTTTTGTCTTTGTTTGGATGGGAAAAGTGACTTATTCTTAAGGAGCCAAATGTTCAACGTGAGCATTTTAAAATTGTATTGAATCAGTTAGTGGGAGAAAGAATAACATAAGATATATTCTAACAGTAGGGAATAGATGCAGTATATATTTCCACTTGCAAAAAGGAGCTACCCATTTCTGATCAGAGAGGAGATTAAGAGCTTCTTTTATTTTATAATTTCAAGACAAAAACTAGAATAAAACAAAATTTGTAAAAGCCTCTTTCACCGTTACACACATCGTATTGCTTTGTTAGTGATGATTATTTTTCATTGGGACAAATAAAATTTTACTGCAATGAGGTTCTTGATTGCAATTTAAGAAAATTTATATTTGGAACTGTGAAATATGCAAGCAGAGACTTAACAAAAGAAAGATTAATGAGTTTATGAAAGGTGTGTGTATGGTGCATACCAAAGCCAGACATACTGCCTGCCATGTAAGTGAATTGAGAAGATTGTGGTATTAACATTTTACAGGGAAATTTGATTGTTCAAAAATAAATAAATAACCTCCCCACAACTCAAGAGACTAGAGAACATAGCTGCATGCTAGATGTTCCCTGGAAGATATTAGAACCCTGCTAAAGCAGCAAGGAAACTAATGTGTTGCTATTTCCTTGGTCTGTCATTATTCCCATATTTATTTTTACACCTAAAATTCCATGAAGAGATAGTTACCTCTTTCAGGCACTTGAAAGCAATATTAAAAAATAAATCACATCTAACAAGAAACAAAAGTTGTCAAATCTGAAGCAAATGTATTTTGGGTGAGAAGTAGATCATATTTATTATTTAGTATAAACAATAGCTAGGTTGTAAAGAGGCTGATTCTAATTTCCATTGCATCACTGCAAATCTTTAGTATCTGCACTTAAATACATTTTATGTTAATTTGGTAGAAAACTTGGGGTGATTGGTCCTCAGCAACTTATTAAAGGTCAGATCCAACTTTTGCATTACTAGCCCTTGGTAAGGAACAGGAAAGGACAGGATAGAATAACAGATGTAAATATAGCTATATTGAACATATTTGTATACGTGCTTTTTTCTAGGTTGAATTTATAGGCAGCATACAAGACTTATTTTTGATTTACACTGGACTGAGACTTGGAATCAGAACAAGCTAGTGTGATTCCAATCTGATCTTAAACAAAAAAATGACCTGAATTTAATTAAAGGATGTGGTATCGAGCACCGATAGTGAAAATCAATTAAGGCTTGCTTCCAGTTCCTATCTGAGAAAACTGTAAAACTCAGAATTGAGACCTAAAAGTTGTTTCTTACTATCTGCTAGTTATGCTTATGTATGTATGTGTCTGTTCAGCACTGACAGTGTTTGTATATACAGTGGTGCAGTATAAAATAGTCTCCTTCTCAAATGCTTTCAATTTGTTTGGTACCTTACTCTCTTTAAACTTAAACCATCATAGGTTGTCATGTAACTGGCCCTAACAGAGCCATGCACTGCAGTAAGACTCTTTATGCATAGTCTGCCCATATCACAGTCCCAATGTGAGAGAAGAACCTGGCCTGCCTACACAGAGCACCAACTGATCCACCTTCCAAGTGAGAAGGTGGCTAGGGAGCAAGAGGCAGATGAAGTTCTGTCCTTGTGCTGCAAAGTTGCAAGATGCAAGGGCTGGGCTAGCAAAGGGAGAAGAATACTTTACAGTGGGTATGTCTACATGTGCTCTTCATGGAAAACAATTGCTCCTGGGCTCTGTTTTTTGCACATCTGCCTGGAACCACAGCAAAGGAGCCCAAAGCTCTCTAAGGGTACAACAAAGTGGGTAGAGGGTTGTTACTCCTCCTCAGAGCTCTGGGGCTTTTTGAAATATTCTCTGTGGGTTGGTGGGATTTTAGGGGCCCAAATGTTCAGACATAGGCCTACAGCCCAGCCTCATCCCATACCAAAAGAAGCATGGAGACTAAAGTAAAGTTAAACAAGAAAGTATATTCAAATCACAACCTATAACCACAAACTATATATATAGACAACAGTATACTATATACAATACATGCAGATCAAGAAAATACAATATCTACTGCACCGGTGGTACTGCACTGGCCAGGTGGCAATATGGCATAGTACAAAGGCGTGTCCCTGAGATCTGCTGACAGCCAGTGGACAGTAGTCATTTTAATGAGGGTTTCTGACCCTTTCCCCCTTGGTGTACTCAGCACCTCAGACCCAGGTGGGCAATATGTTATCAGAGCCAAGGCCAGGCAGAAAGTTGAGGTGGAAAATGCTGCTGGGTAAGTATGGTCTCCCCAGCTCAATGAAGTATCCAAGTGCAAGTCTTCTCATGAACATGCTCTTCTCTCTCTCTCTCCAGGCTTACAGATATGCAACACAACACCACAATGACAACAGCAACAACCTCTACACTCACAGCCACCACATATGCACTCGCCCAGTAACTCACATGTGACAGCCACAATCACATGCCAAGGTGGTGACTCCCATACCTTTTAGACTACAAGGATCGTGCCACCTGCCAATCATACCTCTCAACCAATCTCTTATGCAGGTGATCCATCACTTAGGTGTCCATCAGTTTTCACCCAATCAAATGTAATAATGCCTCATAATTCTTCTTGCCAACCAAGTCATGTAACCTGGCAGCTACTGCACATACTTATAACAACTTAATATATATAACTGGGTCATGACATCATGAAAGGTCAAATGTCCAGCTCTTCTAGAAGCTTCAGGCCTTCTAGTCATTCCCTCATTCTCATACCAGGGTCGTGGCTGGAGAAATGTGATGTCAGCAGTCAACACCATACCTAGACTCCTGGTGGCCCTGGGCAAACTTTTAGTATTGGACCACTCTTCACTAGAGATAATGATAATAATAATTATTATTTGCACCATTTTTTGGCCTCCTTTCTGTTCAGGCCCCAGGTGGCCGCCCGGTTCGCTCAAGCCTGTGTCTGGCCCTGTCAACAGTTGAGCCAGTCAGAACAGCCCTAGCTGGCAGGGGGCCTGACATCCCAGAACTGTTCCAAGCTGGTTCAGCATGCCACAGAGGGGCTGGCAGGGGCATGAGGGTGCTCCAGGATGAGGCTAGCTGGCTAGCAGCCCCTGAATTGAAGCATTCTCATGCACTAGCCAGCCCCAACATCTACATGTGTTGCAGCAGAGTAAATAATGCTTCTACGGAGTAGTAGTTGTGTTGACAAGTACTATCTTATGGTGGCATTAATTAGTTTACTGTGGCCTAATAGGGCTGCATGTATAGATGCTGAGACTTTACTGTGGAGCTAATTAGGCAATTTCTCAGTAAACATCTCATGTAGATGCATCCAGTATATGCTGATTTGGACAGCTTGGTAAAAGAGCTTACGCAAAAAAAAGTCAGAATTCCCTGATCTTCCTTTCTGTAAAATCTCTTGTAGTTTTCTCCATTGTATCAAAGCAGAAGCAATGTGTGAGATATTATTTTTCAAAAAGTAGTATAACACACTGTTCATTTCTTTTGTACCTCTCACGTAGTAAAGTGCAATATATTTATGGTTCCATCTGGGAAGAGTTTGCAGTAATGAACTAGTGTTGTTGTTTTGCCAATCTAACACTTCATGAAATATGAAGTGCCACTTGCACGTTTAGAAAGAATCTCTGCTAGTGATTTTGTGCTATGCAAATCAAATTGAATACAGTAATTTTGAACTGTTTCCTCAGTAATACTAAGAGGAATAATAGCAATCATAATGAAATAATATGAGATTAGCCATTAGCAGAAAAGGAAAACATCTGATTGGGGAAGGAATAACTGAATGGTTGCAACACTCAGTTCTTGAGTTGCATCACTGAGGGTGCTGAGATACAATGGCAACAGGCCTCTAACTAAATAATGAACTCAACGACTGGACCATCAGCTCACCGACCAGACTATTGCCTTCCATTGACTCATCCAGGAACAGAACAGAAAAAGACAAAGACCCTACAGAAATCAGCCAACCCACTATTGCAACACGGACACCTGGAACTGTACATCCTTGCCTGGAGTGCACATGCTCAGTACACCAGGGCTGACCCTTGCCTGGGCATGCCCCTGCCACTAGGGTCATAGAAGGTCTGCTCCTATAAAAAGGGGTAGTAAAGACAGACTCAGTGGGATGCCCTCTCCATCTACACTAGCACCACGCCACGCCACCTACCCACCCAGAGACCCTGCTGGCAACCCCCTCTGGATAACACCTCACTGGAGAAGACCCCAACTGGCCATCAAGGATCAATTCACAGCCCAGGATAGATAGCTATCACCCACTTTCCTTCCCCAAACACAGAATCTGCACACTTTAACTTCAGTTTCTCCACCAAGCCTTTCTCCTCCCCTGCTACCACTGTGTGGGAATGTGTGTGTGTGAGTGCTTGTGTGTGTGTGTGTGTGTGTGTGTAGGAACCAATAGCCTCATCAACTGTACAATATACTGTTTATTTAATAAACCTGTTAATTGGAACCCAAGTTGGGTTTTGCCTCTGACCCCCCAGCCCTACTCCAATCTCTTGGCTTTCTGCCCTTCTGATCTTCTCCCTGATTTCTCTCTCTCTCTTCTCTCAACCCCCCAGGATCCCTCCCCAGCCTCTGGTTCCATCCCAGCTTCCTTTTCCCTACTCACCACCGCTTTTCCATCTCTCTTTAAATCTCACCTGTCTCCTTCTGTTCCTGGCTTTAGCTCCCAGCTTCCTCGTCTCAGTCCCGCCACCTCTGCCTTCCCCACAATCCCTATTTCTTTCTGCCTTCTCTCCCCAATCATTCCTGTCCCTCTCTCTCTCTGTTTTCCCACTCCTCCATTGTGTGCCACTGCCTCCTCTTTCTCTCCCCAATCTCTCCTTGTTTCTGTTTGTGTTCTCCAGTAGCCTCCCAGCCCCAGCTTGCTGCCACCACTTTCTAGCTTCATTCCCCTTCCCCTCTGCTCCCTGGTCCAGCCCCAACACCCGGAGCCTTCCCTGCTGCTCCCCGGTCCAGCTCCAGCACCCGGAGCCTTCCTCACTGCTCCCTGGTTCAGCCTCAGCACCCAGAGTCTTTCCCACTGCTCCCCAGTCTGGTCCAAGCACCTGGAGCCTTCCCCACTGCTCGCTGGTCTGGCCCTGGCACCTGGAGCCTTTCCTGCAGCTCCCTGGTCTGGCCCCGGCACCTGGAGCCTTCCCTACTGCTTCCCAGTCCAGCCCCAGCACCCGAAGCCTTCCTTGTTGCTCCCCAGTCTGGCTTCGGCACCCGGAGTCTTCCCTGCTGCTCCCTGGTCTGGTCCAAGCACCCAGAGCCTTCCCCACTGCTCCCCGATCCAGTTTCTGGCTTCCCTGGCAGCCCCTGCAGTTTTCCCACTTCCCCAATTCAGCTCCTGGCTTTTCTGGCAGTCCTGCAGTTTCCCCACTCCCTCTCAGCCCCTCTCCAGCACCTGCAGCTCCCCATCCCAGCTTCCAGTTCCTCCTAGCCCCTCCAGCTCCCCCCAGTCCCAGTTTCCCTCTTCCAGTACCTTTCCCCCCGCCCCCGGCCCCAGCCCCAGCCCCAGCCCTAGCCTCTGTGCTGGCTTCTCCCTGGCATCACTCCTTTGTTCTGCCAGCTTTGGGCATTGTACTTTAATCAATTAACATCAATTAACCTCAAGTAAAGCCAGCTCCCCTCCAGTCCGCCAGTTCTAATTCTGGCCCCCTGGCAACTTTCACTCTCTTATTTTTCCCTCCCTCATCTTAACCCCTATCCATTTCCCTCCTTCCCCTCTGTATGGAAATCTTTAACCCTTGACTCCCTCTCCCATAGTCAACAAGCACCCTAGGTATCCCAAGTACCCCAAGCGCACACATACCACACCAGCCAAGTTAAGAACTCATCTGTGTGTATGGGTAGGTGTGTGTGTGAACTGGCAAATACATATATATATAATTGTGTGCATGATATACGAATTAGTGATCCGTGTATGTGTACCGAGTGTGTGGGTATTGACAACTGATTGTTGTCTAATTTTCAGTATGTATAGTGTGTATGTGTTTAGACTGGTAATCTTAGATGTGTATGTGCCTGCATTGGAAGTGTATGTGTATGTGCCTGGTGGTGTGTATGCACCTAGTGTGTGTGTGCATGCACCTAATTGCTTTTTGTGTGTGTATATGGGCAATTGTTTCACACCCTCCCATCTAACAGCACAATTTTGAGATCCTGAGAGTTGGCCTGACCCTACAGGACAAGATCAGGGGAAGTAGGCTTCCCACCCCACACAAATCTGGGGATGGGCAGTTCCTTGGGCTGGAGGATCACTTGGAGAGTTTTGGTGAACTGCTGCAGGGAGGGTCAATGCCACGCCTCCCCTCCCCTTGCCCCTTGCATCACCAGGCCAGGTCATCACCCCCCTACCTCGATCCAAAACAGTTCACCAAAACCCTTTAAGTTGCTGTGCCCTAGGATTCAGCTCTGTGCTGTCACCACCCAGCAATCTTGGCCTCAGCCCCAGAGTCTCCATGGAGACCTGCCTGGGCAGGTCTTGAGGGCAAAGAGAACTCAGCCAGGGGATATGATGGGGCCATGGGTGGGCAGGGAGCAGCATCTGGGAGCAGGATGGGTAGGCAGGGCCAGGGCCAGGGCCAAGGTGGGGATCACAAGCATTGAAAGCATGGGGCTGGGGCCTAGGGAATAGCCACAATCTGCTCGCAGAATGCCCTGCCCATGAAACCTGTTCCCATTGCAGGGATATGCAGGCAGCAGATCTTGGCTCTGCCCTAGGCTTCAGCCCTGGGCTGTCACCACCCCACAATCCTGGCCCCAACCTCAGCCCTACCCACCTGTCCCACTCTGGCACCTGCTCCCCACCTGCCCACAGCCCCATCCCATCCACCCAGCCAAGTTCATCCTGCCCATGTAAGTCTTGGACTGGTCTTCATGGAGACCCCACCCATCCACTCCTTCCAATACTCCCAGCAGTGGGTGCAGGGTAGATGGGCTGGGGTCCCCAGGCAGCAGGGCTGGGTCTGGCAACATTGGCAGTGGCAGCTGGAAGGAGCCACTACCACTGGGGCTGCTGAGAAGTGGAGTTCAGCCACTGTGCCACCTGGTGCATGCCTGGGGACAAGACCACCTGCGCAGTAATTTAATTCAGGCAGGGCTGAGGGACCTGCTGCAGGCAAGATAAAATTCCTCAGTGGGCCAGATCCATTTTACAGGCCATATTTTGCCCACCCTTGATAATCTATAATCTATAATCCCTAATCTATATAATCTGAGGGGGGATTTGGTGGCTACCTACAAACTCATTAGGGGAGATCAGCAGCAAATAGGAAGGGTCCTATTCCCCCCAGCAGCACCTGGGGTGATGAGGAACAATGGCCAGAAGCTGCTGGAGAATAGGTTCAGGTTAGAGATTAGGAGGCACTATTTCACTGTCAGGGTAGCTAGGATCTGGAACCAACTTCCTAGGGAAGTGGTCCTCGCTCCCACCTTGGGTAAATTCAAAAAGCAGTTGGATGAACACCTGTCTGGGGTCATGTGATCCCAGCATGTGCTCCAACCAGTGGTGGGGAGTTAGACTAGATGATCTATTCAGGTCCCTTCTGACCCCTAACTACTATGAAACTATGAAACTATCTCACCCTGTACATGAGCTAGACAGATTGTCCCCATCTGAGGATCTGGCCCTATATTATCTAGAGCTAGATAAATATCATAGGAAAAATGTGATTAGCATTTTGTTGAATTCCAAAATCAAATTGCATCTGCAATGTTGGTGCCCTTTCATACTATCTCTCAGTCTACTCTGAATAACTGAGTTTTATCTGCATGAATGCTTGTGGGCAGGGAAAGTTAAACTGACTTGAGAACTTGCCAAGTATAGGTTTGATTGTTTATTTAGTTACCCTTGTGGAAACCAGGCCTCAGGAGTCAGCAGAGTAAAGGGGGTAAAAAGGGCATCAGTCACAGTAGGACTTTAACCATCAAGTAGAAATAATGTATGTTAGATGGAATTGTGCATTCTATGACTCCCCCTGAACAGACGGTCCCACAATCCCCCACCCATTTTGCCACAGAAATGTCAAAATGCATTGAAATGCACTTAAGATCTGACTGCACTATTCACCACAGGAATATACACCTGCATGCAATTATTTTATATCAACAACTGTGGGGATTCCATAAAATTTAAAGAACAGTAAATGCAGGATCTGAAAAATGTAAAGAAAAGAAAACTGCTTGACATTTCTCAGAGTTGCTCACTGGAGTCCTGGAACAATGATGATGAAAAGAGCCAGAAAAAGAAGAAAAAGAAGAAACTCCAGCCCTTCCCAGTTAGAACTTTGTTCTTTAAAACTAGAATTGAGCATGCAAACAGAATTATTTTGTGTAAATTTACTAAAGTATTTATCTTTTTTTTGTGGGTTTTTTAAGTTTATTTTGAGTACTTCACAAGTGTACTGATTGGCTCCCAACAGATTCATTTTTGCCAACTTTCAGGGCATTCAAGGTCTGATTTATTTCCAAAGCTCTTTCTAGCATGGGGAAGGGACAGTGTGGAGTGAAAGGAAGAGACAGCAGGGAGAAAAATTATTTTTGAGGCCAGCTGAGAAGAAATGTAATTGTAGACAATATCCCAATTAATATAGTATATTAGGTGTCGTGTGGGTGTAGAATGTGAGAAGAAATAATTACAGCCAATTCCTTGTCTTCTTCAAGGTGGTTTTGCAGTGATTCATGCACAACAGTTTCACTTGAAATTATGTTCATCGTTTAAACATAAACTTATTAAGTATAGGTTGTAGATGTGCATCCCTTTTAGACTTAATTTTTCTTCTTTTCTAAGGGGTATATGGGCAGATAAAAGGATCTATGTAGATGTATATGTTTGTATTTAAGAAACTTTGTTTCCAAATTTATATACCTACTTATTTGAAATGATATGTATTGATGTACAGCAGTCTTAAAGCAGAACTGCTTTGGCACTGAAGCCTTTGTTTATGGGTTGCTTGTAAAGCATATATTAATGGTCAGGATTTGGAAAAAAAAAATGTCTTGTGGCTTAAATTAATGAAGAAAACTTTCAGTAAACAAGAATGGAAGGGAGGACATGATTTAGACTTGGATGATGGATACATTTTCATGTAATCCAAGGCTCTTCAGGTTACATTATGCTGTGTTAAGCAACATACATAGATGAAATACTGTAAGCTATTCTTCAGTGAAGACAAAATGTTGAGGGTATGTAATTCAGATTCCATTCAAGACTAGCTTCAGAACATTGAAACGACATGCAGGCACACTATGTGGTAGGAGGTTTTTCCTTTTCTAAAAACATAAGTCAGGTTTTTCCTTTTCTAAAAACATAAGGTTAGTATAGACTTGAATCACCCTAGGTCAAGGAAAATCAGGTTTCATTTATTTAACACCAAGGGGTGCATTTTCAGTACAAACGTTAAGGATTTTGTCGCACAACTCCCATTGGTGTTAATGGGAGTCATATGGCTAAATTCCATTGCATCTTGCTGTAATGGATCTCTTTATGCTGACCTAGGCACTTCAGAGCAAAGGAAAATACTTTAAGCAGGTAAAGTTTTACAACCACCCCACAAGTCAGAAGAAAAAAGGCTTTAAAAAAATGGTGGTTTTTTCCATTTGCTCTGATAGCCAAAGAAATACAGTTGTTTTCTCTCTCAGTTTAAGTATCATCCCTTATAGCAAAATAGAAAGTCCTATGAGTGACTGAGTTTGTAATAATAACACAATTATACTTCTTTCATCTAACTGAGTCCTATCTTGAAGGGCTGCTGAAGCTTCTGTCTCAGACCAAAGTTAGCCTATTAATACTTTTAGGATTCAGACAGCTGTAACATTTGAGTTCCTGTTTTCACTAACCTGTGTTGTCATGCTAACAATATAAAAAGTATTTTTTTAAAGCTCTCTTTTTGATAGTTCTCTTGACTGTAACTCAAGAGTACATCTTGACATGCATACATGTTGCATGTGTGTGCATTCTTGTTCTGGTCTGTGGCCTGAACTGCCTTGTTACCTACTTTGGCTGTCCTTAAAGCATTGTTAACAGTGTTTTAACAATACATGGCTTGGCCCCAGACACTGGAGGCCACGTACAGAAATTATACTTAGTGCATGGTAAGCATACAGAAAGTGCTCTACAGCCATAACTGAACAGATAGGGTATATAAAGGGCTGTAAAAATGGTGGATCCCACTCTAAGACAACGCTGGATGGATGTGATATTAGACTTCAGCACTGTTGGTTAAAATGCTATAATGAACATCTGTACCAGATTCCCTAATAACTCATGGTAGGTCACATACCACTGGCAAGCCATGGGGCTTTGTGGTACTCCATTCACCCACCTTGCAGAATGGCACTCTAGCCTCTGTCAGAGCTCATCTGGTCTGCCTGAGCACTAGGCCAGCCCTGCTCACAGGCTTTTAGTGACCCAAGGCAGCGAAGCCCCTGTTTCCAACACCCACTCCCCTCCACCTTGTTCCCTCCACCCAGGTGTGAGGTACTGTCTGGTATTATTACTCAGTGTGCGGATCCCATCCACTCCATCTGGGCATTTGTAAAGATTGCAGGTTTAGATTAAGTGCTGTGCTGTTTACTAGACAGTGGCCATATCTACATGTGAAAATGCTCTTGGGTGGGTTTACTCTACAGTAAATTACTCAGGGTAGGGATCTACATGTGCAGGGAGATTGGAGCAGATTTGCTGCTCATGGCAACAGCCTGCTGCTGGCCCTGCAGCAGCCAGGGGAAGTTCTAGGCTCCCTCTGGGTGCTAGCCCTGGGGCTGGCAGGGATCACAGGGCCAGAAGACAGCTGTCTCCTGTTGGGGGGGCTGGGACATAGCTCCATACTCCCAGGAGCTGCCTGCTGCCAGAGTGGGCTCTACCACTGGAGCCTGGGCAGGGACAATGTCCCTCTACCTGGAAACAGGGAGCTCCCATCACCCACTCTGTGATTGCAGTTGGGGCTGAGAGTTTCTTATCCCCCATCAGGCATGATAAGAATCTCCTAGCTTTGGCCCTGTGATCACAGAGTGGGGACTGGGAGTTCCCTGCTGCTAGGCAAGAGGACATTGTCCTTGTCCGGGCCTTGGTGGCGGAGCCCACCCAAGAAGCAGGCAGCTCTCAGAGGCAGGGAGCAATCTCCTGCCCCCTGCTGCCCAACTGACCAGGAACACATTTGGTCCCAGTCAGCCATCTAATTGTGCTGTATTGTGCAGTACTTATTCCCAAGTAAATTATACTTGTGTTTACAGGTAGCAAATTTACTCGGGATGAGAGCAAACTGATGTACAGTAAGCATCTGTACATGTAGAAGGTGACATTTACTGCTCATTAATTTGCTCTATACTTAACTAAAGCATCTTTTGTAGACACATCCACTTCATTCACACAGGGGGCGGTCCAAGATGTTCATCTTGTAAAGTGTTGTTTTGAAGCATCTGTATCCAGATCTCAGTCTGTTCAGTTTGAACCACACTTCTCTGTCAAGGTCATGCCTGATGGAGGACTCCTTTGGTGTTGATATAAAATGCTGTAGGAATAGATTTCAGACAGAATTACTCTGAACAATCATTTAATTTCCATTCACTCCATCCCTTACCTAAACATAGCACAACACACAAAGCCACAGTACCCAGCCTTCCAGGCTCTCCATGAGCCCAGAAATCTGACAGCAGGGAAATGGTTAGGGTCTGTCTTCTTATGTCACTTGGTCTAATGCCCTAGAGTGCAGGGAATACATTTGTGTGTATGTAAGTTATACAGCTGGTTATGAGTCTCTGTGCACTGCTAAGTACAGTGTCAGGCTTTTTAGTGCAGCAACTTCTGGACCATATAGGAGCACAATAATTTGCTGGGGCATGTACCATTGCACGTGTGGTGGTTTTGAGGACCTTGAATTTGGCACACCATGCCATGATGGCTAAACATGTTAAGGCAGCTACCTGTGCAGAGACTTTACTGCTGAGCTTCTGAATGTGATGTTTATAGAAAGGGTGACCATACATCCCACTTTGGTTGGGACAGTCCCAGATTTCACAGGCGATTGCCATATCCTGGCTGGTTGGCTAAAATTGAAGCAAAAGTCCCAGATGGCTGGCTCCGTTCTGCCCAGCCTAGTTCATCCTGAGCAGTGGCTAGAACCTGAAGGAATGGGGTGGGCTAAGCACTGCTACTCCTGCTTGGGCCAGGGATTGGCCAGAGGAGGAGGCCAGGGCTGGGGCTTGGACAGCTGTGCAGAGCAAGTGGGTTGGCTGTCTGCCACTGGCCATCTTACGCCCTGATGCTGCAGCCTCTTTTGAGGCCCAGGGTGCATGTGGTAGCCCCAGGTAGCTGCCACCAGTGGTGTGGAGATGCTGGTGGAGCCCAGAGGGCACTGCACAGGGGCTGCTCCCAGTTGAGCCTGTGTGAGTGGGGGATGAAACCTGGCCATGGGCTTCCATGCTATCCTGCCCTATCCCACCATTGGGGCTTCTGGGAGACACAGGGGTGGGAGGGTGGGTGGCCCCCCACCCTGGATTTTCTTCAAAATAATATGGTCACCCTATTTATAGGTGAGGGAATGGTCTAACATAAGTCCTTGGTAAGTTGTGGTATGCTCTTGGGGAATCATGTAGTTGCCTACTCTGATATTCAGCATGCTCATGTTTCAACGATTGTCCACAGGGAATACTGATGATACTGATTTATTGATACTTCCCATTGCCTCTCAAATCCGACCCCCCAACACCCATGTAAGTGGCCTGGAATGAAGCTGAGATGCTAGGGTTGTTACCCCCTACTGTTGTTGGGGGCTTATCAGTCTGTGTTACATTGAGTGAGGCCATAAAGATGGTTAATTGACAACTGGCTGCCCCATCCCTCAAGGTCATGTTGCTTTCCTAAGAGAGACCAGAGTGTTGATGTGGAACTACTTTATGCAAAATGGTACACAAGCAGACCCCCAAAGACACTGAAAGCTTTCTTTAAGTCCCACAGCTGAGATGTAACCAACAGGTGCAACTGCAGGTTTTTACAGTGGTGCATTTCCTGCCACCATTTGACAGAGAACTTACATATGAACACCACTGCAGTTAAACCCCACTCCACCCCCCCACTCCCTTTTCTCCCAGAGAACCAGAGAAGGCTTATCTCTTCAGGCCCAGGCACTTGAATAGGAGATATGGCATGTGGAATCTGCTGACCTGTGATCCAATGAGCCAGGAAAGTGCCTGGTGAGGCCCACTCTGGGAAGCAGCAGTGTAGGAGGGGAGGAGGACCAGGCTGCCTGAGACCCAATGCCAGCTGTGACTCAGCTTATCTTCCAGGCTAACTCAGAGCTCCTGGCTGCTGACAGTCACTGGCGTAGGTGCAAGGCCCCAGAGAGGTTCTGGAAGAGCATAGGAACTCTCAGAAAGTGCGGGAAAGAGGAGAGTTTGAGGCCTCCCAGCCCACTAGTCTAGCTACTCCTGGGTTCCACTACAGGGGAGTGGTATAGCCTCTGCAGGGATAGGTAGCTCCCTGGCCACAGGCCAAAGTTCTGGAGTGGGCAGCATTTCAGGTTTTGTTTGGTTGTAGGTTTTGTTGTTGTTGGGTTTTTTGGGGTTTTTTTAATATAGTTCACACGAACATTTTGGCAGCTACTACATTTAATTAAACTGAGGGGGTCAGTTATATGTGTAGCATTTCCCCTGTCTCCCCAAGGTTTCATGTTTCTTAAACTGAGCCCCTGCAACTTCCCACTCCCCTTTTCCCCACAATGACATAACCTTCTGGTGCAGCCAGGGTCTTTCCCCACTCTCTCAGTGTTAACTAAGAAAAAGAGTCCAAGTTCTGGAGCACGCAATATTTCACTTTTTATTAAAAAAACACATTAAAAGTTTGGCAGGTTTTGATTAAAATGAGGCAAGTCTCTTCCCCTCCCTCCAGTTCTGGTATGTACACTTGGGAGAGGTTGGGGAGGAAGAAGGAAAGAGGGCCTGTGTCTGATCAACCTGGGTTGTGGGCAGTGGTACCTGTGATACAAGGCCAAA
This sequence comes from Alligator sinensis, assembly GCF_000455745.1. Classification (NCBI taxonomy): domain Eukaryota; kingdom Metazoa; phylum Chordata; order Crocodylia; family Alligatoridae; genus Alligator; species Alligator sinensis. The sequence goes on from NW_005842078.1 coordinate 1,313,337, forward strand.
GGAGCCCATGGCTGGAGACCCATGGTTTGGTGCTAGGCTAGGGGGCAGTTGAAGCCCTACTCATCCCGGGAGGGTTCCCAGTCCACATGGGTAAAGAACTATCTGACAAGGGTTTTACGGGTCCAGACTGGCTGCTACTGTGCAGGGCCAGGGTCACCAGTATCAGTTGGGGTGCAGAATACAGGCATCTCTGTCTCTGTCTCTGTCTCTCTCTCTCTCTCACACACACACACACACACACACACACACACACACGGCAGGAACAGGGAGCATTGGATGGGTGTGTGTGGGATGGCCAGCAGGTGGCTCGAAGCCAGGATGAGCTGTTGCCGCATCAGGTCTAGGTGGGTGGCTGGGATTTCTCTACTAGCCAATCAGGGGTGACCATTTCACTCCACTTGGGAGTCTTCAGCAGCTTGGGGAGCTCACAGGGCATGCTGGAAGGCATGCAAGTGGCCCCGCTACCTGCTAGACTCAGGCCATGCAGGCAGGATCCAAGTGCCCTACCTCCCCACCAGAAGGGCTAATGTATGTTCTGCTTGCTCTGGACCTAACCCTGGGTGCTTAAAGTAAGCTCAAAAGTTAGAGAGCTTCTGCCTTGATCTTCTTGAATGCCTATACTTAGCCTGAGAGATCAGTTCTTTCATCATTTACTACCATAGAAGTTATGATCAGCTGAGATGCTCAGACCAAAAGCACAGTAGTTTAACCATCAGGGACATTATCAGTGAGTAGCATACAACTGGTATTTGTTTGCCTGATTGGTTTCCTATGGATTGATTTTTGTCAGCTTTCAGGTACTTCAAAGTCTGTTTGATTCCTTAGATGTTTTTTTCTGGCAAGGGGTGGAAATGTGCCAAGCTAGGATTGTATTTATTTATTTTGAGGGGAGTTGAGAAGGAAATAAGTTTTGGATGATGTTTCAGTTAATAAATTAAATAGATACTATTTACACAGAATATTTATGCATAAGAATAGATCATTTTTAGGTCCCCAGCCTTATACATTTATATAATCCAAAATGGAAAATACACATAAGTGACAGTCACTGGCGTAGGTGCAATAAAAAGATATTTGAGCAAGTAAGCTGTATGTGGTATCTAACCAACTGATATATGTCTTTATATACTGTAGGCTGTTTGGATCAGAAACCATCTCCTTTGTTTGGTGTTAGTCAGTGCCAAGTACAGCGGGATCAAGCAACTATGACTGGTAGCCCTATATAGTACTGTGATTCAAATAACAAGTAGGAACCCAATTATTTCTAAAGCAGAAATCATATTTTTTTTCAAAAACTGCTGGGTATGTTGACATGTTTTTTTCCTTTACTTCCTTGATTAGATAAGTGGTGAAGGTACAGCTTAGTTTCATCATCGTAGTAAATTATTAGAAAACATATCAATGATGGGATATATAGATAATACTGGCATGCAGCAGCAATACCAGAGCTATCTGAAATCACATACACCAACTGTCAATAGTCCCATTTTAGAATCATCTGACTGCACCATTCACAATGGGATTGTGCACATACCTACAATTGTTTTGTGTCAATAGTGGAACTAGCTTGACTGGGACTATACTGAATTTTCTGAAGCCAAACAATGTAGGAGATGGGCAAGAAATATGCTCAGAAAGCAGCAGCATTTCAACCTGCTCAGCATCCTTCTTTCATGACAAGAAAGAACTTATACTCTGCCCTTGTACACTGAGGGTAGACAAAATCTCACACGGAGTGTGGTTTTGGTATGGGCTGTGTACCTGTAAAACTGAATGAGCATGGAAGGGGAAACCTAACAGGGGAAGGTGGAGCCATAACAGTGGGAGGAAAGTGAAACAGGAGAATCATGAACAGAAGGGAGAACCTGGTTTTTCACTGAAGCAAGGGTGCACGAAGGGAAGATAATAAGGATGAAATATGAAGAGATTATAAATGTTTTTATAGATGATTTTCAAATAAGTCTGAGAATAGAGAATTTTATGAACAGTCTCATAAATTGTTAATTAATGTTTTCTTTTTTTATTCCTTTCATAGAAGGAATTAATGTAAAATCCACTTTATGGGTTACTCTTTGTTTCATCTTAGCCCTTCCTGTTGACTGCTTTTCCTATTACAAAATTTAGACTGAGGTGCAGAGGTTGGATCATTCCCCTCAAGGGATAGCATACCTAATCTACTCACACCAAGGGCCAGATTAAGTGAAGATGTACAAATGACTTTCAACATATATTTAAAATGAAGTTACCTAGGAATTTAGTCTACCAATCTCTAAGGATGAGGAAAACAGTTTCTGTGTCCTTTTACCCTGTCAGGAGACTATATATCTTTATTACCCATATGCTTGACCCTTTCTTTTTCTTTTTCCTTTTCTTTTCTGTTCTGGCGGAATACGGAAAAATACTGTTCTGTCATGCAGGTAAAATTCTCTTACTGAAGTTCCCAATCATTCTAGTACAGACTCTCACAGGAACACTATACCTGCATTCAGCAATGTTGTAAAACCATTTGCTTTAGGGATCCATACACACAGCATTATTCAAAGGAAACATTCTTGATAACAAACATGTAAGAGAATCTTTGAATATCAAACATTATAGAACCTGATATTTTCAAAAACTCTCTGAAGACTTTGACAGACAGTGAGTGCCATGCTCCCTGTGTCATGGTTAATATATTTCTCATACTGGTAGCTCCAGTAGGCATAAAGGACTGAATATATACAACAGAAAAAATGCTATTTCAAATAAACAGTTTTCGATTTTTCTTGAGTACAGACCTGATAAAGGTTGCACCATCTTTAAGTATTGAACAATTCCATTTATAATGCATACATTTAAAAGGTTTTTAAATGATTTTCTTTAGTTTTTTTACATATACAGTATACTGGAAGAAGGGAAAAATGAATTCAAATAAAAAGGAGAGGATTCAATGCAATAAAGAGAAAGAGAGAGACTGAAACTATAGTACACAAGAACTAATGAAAAAGTAAGTAGGGAATAGGAAATAGTATACAACTTCATAAAAATAGAATGCACGTTGCTAAAAGGGCACCTGTGACAAGCTGTAAAATATGGTTGTAATATTCTAGTCTACTAATTCTTGCCTCATACCAGCAGTGATCGACATTTGCATCTTACTGATATTGTGCTAGAGGAAGGAAATACAAAACTTTTCTAGTTGACTGAATAACTTAATAATTGAATACAATGCTTTACTTTTGTCCCTTTATAGATTTTAACTTTACAGCACAATATATTTCTGTACCAATGGCTATGTGCAATTTCATTGGAAGTAAACTTGTGTGAGACTCAGAACAATATAGAGCAATTTTGCATTTGAATTAGCTTGTGAATAGTGAATAGATTAGGGTATTGCTTTTTCTTACTGTAGTTTTGTTCCCAGTGGGCAGCTATTTCTACTCAACAGCATATCGCTACTGTAGGAAAATATGGTAACTCCCATACACACCTTTCATGCTACAGCCCATTTTTAGATGCTAAATCCAAGGTAATATATTATTTTTCAGGAGTCTATGAGGAATATACTTTTCCATCCCACCATGATTCTGTTCTCATGAGAAAATTGGTATTGGAACAATTAGAGTCTTGTAACAACTAACAAACAAGGCAAAGGAAAATTGCAGGAGTGGGTGGGAGAGGAGGACTTAAGGTAATACTACTAGGTATCTACCAGAAAGAGCAGCTTAATTCATTCCAGGGGATAGGGTATGATAGCACAGAGGTTAAGTCTTCTCTATATGCCTTCAGTGGCATGAATTTGAGCCTTGATCCAGAATTGTGTTAAAGGTCACCTGCAGTTGACCCAGGGGTACATGGGAACCTGGTTATTTGGGCTGAAGAGTCATAGGTGCCTGGGCATGCTGCTAGTCAGATCATTCTCTTATGTGCTGTTGCTACCAAAACTGGTGTGCCCTAACCATACTAGCCGAATGGCCTGCTAGGGGCACACCAGATGTTGACCTTGGTATTCTGATTTTCTAAGCAGCAAAATAAAATTGCAAAATTCAGTCTAGCATTGCTATGGTAGGTCACAGAAGCAATAACAATTCTTAGGGCAGCAACATCCTGGGGAAGTGCTGAATTAAAAACAGATTTATATGTATTGTTGTTTTCTTCTTCCAAACCAATCAGAGCTAATACTTGTTTTGTATGCTCTCCTTCCAGTAAATTACCTCCACAGATTCCAGGAAATCAGAGAGACAGCAATAACTTAAATCTATTTCTGATGAAGGTTTATCTTTTCATTTTTTTTGCAGTTAGGAAATGTGAGGCGACTTCCTCTGCACAAATGGAATGTGGTCAGGTCAAGCCTTTCAGCTTCTTTCAAAAGCTAATGATGTCTGCAATTATGTTATTGTAGCTGGAATGGCCACTGCTTTGCTTTATTTTGTTTGTTTAATTGTAGTATAAAGTGACCATTGCCCTTATTTCTGATAGGAATTCATTCAAATGTGAAGTAGCCATTGAAACAGATCACTGTTGTTAACTAAATATCAGACATACTTTTGGTTAATGTGGTGAATAGGTGGCTATCAACATAAGGAAATGTGTTCTTAAAATCAGTTGTACCATAAGCAGATGTCTAACACATTTTATAGCAGTGCCAAGAATAGTAAATAATGTCTTTCCGTTTCCTAATGAAACCATTACAGAGTGCATGTATGGAGGTATATAAATCACCTTCATTAGATTAGGTCCCACCAGAGGACTAACATCAAGTTTACTACTATCTCATTGTTCACTCTGCTTTGTATTAGGCTCTTCTTCCAACCTTGTGTCTCTCTTGTCAAATTAAAAAGTAAATCCTTTAAGGTGGGGATGGCATTACACTAATCTGGTGTATCAACTAATACAATGGGGCTTTGATTTAAAATAGCCAAAAGGAATAACCATAATAGGCACAGTTAATAATAAATAAATTCTGATTATTTCAAATCCCACCCTACAATGATAATGAGAATCACTTTCTCACACATTTTACATTACAAAGACACAACCATGCCTATATAACATTGTGTTTGTAGGTAAATAGATAAGCATTCACAGATATATATTTAAAACATAGTGATACAATGTTTGATGTGTATGTACAGAAGTACGAATGTTTCACTATAGTTTTCAAAACAATAATAAATGTTGGGATGTGTGTTTTGGGGTTTTTTTAGGGTGAGGAGTGGCTTTTTTTCCCCTCATATATCAGTTTCCTTTTGATGGAAATGCTAATTATTGTCATTCACAATCAAATCGCTTGTACTTCCAAAATGCTTTCAGAGTAGACTAAATCTTAATGAGCCCACCTACTAGAACTTCTCATTCAAATAAAATACTAAGTCACGGGGGTCATATTTTCTTCTGAAATAGACAGAATTGCATTTTTAAAAGGGGAGAAAATAAAAACAGCAGGCATTTAATTGTGGCTGATTTATTTTTATTCTTTTCAGAATTTATGACATAAATTTTAGGTTCTGAATGGGGTGGATTTTATTTCAATCTAGAAAATATATTTTAATCTGCCATCCTCAAATGTCTTAGCTTTTTGTGCACTGCATTTTCCTTTGTTAAAAACAAAATGAATGATAAGTATGCAATGTTCTGGCCTCTTGATGTAATCTTTTTATGTAATCTTTTTTATGGTATATCTAGCTTTTGCAAACTATATCTAACTGAATACTTAAGGCAACTTACTGATGCTGGGAGGGGTGTGGTATGTGTGTGTTGAGATGCTTGCAGAGCACAGCGTGTGGGATGCAGAGGATTCCTGGAATGCCTCCCTAACACCAGCAGGATAATGTCTCCCTGACACCTATAAGATAGCAAGAAGTTCAGAAAAAGGTCTCATTATAATGCTAAAAATCATACCCCTGGGCAGGGCAAAAGTATGTTAATGAAACATATATGTATGTAAATGAATTACATGGCTAAAACATAGGTATAGAGATATGCTCAGTAGAGAACGTCTTATGTCAGTGGCTTGTAACCAATCACTGAGCGATACACTGGCAAACATATGTATAAAAGGTACCCAAAGGTAGAAACCGGTGGTGCTTGCTTTGCAAACG
>NW_005842078.1:1320773-1321277 GCF_000455745.1 Alligator sinensis
TAAATAAATAAATAAAAAGCACTCACGATAGCACAGCAGCGTCACCCAGCCGGTGATGTAGATGAACTTTGCCCTAAGAAAAATCAAGACTGGGATCCCAACACCCGAGAGGGCCGGAAGAAGTTAGAGCTCTATCAGGAGTTTGTGCTGGCTGCCCTTCGGGAGGCTATCCCCAAGCAGAAAAAATTGTCTAAATTGTACGAAGTGTGGCAGGGTCCGGAGGGAGGATCTGTCCAGTTTTTATGGGAGGTTGTGCGAGGCAGCCAGACAGTGGACGGATTTAGATCTGGAGCTGCAGGAAAATGCCAAGATGTTTAACACACTGTTTATAGGACAGTCGGCCCCAGATATTAGGAAAAAAAAACTACAGAAGGCTGAAGGAGCAGCTGGAATGAGCATCAGCCAAATGATTGAGATTGCTTATAAAGTATACTCCAACAGAGATCAGGATAAGGAGAAAAAGGAAGATAAGAGAATAAAGGCACAGGCGTCGTTACAAGCATC
>NW_005842078.1:1324220-1331633 GCF_000455745.1 Alligator sinensis
TTGCAAACATATGTATAAAAGGTACCCAAAGGTAGAAACCGGTGGTGCTTGCTTTGCAAACGATTGCCAAGCACCCCTCTCTGCGCAGACTGGAAACAATAAAGATTAATTTGGATCCTCCACCCCTGTGTGTTCATTGGCAATAGCGCACCGGGCACAAACTCACACTGTCCGTTGGGGACAACACTCTCAGGAAAAAAAAAACATAGCCTTTTGGATATTTTCTTATAAAAAACCTGAAGTCACTCCATATCCACTAAAGTGTGTTATTCTTTCTTAATACAGATTGAATAGTTCTACTTTTATTGTGTTGAACAAGACCTTGTGCTTCAGGAGCTGTCTTGTTGCAAAAATGCATCAGATTCTCTGGCTTTCTTCAGCATTTAAAAAAAAAAAAAGAGAGAGAGAAATAGAGCTAAGAGAAATCTTTTGGTGTGTGGGAAATCTTTTTGGTGTCCCTGAAGAAATCACTTCTGAGTCAACTGAAATATTGAATTAATAGTGAATGTGGCAAAGCATTTCAGCCAAAAATATGAGGAAAAAAAATGAAGGCAAAATGAAATGTTCAATTTTTTTCATATTGAAACATTTCCATATGAAAAAATTGTAATCAAAACTTTTAAAATAATGCCCCCTTTCAAACATATAATCTTTTTTTTTTTCATCTTAGGGGAAGGGAAGGAAATATTTCAGTCAACCTGAAGTTATATCTTTTTCCTGATTGGTTTGACTTGGCTGGTAAAATGAAAAGTCAGCTATTGTTCTCAGAGATCTCAGTAGAAAATTCTCCATCTATTTTACTGGGATTTTCTTATTGCAAGATAAACTACTTGGGCATGACCACATGAGTGTGCATGTGTGCTTTGCCATGTCTCAGGCTTTTGAGCCCAAGTTCTGGCCCCAGCCTCCTGTATTCCACCCAGGGCAATTTTCCTGCACCAGAGCCTGCATGCAGGGGTGTTCCCCAGGGACACCTAAAAGTGGCACATATTTGTTTTCCTTGGGGAAATGCATATGTATTCTCATTTGGATGTGCCCCTTGAGTGCATCCAGACATTCAGGCACATGCAGTTTGTGGTGCCACAAATCTCTTTGTGGTTCTACAAACCACATGTGTTGCACTTTAAACCATTCAGGGCACTGCTAGTTTGCAGTGTGGGGGCAAAATTTGCTACTGGTATTTCCAGGGATCATAAAAATCCCTGGAAAAAAAAGCAGTGCAAAGCATGTAAAAATAGTGAGAGCTAGGACAAATGCAGAGGTAAGGGAGCAAGCAGCCTAGGGCTGTCAGTTCCCCTGTCTCCACATGCTGTGGTGCCCCTGTGCTGAGGCACACTGTGCTCCAGCCTGACAGGCATGGAGCTGGGACGACCTGGGCATGGCCCACAATGAAACGGGGTGTGCTGCAGCACAAAGTAGGAGCACAAATTTGTGCTGCTACTATTTGTGCCATTACAAGCTCACTCCCCTGCTCATCTGGATGTGGCCCTTGATGTTATACCTGAGTTTCTGTACTGCTCTGACCCAGTCAAGGCATGGAGAACAAGTTAAGTATGGCAAAGCAGCATGGTGGAAGCACACAGTACTGCAGGCTACCTGTAGCTGCTGTTAACAGCTTCTAAAATTTAGAGCATCATCCTGGAATCTTTAAATTATACTAGAGCTGGCACAGAAAAAAACTGAGACTCAAGGAAGTGAGAATCAGCATTGTCATGACATTGGCCCTTTATCTATTCTCCACAGGCAAAATTCCTGGCCTTCAACAATGAAGACAGATAGGTAATTACAGAGCTTCGAGCCCCTCTAATTTCTCTCTTATATTGTACATTTCTCACATTGTTCATTTGAAATTCAGGAACTGTGTTAACCTGAAAAATTGTGCCGAAAACCTTAAGACAAAACAACCAAAAAATGTAATTTCCATTGTTTCCATGAATGACTGGATTTTGCTGCAGTGCTCCTACTGTCTTTAACAAGAGTTAAAGCTCACAGCATGTACGGTCCTTTAAATTTGTGCAGCTGCCATCATGAAAAATTATATATACTTGGACAAGTGGTAAATTTTGCCTTCTGACAAATTCATGGAAAAATCTGCTTTTACTTGCAAATATTTGCAAAACGAGAATTGATGCCCTGGCACAGATATATCTTGTTGGGTGCTATGACACTTTGAAGTTCTTTGATCATTTAATTTAGTTTGTCACGCTCAGGCCTGTTGAATATACTTGGGCGTGTAGATCAATTTATGAATCTGGCAAGCAGAGTTCTCTCTGGAATGAATGTATTACTTTCAAGGGTAGGGGAGAGTTGCATGGTCAGAACAAGAGGCCGGCAGTCACTAACAGAAAATATGCAAAAGTTTTGCAACAGAACTTAAAACTAGGATGTGATGCTGCTTTGAATGCAAACCTTGGAAAATGGGATTTGCACAGAGGTAAAATTCCTGCAAACTGAAATGTTATGGTGTCTCTGTCTCACATCTCCGATCATAAAGATCTCAGTTCACCCTTGCTTATACTGAGTGCAGTACATTGCTGATTTAAATGGCTTATTCACATGGTAAGGTGCTACTCAACATAAAATGAACACAGTAGTAAACCCATGGTCCTATCATCATCATCTGTCTAGTGAAGCTAAAGCTTTTTTTGTCCTGGTTTGTGGAAGAAGAGCCATAATGGTCTTTCCTTATCAAAAGGAGCTCTTTTAAATCTTCTAAAGGATGATCAGTCCCAACAAACAGAACTGCTGTGTAATGGACAAACTTATTCAAGTAATGTAATCTATGTGTATAAGCCAGATTCAAGATATACCATGAAGGTAATGAGTTATACAATTAATCCTGTAATTATATAATAAATTACAGGAGATTGTGGGAGTTATGTTTCCTACGTTTCCCCTCCAATGTGCTGCCTTTGTTATAATGTGATATTATACAGTAATTTTGTGTATTTTATATATTAAAATATAAATATTGGGAAAATGTGTGTGCTTGAATCAGTGAGTTGTGAACCTTGGCATTTTCAGAGTCAAAAAGAAAAAGAATAACACATTATGTAGTCTTTATAACATCCTTAACTGTAAAGCTGATCATTGTGGTCCAGAACTTTAGAATTGCCTATCAGATAGGCAAAGATAAACAACTAGTGTCTCATGAACTGGAAATTCATCTGAAAGTCTAGCAATTAAAACAAACTACATGATATCTTGTGCAGAAGTAGAAGCATGTTTTTTCTACTCTCTTTCTATTCTTTCTTGGCCCAAGTACTCAGCTGGGGTCAACTGACATAACTCCAGTGTCTTTAATGGAACTATGCCAATTTATACCTGCTGAGAATCTGGACCACAATCATTAGTAGTTTTTGTTTTGTTTTGTTTTTCCTCTGGTTATTCAGTGACATACAGAACTGTGACAATTAGCAGAGTTGAGGTGTTAAGCTACAGGAAATGTCTCTATTCACTGGTAGAAAATAGTGGTTTTGTTGTTGCTCTGAATAATTTAATTCTCAGTTTTTGTTTTCTGTTTCTTTTCCTTTTGGCATACACAAAAGGCAGCTTTCTCTTTCCATAACAGAAATTGCTTTTCATTGTGGTGAAAGACTGACTTCGATGCTACATGCAAAGCAGAAGGATGCCTTCTGCAGAGAAAACATCTCAGTTGAAAATGGTTGCAGGGTCTAATTTATAAGAATGTCTCAATGTGACTAATTGCAATATGAGTGCTGAAGCTTATTATGTGCACTATAATGCTGAGTATCCTTGCTGAATATGACAACATATTTCAATCATGGCAGTAATACCTCAAACCCTTTTCTCTTAGAATGACAGAAACATATGTTAGATGTTGCTTAAGAATAAGTGGCATGAATGTTTCTAAAATATGTAACTGCTAGAAAATTAATATGTACCTCTTTTTAAAATAGGTCAGCTTTTATGTGTGTATTTTAATGCTGGCCTTAATAAATTCACTTCCATTTTCCTTGTAATTTGTGTATAGTTTTAGCAGTGCCTTTTTGTAATACCCCTCATACCTTTCTCTGTGCACTTCCTCAGCCTCCTGGGAGAAGGGGTAACAGAATTCTCAGGGGAGAACTGAGATGCAGCTGGTTCCATTGTGCTGCCACTGCAGTTCAAATACTAATGAATATGTTTCCCAGGAGACATCAGCATGAATTAGGGGGAAAAGGAGAAAATGAGAGAAAATTGCCAAAAAATGTCAGCTTGTCCTGTTGTTTTAGAATTAAACCTAAATACAAATAACTGTAAGGCGTAACGATAGTAGGAAGTGTTGTGTTATGTTACTGGGTTTCAACAAAGTAACATTACTGATTTCAATACTTTGCTACTCTCTACTTTTTTCAATAAAACACTTGATCCTACAAAACTGCTGGGCACTTTCAATTCCCACTGGCTTCAATAGCTACTCAGTGACTGTCAGGAACTCTTCCCAGTTCACAGGGTCTGACAATGAGTGTTGTATTCTATTATTGATTTAACACAAATCTTCCATTGGCTTCAGTGGGAGTTTCATGGCTGCAGAATGCCCGTGTGTCCAGTTATCTTCCAAATAAATTTCTAACCTAGCTCCAATACTATATTTCATATATCTCTAACCATTAAGTGAACCTCATGAGGTATAGATATACAAGCTGTGGTGCGGGTGTTATATATTTTTGGAAAGGGCCTGGTTTTCCATATCTTTTTTCCATACTATATGGCATAGGGAAATGGTCACACATGGAAGCAGGCATCTATTCCTCCCCTGCTGCAGTAATGGTCTGAGTGGAGGTGGGGTTGGGAGGGGAGGAGATTGTCCTGTGTTCACAGAAATTGGGTCTCATAGCAGAGTTAATTTTTGTAATACCCTGAGTTCTTACAATTTTGTAAAACTTTAGTGACCAGTGCAGTGGGTTTAATAATAAAATGTCTCAGTACAAAATGAACAAAATGTTCAAGTTCCATAGATTTCATATACAAGCAGGTTCTAGTCTGACAGACATCTTTAAATGTGTTAGGGCTGCAATAGAAAGACATGCAGTAGGTTAAATGAAAGACCGTGATTGAGAATGGAGAAATGATTGAGCATGGGGGTTCACAGAATAGCGTTTTGCATCAGCAGCATCCTGAACAAAAATGCACACATTTAAAAATGACAGTCCTTGGAATCCAATACATTTCAGATAAATTTCCAATCTTTTCAGATGAAAAGGTTTCTCATCTAAGACCTGAACTCAGCAGTCTTAACATTGAAAAGCAATACATTATATTCACCTCTTGGAAAAGAAATTTGTCATGATATTTACAATCAGGGCTATAGAGATATAGCATGGTACATCCATGCTCCTCTGTTTCTTGGATGTGTCATGACCAAAATGCCTTTAATGGCGTTTCTGAAAAGCTGCCACCAAAGAACTTCTTAATTTTTTCTTATATTTAACATATTTTTAATATACCAATGAGATAGAGGATAGAGAATCAGCTGAAAGGCCTACATTACACCCTTTGTTTCATCCGCAGGAAAGCTGAAGGAGCCTAACATGACAGGAACTTCCTGTCACCTTAGGGAGCTTGTACACATGACGAGGGTTTAGTCCCCCTAAATTGAAATGGTGGGTTTTTAACTTGTGGGATTTTAACTGTGACCCACCATTTCAATTTAGGTGCTTCTGTCACTGTGACAAAGCAGTGATGGCCCACTAGCAGCTCACTACCGCCCCCTCCCTGCTGTGGGCAAACTCTGCTGGGGGAGTGGGGAGCAGTGAGGGGCCCACAATTTTTTTCCAGCAGAGCCTGTCCGACTCTTGTGTGGCCCAGGGACAAGCTGCAGGGGGCCCTGGTCCTTCCCTCCATGGCAGTGGCACCTCCCAAGTGGCACCCACCTGCTAGCAGCCAGCCCAGGTGGCCCTTGGGGCAGCTGCCATTGTGAAGGGAAGGACCGGGGCCCCCTGCAGCTCAGGGTCTGGCAGCAGCTTGCCCCCTGGCTGTGTGAGAGGTGGTTTGGCTCTGCCAGAAGAAGAGGAAAAAAAGCCCCTCACCACTTTTTTTTTTCCTCCTGGCAGAGCCTGCCCACACAAGCTGCCACCTGTCCATGCACCCCTGAGCTGTGGGGAGACCCGGTACTTCTCTCCAAGGTGATGGCACCTCCCGGGCAGGATGCTACTGGGTGGATGCTGCCCCAGCTCGCAGGCCATACCTAGCCCAATCCAATGGTGCATGGAGCTCTGGAAGCCTGGACATGCTCAGGGAAGCTTGGGCTTGGCAGGCTTCCAGCACCCCATGCACTGTCCTCACGGCCTTCTCATCACCTGGGACTGCTGAGGAATGGGCTGGCTTGCCTCTGGGCCAGTGTGGGAAGGCAGCAGGAGGGTGGCTGGGTGTGCTGGTGGCCGGAGAAGGTAGTGGGGATGGTGCACAGGGATCTGGAAGCCTGCTAAGCCTGAGCTTCACCAAGTGCACCCAGGCCTCCAGTGCCCTGTGCACTGTCCCCGTCGCCTTCTGCTGCTGCCAGACATGGACATGTACATGATTTTTTAAAAATCCAGAATGGAACAATTTGCCCCGATCAGACTAAAATACATTGGAGGTTGTCTAGGTTGCCATGTTCAAATACATTTTTACACAAAAAAAGATTGTTCATTTGTACATGGTAATGCCATTATATTAGACAAATAATGATTTCTCATCACTTTTGTCACATGTACATGGCTCCACCATCATGTGTACAAGCATCCTTACAGAATTGGTCCCTAACATTATGCTTTACCAATGTGGGGCTTAAACAAAAGAATCAGGATGGTTTCTCTCTGTGTCATCAGTTTTCTACCTACTTCCTTTTTTCATCAGAAAACTTCTCTCTTTATTCACTTTTCTTTCACATATATTACTACCTACTTTTTAATATCTTTTTTTTTTTCAATCCTAAAGTGCAAGAGATGCAGTTTGCATAAAGGAACTGGCATTGGGCTTCGCATTGTTTATACTGAGAAAGTGGAGAATGATACATTATACAGTGGCTTTGTGTAATTCCTAGATCCATTAGAGTACATATGCAGAATACTTTATTACAGAACAAAAGTGATATATCAAGCTCAAAACATTTGCTGTGGATAAGCTTTCAAAAGTGAAGATGCTTGCTGAACATCATTAGTCTGGAAACTGGGCTTGAAAACTCACAAAAAACAGGCCTTGTCCTAAATTTTTCAAACATTATTAGTCAACTTGGGGTAGATGGCAAATACTAAAATTGACATGTCCAACCGAAGTACAGGTTTGGTTACAAGTGACATAATGATGTAATCAAAGATACCCTTCATCTGAAAACATCTCTATTTTATTATTTTTCATTTTATTGTTGTTCTAAGCAGCAGCAATGTCATTCAAGTGATACAGTAAAGTTAATGCATTATCCATGTCCTG
>NW_005842078.1:1331664-1358354 GCF_000455745.1 Alligator sinensis
CCTGCTGAAGAGTCAAATTGTTATCTCATTTGCCCATAAACCACATTAAACTTCTAACTAGTTCTATTTTTATTTTATTTTATTCTACATAATCATCTTCAAATAAGTTCAACCCATCAAAAAGTGCCCCTCTTGCTTAGCAGTTTCAATTTTTATTGGTTTCAATGATAGTTAAGGATGCCTAGCACATCTCAGAATCACACTTGATTTTTCAGCCCATACCATCTTCCTAGAAATATGAAAAGACCCCTTTCACAGGAGCTGTGTAGCTTTTGTGCTTTCTGTGAATTCAGGGATACGTCAAGGTTCAAGGGGAAGGAATAGGAAAACATGCTTTTCTGTGGTAAGTTTCTAAAGGGTGCTTCAGATGTCTGCAAATTAGTTAATGCTCATGATACACATCATTGTTGATAGTAGCAAGAGCTATAACAACATCTGGATTCTCCCTAACATAATTAACAACTACTGCTGTGCATCTTACAACTGGATTTCATTAGATCTCAGAAATCAAGAACTGAATGGTTTTGGTGATTGCATAGCTGAGAAAACTGAGGAAATTCAGCTTTCAGAATATACAGTAAAAGCTGTGTTATCCGGCACCTTACCAACTGGAATGCTCTATTAACCGACATCTGTCCCACTGTGGCACTTCTGGTTTCGCCACCATGAGCCAAGTCCCACTTCTTCCTCATAGACCATGGCCTGGGGCAAAGCAGCCTGCGCAGGGCCCCCATCCCTGTCCCCCCGGCACACTGACACCAGAGAATGAAAACCCTGAAACACTGGACATGCTGGGAGGGGTGGCAGCCCAAACAGGCAAAGATGCCTCCAACCCACTGGGCTCGAGATAAATATAACTCTCAGATAACCAGCATATTTGATTAACCGGCACCCCCATTCCTCATGGATGCTGGATAACAGAGCTTTTACTGTAGTATAGGTGATTCAACGGGTAGCAGGAAGAAGACGAACAAAGAATTGGGTATTGTTGTCATTAAGATTAAATACATTTGAGCAAATACTATAAGCAATTTGCACATTTTGATTGGTGTTACACATATTAACCTGAGACTCCTAGCAAAATTCCCATGGATTAGTTAAATGTTACTGCCTTCATTTCAATGTCAGTTGCTGAGCAGTTACATTCATGAAAAATTAGGTAGTTTTATAGTGGTGGTGGTGATGATGGTTATGTGAGCCTGCATGTCAATGATTTTTGTTGCTTGTTTTTTATGGTTGGTTGATCATTGATTTTTGGGAGGGGAGGGTTTTAGTGGAAAAATAGTAGAGATGTATGAAACTGTAAAACAGTAGAAATGTATTTGTCCCCATAAATCTAAGGGGACTCAGATTCACTTTTTAGTTCCTGGCCACCAATTCAGTGTTATAAGCAGGGATTCAGGTTTTCCATTTGCTGCAGAAAAAACACAGATATTGTCCTTTAATGGAGAAAAATACGAATGTCTCCTTTGAAAGAAATAATCATGGATTTCTCCTTTAAAGGAGAAAGAAGTGGGAAACCACAGGTTTCCCCTTACAGGCTGGCAAAATTCCAGCCTGGAAGGGGCTGCTTGTGGCTGGGGGAAGTGAGACGCAGAGGGTGTCATGTGAATGTGTGTGCACACATGCATGTGGCAGCTGGGCAGCAGTAGAGAGCAGCTCCTGTAGCTCCGTCCAGGTAAGTCTATGAAGGCAAAGGGAAGAGGGGCCACAGGTGGTGCAATCTAGTTGAATTTTCTGTCGAAATGTAAAGCATGCACATATGACCAGCTTAAGCCACAGGGGACTAAAAAAAACATGTTTAAAATGTACTACTTAGTACAAGAAAGATCCCCATTGGATTTGCAAATCTTTTTTTAAGGAAAGACACCTTTGTACAAGCCCACAGCATAGAAACATTTCCTCCAAATCCTTTGATAAGTTTATTTAAGGAAAAAAAAAAAAAAGAAGGAAGTAAGGAATGACATACAGGGCTCTTACACAAGTTACATTTTTTGCACAACCTGGTCCCTGAAAGCACTCTACAGCCATTACATGACACACATTGATGGCTGTAGAGTGTATTTAAAATCACTGACCACATGAAGATTTAACCCTTGATAAATAAGCTATTAGCTGAAGGTACTTTAGAGCAGAGAGCCATAGGGAACTTCTATTCAGGTTCCCTGCAGGTTAATTTTTTGCAGGCACCTTTCTGGGGCTGTTTCAGAAAGGAGGGAGTGCAGTGGGGGAAGGGGGGTTAGAGGTGAAGGAAGGTACCCCTGCTGGGGTCTTGTGGGGGGACAGTCCAGGGCCCACCCCTTCCATTCCAATGGCAAAACCCAAAGCTGCATGCTGCCACTGTCAAGAGGATCAGGCAGGGGATTGGGGGAACAGAGTGCCCCTGTCTCATGGGCTCAGCTCGGCTTCCCCCAAAACCCAAGCCAGGGTACCTGGGGAGGACTGAAAGGTGGGGAGTTCGCTTCCCTCACCCCTGTCCAAGCCTGCCTGAACATCTTGACAGTGGCAGCATGCAGCTGCCAGCTGGGCTTTGTTGCAGCTGGAGCTAGGATGGAGGGGGCAGGGCTGGGGAAAAGCGGGGTTTGGCAACCTCCTGGGAGGCTGTTGGAGCATCCCCACCTGATGGCCAGGGCCAGTGAAGGCAGGCTTAAGCCCCCCCAACCCAACAGGAAAATATCTGCTGGGTTCAGTGGTGCTGTAACTCATGGCATTTTACACAAAGTGCCATGAGTTAAAGTACCTCATGGCAAAATAATAATGCAAAAACTACAATGTTACCGTTTGTTATGGTATTATTCCACAAGGCCAATAGAAACATATTCAAGACAATCCAGTGAATCAGGGAAAAGTATCAGTGTTCTGCTGTCCATCTAGTATCTATATCACCGGATGATGTTTTAGACAGTATAGACTAGATTCTGTTCCACTTATTAGACACATAGGTGGAGTTAGGTCCCTAAGTGCAATTGTATTAGATTCTGTTTCCTAATCCGGGTGAAGCTACACATTACACTTAGATCATATTAAATTGGTGGAATGTTAAGCAGTGTTAATGTTAGAATGTGCTGTGAGTAGTTGCACATTAAGGGTTCATATATAGCCTACAGAGCTCTGATTTGCCACATGAAGGCTATAAGTCAGGACACCTGGGCTCTATGCTTCCTCTGAGTGGAGAGGGGAGCTGGGAATGATGGATACGGGGGTGCTGAGGAACTGCACATTGCTTGATTTATCTTGCAGACTGATGCAGGCTGAAGTTGCCCTAACAGGAGGTAGTTAGCACAGCCCAGAATTAACCCTTACGTGAAGTGGTATAACTTTGAGCTGTTCAGAGGGCCCTTCACAGGAGTTAATGTGCTTTAATTTCAAGACATGCATATGTTAGGTGTCCTTAATGTGGTCTACGTGTAACATGTAACTTCAGCCTAAGAGAGTGGTTATCTGTAGAGTAGATACCTTAACAGATTTTTCTGAGCTTGATCAGGGTGCACTGGCACTTAAGTGCCTAGGTACACTTACTTGTTGTGAAATAAAATCTCACCTCAAATGCTGTAGCACAAGATAGAGGAGAGGTGGCTACACTGTGGAGCAGAGAAAGAAAGGCTGATAATCCAGAGAGACTACATATAAAGGAAGGCTAAATCCAGGGAGGTGCAGATATATATTGGTGTGAGAGCCTTGACCTCAGGCTACCAATTGCCTGTAGGGGAGTTCCTAATGTCTCTGCAAGAAAGGCACGGATTAAATCTCTGAGGAACAAGGCTTTGCATTGAACTGTGGATTCTGTATCTATAAAAGTACTTGCAAGGCCTGCCCTTTTGACAACAGCAGTCCCTCAAGTCTAGAGCCTTACAAACATTAAGTTATAAATTTGCTGTGAGGAGCCAAAGTTTGCCCCTAAGATGTCTAAAGTAATGTTTACTCACTATTTCACTTTAAACAATTACAGAAACTCTGTAACGGTTATTTCTGGTATATAACTTGCCAATTAGTGAATTAACCTGTGTATTATGGAACCTGTGTATTATGGAAAACCATTTTTAATAGAACTGGGAAAATAATGAACAGAAAAAATATTGTGAACAATTAATTTTGCTTGACTATGCTGTATAACCGCAATAAGTATTTAGGCATTGAGTCATGTGACCCTAGTCCCCTAGAATCCAGTGGCTACTGAGTAGTACTAAAAGTGAGATGTTTTTGTGCCAAGTGTATGATTTTCCTTATTCATTGGATCATTGTTTTGGTTTTTGTTCCCCCCCACCAGAAGTTCCATTTTTCTCTATAGTCTATCTGGAACAGAGAGAGCTCAAAGGCCCTAAGCACATTTAAAGTCTCAACAGAGAACACCCAAAAGTCTATTAAATCTAACAATAACAAGTCCCCAGATGAAAGCAATTAAACTGCAAAGATTTGCAGACAGTACATGTGGATGTCTTTTCTTTGCTTCAAAGGCAAAGCACTCAGGCAGCAAAGTAAAAATGAAAGGAAAATAGAAAGCAGAAGGTTTGAACTAAACATATCCCACCACATAAAGCCCACTAACTTGAGCAGCTATTGAGCACATACAGTGTAAAAGATAAGGGCAACCCTAAGACCTTTATCACTCAGTCACCCAAAAGAAGTCTTGCCTCCTGACAGCAATGCTAGGCATGCATGACATCAATTGCTTCCCCAGACTCCCACAGAAAATAAAGAATTCACCTATATAAAGATATGTATGGCAAAAATGCAGGAAATTACAGACCATCTGCACTTTTACTCTGCTGGAACCCATCTGGCACAAATGAAAACAAGAAAGGAAGAGATGCTGGCAATATGCTACCAGCAGTTTCGGTGTTCCAGTGGGTGATGCAAAGAATTGCAATCTTTTTTTTAGTAACACAGCCCATTCTCAGCACACTAACTTTCACAGCTTGGTCCTAAACCAGCACTGTTTGCCTGTTCAAGATCTTTTCTAAAAATAAAACATTCTATTCACTGAATAATTATGAAAATGCCTGTATCCTTGTTTGTTTATATATTATCTGCAAATAGTTTTGCTCATTACTCATACTCATTTGTTATACTTTACATTGCAGTTGTATACAGGATAGAATACTTTCTTTTATTAAAAGGCCAGAACTAATTTTCCCCATCTGTGCCTCATTTTCTTCTCTTCTTTACATTGCTATCTCCCCTTGTTCACAACAGGCCAGATCTGCTTATGATGAAAGTTGGCACCATTCTGTTGACTTCTTTGAAGTTGTTCCAATTTAAAGCTGCTGAGGATCTGTCCTTTTAATTCAAACTTGTGGGACTTATTCTCCACTCCAGTGTAACACAGTTGCATTCAGTAGGCTTATCTTAATGTAATGGAGGGAGCAATTGAGTTCACCTCTATTAAAGTACTTAGAGAAATATGGGAAAAGCCCAGTGGAATGGGGACTCTTTCTCAGTATTATCTTCATGTTCTTCTCTTCTCCAGTGAAGTTATGCAGCAGGGGAAGGGGATAGACTCCTACATGTCCATAGGTCACACAGTATAACCACACAGATTCTGCCACCCTGTACCTATTAGAAGCCCAGTCTATACTTCAAGGAAGGTCCATTGTTACTATTGGCTGCACAATAAGCTATCCCCTTGCAGTGCAGAGAGAGGGATCGAACCAATTGATGATGCTTTGGGAATATGCCAAAGTGAGTTTCTGGCAATATCCAGAGATGGACATTTCATTCACAGCACTCAGCTGTCCTAATGAGTTATTATCATAGGGTTTTTTTTTTTTTTTACCCCATTCATAGCAGTTGTACTTGTATAAATTAAACCCTATATTGTTATGTCAATATAACACCCAATTTAAAGGTGTTTTTTTTTTTTCCTGAAATAAATGGAATAAAGGTTTTTTCTATTCTATTTTAACTTAAGTCCAAAATTATTCCAAAGTGACTTATGCTAAAATGGAGAAAGGTACTCATATACCAGAATCACCGTATGCACAGGAAGAGTTATACTTGTATAACTACAGAAGTTAAATTCATATTGATATAATGTCCCTATGGACACATATCCTAAGACCAACAGTATAAGGAGAATGAGAAACAGCCACAGAGACCTTGTCTTCACTAGGGAAAAAAAATGTGCCCTTGAGTGAACTAACCTAAGACTTTTGTCACAGGTTACCTTTAAAAGATTTCACATTTTTGGAATGCTATGCCATCATAAAGTTAGAACAGTTTCAGAGCAGTCATAGGTTAAAGCTTAATACAATCTCAGACATACCACTGTGACTTGGCACTAGCAGGCCTATGAACAGAGGCTTGGACAGAAACCAGGACTCTATCCCTCCTCTGTGGTAGAGAGGAGGGGAGAAGGTGGCATGTACGTTGGAGGTGGAGAAATCACTGTGTGGCTCCCCTTACTGTAGTGGGAGCCAGTCAGAGCCATGGGGAAGAGGGGAAAAGTCTTGAAAAAAATTATTTGAAGTGAATGGGCAAAGGGAAAAAGTAGAGAGAAATAAAGAAAAAGGAGTGAAAATGACAATGATAATAACAATAATAAAAGGACCAATATCTCACAAGTGTTTTAGTGAATTGGATTGGGTTAGGGAGGAGTTACATTAGCACTCAAATAAGGGCAGAGCTGAAACCCAAGAGGCTCACTGCATGAAAGCAATACTGAGGCAGAGCTGAGATGAAGTGAGCTCACTGCATGGGTTGGGTAGAGGGAGTGCTGACAGATATTTAAAATGAATAGTGGATCAGTTCAAATGAATACCATGGTGGAAGGGAAGGTGAACTGTGGTGCAGTAGAGGCAGAGTAAAAGGGGAACAACATGGTTTCTCAGTGGTAAAAGCCAGTTACCTATGCTCACTAGTAGTTAATTGGCTTTTAAACCTCTCTCCTTGCACCAACAGCCAGCCAGCTGAGTGCACAGGGTTGCTAGAGCAAGCAGCAAACTGGTGAGCCATACTTTGGTACTCAGAGTGGTCAGGGTATGCTGGAGCCAGCACCATCACCCTGGACAGTGGAGTTCAGGAGGTTAGAAAGTTTGCACACAGAGTGGAGGGTTGGGAATGGTGCATCCCAGGATACTGGAGGCTCGCAGGTTGAATGAAAAGAGAGCATTTTCAGAGCATAACAACAGTAACTTGGAGTGACCTGGGTAAAACAGAGGAAAGATAAACTTCCCCTGAAGAAATGATAACCCTCCCATAATTTAAAAATGTTTAGATGGTACTTAGAATAGGTTAACACCCTTTTAATAGGAGAATGTTTCCATTTTCAATGCTTGTATGATGGTTTAAAGGTAACCTGGAGTAAAAATAGGTGAAACAATAATTTTTAACTCACTCTATTCAAAGACTCAGACTGGCTTACTTGTTAGCTAACAAAGTAACAAAGTAAAAACACACCTTTTTCTCCTAGTGAATATAAAGCACTAGGGTCCTGTGTTTTGGCACTGGATTTATGACCCGGATACCTTGTTTTGGGCAGACCCAAAACCCTCAGACCAACCATGACTTTTACATTGCATAATAGGTGAATGTTATTGATACATAGTGATAGCAGGTAATAATAATACAAGCAATTCTATATCTACCAGTCCCAGAGCTGTCATCAGAGTCGAAGTACATCGAGCCAGGATGAGAGCTTCACTCTGAGGTTCTCTCGTGAATTCCAGATGTCAGCAGCCTGGAGGTCAGGAGCTGGGCCTCTCCTCCCCTGCCCTGTGGGGTGGATGAGATGGGTTGTTGGTATGCCCTCTGTTCATAGTGCCTCAGGTTCCCCTCTTGGGGACCCTTTGTTGCCCTGAAATCCCTTCTTTTGTATTCTTTTCACCTCCTTATGACTTTTGATCCATGGGCATCACTGATTGGTCTTTCTGTGGTCATCATACTGTCCATGTTCTGTCCTGTCAGCATCTTCCTTTGTTTCACAAACCCACCACATGCACACATCATATTTTGGGTTTTTCCAGTGTCCTCCTAATTTGGTCTGTTCCCCAAACTGGAAAGCCCAAGGACTACTAGATGGGCACTGACCTAGCGCCACCTTATCTCATGTTATGGAATAGTGTGGAACCTGCCTACGATTTCCCAGCCTGTGTGTCTATACCTGTCTGCCTTGAAAACTGTGAAACTGTGACAACAAGGCTTTTAGAAATCAATTAACCCTTGTCATTGCCCTGGCCCATTGTTCTAATGCATATTTACTTTACCTATAAGCCAATTCCCAAAAGCAGACCTCTGAATACCATGTTCTAGCTATCACTGTGCACACTGAGAAAATCTGTTATGATGGAAAAAAAATAAAAGCATTGATTGACATGCCATCATACATTACCTCACAACATTCTTGTCAAAAAAAATGATCATGAATGATACAACTAATGTGGTGGAGGGGATTCCAGAGGGCCCAGGGAAAGGAATCACCCCCCCCCCCCTTCCTCTTCATGAAAGCCTAATTTTATCCCTTCCCAGAAGGAGGGGAGAATAAAGACACTTATTCAGACTCTTTTATTTTCACTGTTTCCCTTTTCAAGTGATATGAAAGGGATACCTCTGGGATTATTTTAATACCATTTTTTTTAATTGTATGAGGAAGAATTCATGACAGATAGGTTTACATTTGTAGGTAATTCTCTTTGCAGTATAATATCAAGTTACATAAAATGATAAAGTCACATTTTATTAGCCACTGTGAAAAGCTGGATTTTATTGCTATATTTTCCTAAGTATCTTAATAAGTTACTTTTTCTTAGATTGATGTCATTAGGTTTGTGTACTTGGCAAGCTTGTTTAAACACTGAAAAGTCTGCATAAAATTGATGCCATTTCTAGTTGCAAATAATCTAAAAAAGAATATGTGCTGCAGATTCCTCTCGTGTTGTAGAGGCTTGACATTAAAATCAATGATGATGATGTGCTTTTTTGGGTAATCAGACTGTGCGTTATCAAAAAATGTTATTGGAATCACTACTACACAGTATAAATGTGTCTAGTAGTAATATGTGCTGCATGACCTGAGTGGCAGAATTTTCACATGGAGAGGATACATACCTGTCATTTTCAAATGTTTATTTTCTAGTGAGTTGAGCAAAAAGCTAGTTACCTTTAAAATTTTGCTTCAACCTTCATTACTGAGATCATGATTATCTACAAGTCTGCAACACTATAGACCTTAATGGAATTCTCCGCGTCTTAAAAAAGTGTGAAAGGAATCGCAATCCAATGAAAATCCTTATGGCAAGGGTAGCATCAGATACCAAAGAGTGTAGAAAACCTTTTTCTGGATAAGTTTAAAAGTTAAAAATATTGTCAGGTGTCCATTCTGCTGTTCTCTTAGGGCATGTGCAGACATTACATTTAGTCAATCTAAGTGCCTAATTGTGCAGATGCTCGGGGAGCTTGAATCAGGCACAAAGTGGTGGGCCTCATCTAAACTAGTTCACCTGATGAGATATACTAACTTAGAACAGGGGACCCAACTCCAGTGTGAGACACAATGGGTGCAAGCCTGTTGTGTCTCCATGAGCTCAGTCCCCGGCAGACCCCACCCCAACCAAACCCCAGCGTGAGCTGAGAGGTAAGTGAGGCCCATAGTGATTGGGCACTAGCTAGTGGGGCAGCTGAGTGGAGCCGAGGAGGGTCACACTGCCCCATGGCTCCTACTTAGACCAGCCCCTAGGGAGCAGTAGGTGAAAGGGGGGCACTTACCTCCCCCCTTCTCTGGACAAATGAGAAGAGGTTGATATCATCTACTTGGACTTCAAAAAAGCCTTTGACTTGGTCTCCCATGAAGTCCTCATGATTAAACTGGGGAACTGCAGCCTCAACAACTTCATGGTCCCAGAGAGTGATAGTTGAGGGAACTGTGTCAACATGGTGCATGATGACCAGTGGCATCCCCCAGGGCTCTGTACTTGGACCAGTACTTTTTAACGTATGTATAAATGATCTGGATTCAGATATCAGAAGTGAACTAGCTAAATTTACTGATGACACCAAACTACGGAGAATTGTGGTCACACTAGAGGATAGGCTGGAGACTCAGGCTGATCTGGACAGGCTTGCAAAGTTGGCAGACCAAAACCTGATGGCATTTAACACTGAGAAATGCAAGGTTCTCCACCTCAAGGAAAAGAATCCACATCATACTGTTAGGGTGACAATAATTTGGATCTTAGAGAGCACTGGATTTGTAGCTGAATAAAAGCTTTAACATGTAGCCTAGCAGAGATGCTAACCACAAGGCAAAATGATATCTAGGTCAGCCATTTGCTTATGTTAAGTAACCATTTTAACTGTCAACCATTTTCTGAGGGAAAAGCAGCAAGTGAATCTGTGTGACTCTGTGTGCTGTGAACCAGCTACACTAGGAACGAGATAAGATACAGGGGCCAAAAAAAAGGGTGGAAGATGGTACAATCTGAAACAGAAAAAATAGACTGGAATTGAGAAAATAAAGCGTAATTTGTAACAGAATCCAAAATGAACATATGCAAAAAGGTGAATGGTGATTGGTGAAGAAGCCTCCAGAAGCTTCCAGGTTTTGGCCAAAGTCTGCCCATTGATTGAAGAAAGGAGTCAAGGTCTTAGACATGCAGTCATAGCAAAAAGACATGTAAATGAGTAAAATACATATGCAATTCCATGTTAATGAAGCAAACAGTAAACAGAGGCAGAGCTTGAGATGGGAGGAGAAATGGGTGGAACAGAAGGAGGGACAAAGGTGGAATGAATATTAATGAGTATAAACCAAAGTGTATAAATATGGAAAAAAACTATTGTTCATTGCGGCTCCCCATATTCCATCGCTGTGGGATCTGGCCCAAAGCTGTCTTTATTCTGAAAAAAGCTGTTGTGAGCAATGTGTGCTGGTGTTTGCTCCCTGCTCTTCTCTGACTAATGAGTAACAGGATCCACAGGTAATTGAACCGTTGTCTCCCTAGTCGTTGGGCGCCGCATGGAGTCAGGGTCTAACACATACTTACAGGCATGGCAGTACTACACTCACTAGCACCATGACTAAAAGGGACTTGGGGGTCATGACTGACCACAAGCTGAACATGAGCCACCAATGCGATGCTGCAGCTAGCAAAGGAAACAAAACCCTGCCTTGTATCTATCAATGCATCTCACGGAAGTCCCAGAAAGTTATCCTCCCACTGTGCTCAGCCTTGGTGAGGAGCTGGAGTATTGCGTCCAATTCTGGGTTCCTCACTTTAGGAAGGATGGGGAGAAGCTTGAGAGACTCCAGAGAAGAGCCATGCACATGATCAGAGGTCAAAAGAACATGTCTTATGAGGAAAGGCTGAGAGACATGGGACTCTTCAGACTGGAAAAGCAGAGGTTCAGGGGGGACTTGGTAGCAGCCTATAAGTATGTGTATGAGGAACTGGGAGAACATCTGTTCACCAGGGCACCCCAAAGGAAGAGCAGGTCTAATGGTCACAAACTTCAGGAAGACTGTTTTAGGTTGGACATATGAAAAAACTTCTTTACCATCGTAGTCCTCAAAGTCTGGAATAAACTCCACCCAGAAATGGTGCAAGCATCTACTCTGAACTCCTTTAAAACACACTTGGATGCTTATCTTGCTGGGGTGTACTTGGTAGCCATGTTGGTCTGAGACAAAAAGACATACAAAAAAACTAGAACTCTTGATTCCAAAATGATACCTTTTATTAGACCAACTGGAAAATGGCAAGAAAATTGTCCTTTTCTGCAAGCTTTTGGGAATCAAAGTCCCTTCGTCAGGCTCTGGAAAAAGTGTAGATGGTACAAGATGGTAAAAAGTCCCCATAGGTCGGAAATAAAATTTCATTTTTGCACAGAGGGAGCTGAAGATGGAAGTCTGTCCCTCTGGGTCCATGAGAGTGTCTTTGTGAGATGTGTTGAGTAGCTCTTTGATGTGTTGATCAGGTAGAATTCCTTCCCTGAAGGTGTCAGATGGTAGGCAGGGAGGCAAAAAAAACTTCCTTGTTGTTTTGCAATGAAGTTTAAAATCCACAATCAGATGAAATTCGGCATCTTCCATGCTTCTTTTTTTTTTTTTTTTTTTTTTGCCAAGAGTTCTAATTTTTTGTACATCTTGCTGGGATCATTTGACCTCAGCAGACTTCCTGCCCCATGGGTGGGCGCAGGACTTGATGATCTTGCGAGGTCCTTTCCAGCCCTAATGTCTATGAAGCTATGAAACAGAAACAGGTAAGCCCAATATAATAAATGTCTGCACACATTTAAAGTGCAGTTCCAGAGCTGGGAAAGCTCAGCTGCTCACCTCAGACCTAGACCTGTGCTCTTTCTCCCTCCCTCCAACCCCGACAGGCGTTTTTTAGCCTCTGACTCTTCCACCCCCCAAATGAACAACAACCCCTCCAGACCCACAAGCTTTCCCCTCCCCCTCACAATCCCAGCAACTATACCCTGAACCCACTAGACCCCCTCTTGATTTTGTCCACCCCTGCCTATCCACTCCCTCACTTTATCCCTTTCTCTTTGATTGTTTTATCTCAGCTAAACAGCCAGAAGTTAATTTACCTCGATCTAGGTAGCACAGCTCAAAGATGATCCTCACTTGAAATGGCATAATTTTAAGATGTCTAGAAGACACTTAGCACTTGTTAATGAGCCTCAATGTGCAATCATTTGAGTTTAAAATCCCTTTAACGTGGTCTAGTTGTAAGCATGTTAAAAACATGTAAAATCTCACCCCAAAAGTGCTTATTTTGGCTTCAATTTTTGTTATGTTTCTTAAGTCTTTCAGTTGTGACATTTATTTTTATTTTCAGAAAAGCTTGTCATCACTTAGTTTTGCCCACTTTGGTGATTTATACCACCACTGTAGATTATTAATTGACTACGTGTGTACTCAAGAGCAAGCTAATTTAGGATTTTCTAAATCAAATACAAACAGATCCATCCACATAGAGACAACTTTCTGTCTTCTACTACTGTGCAACAGGAAGCTGTAGAACATATATATTTGTAAACTTGAAAACAGAAATAGTAGGCAAATGACAAATTTTTCATATTTTCAAACACGCACATGCACGCATACATACACCTCTCTCCCTAAATTTTCCCTGAGAAGACAACTGCCTACTTTGGCAACACTTTAGTCAGGCCATACCTGCTTTATTTCATATTGGAGTTCTGCCTCTTACATGTTGAAGAACAGCCTGAACAACTATAAACACTGGTAACTAGCAGTGCATATAAATGTTAGCTCACTTTAAGCTGTGTGATCGTAGACCAGGAGTGGCATATGCAGCTGTTCAGCGTGGAAGCTGCACCAAGAACAAGGTGAAAGTAGTGGAGGGAGGGGTGTTTTGCTTTCTAGGTTATGCATCAGAATTTTATAGTCAAGTTAATCTTTTCTCAACAGTGTTAATTATTCCTGTTCCCCATCCCCTGTCCCCATCTTCCCATTTTGGGGGGTAGAATGAACATCTTGGTATTTCAAGAACATTTGGGGAAGTTTTTTTTCCTCACCTCTTACCATATCTTTGCTTCTATCCTACTGCACATGAGTAGAAATAATTGATTCATGAGCAGTTACTGCTGTTCTGGTAGATGCCCACCCCTGTTATTTAAGGACCTGTGCCCTTAATTAATAGGATGGGGTATTCTGCACCTCAGCTGCTTCTTTGGTAAGTATTCCTGTGCCCTCAATTATCCTGTGGTGGGAGTTAAATCGATAGAGTTTACTTCTGATGGAAGCAGGGCTAAATTCCTGCATTTTATATTTTTACTTACTGTAGCATAATTTCAGATACACAAAAAACTAATGTACCTGAAATTAACAGGGGGCAAGGCTGTACTTCATCTCAGCTGTTCCACATTATCTATTCATGTGTTTGCAATTACCCCATGGTAAGGGAAAGCAAAGCTGGGGAATTTAGCCCTATTTAATTCAAGTTAACTGAGGGCATAAGGACAGATACCAGTGAGTAGTACAGTTTAGCCCTGTCCCTCCATTAATTTCTGGTTAATTGCTGCCTCCAAGAATGTTTGGAGGTTGATTGACCTCCCCCATATCCATTACTGTGTCAATCATTGTTAGATTTGTTTCTGCAGAGAAAGGAACTGAACCGAGAGAAGGCAACGTTATGATCAAAGAGGATTTTGTTAGATTTTTTTAACACAATAGATTCTATTGGTTTCAGATTGAAGGAAATTGTTGTTAATTATTAAAAAAATGGAAGTGTACTTAATTATTTGAGAAGCCAAGATTATGACAGGAGGTAAATATGGAAGTTATATTTAGTGAGGTTCAGAAGAGAATTTAGACCTTGGAAAGAGAGTTTTTCTTGTCCTATGCAATGTACAATATTTGACTGTTATACTCAGTGGCTCCATAAGTTGTTGCGCTCTGCTGTCATTCCTAGTAATATATCGGTTTTTGGGTTTTTTCTTTTTCTTTTTTTTCTTTTTTGTAACTTTATTGTGGTGAGAATATTGATTTGAAAGATGCCATCGGTGGGTTCTAGTGAATTTAACATTTCTTAATTTAGCGTACTAAAGATTGTTGTTTTGTGGAAAAAAAATAATGAAAGACTTTTATGTTTGATTTTCAAGTTATTTACTTTGTTTCATATTTATGTTATTATCAATAAATACAAGTAATGAATACAATTTCCTAATTTTATTGGGGAGTTAGAAAATCATATTCATTACTCTTATTTATTGATGATTCCTTCCTGTCTTAGAAAATAGGCTGAAGCCAGCACAGAGAATGAAGTTCTCTGAACTCTGCTAGTTGATGATAATATTTACAGCTAGTCTTAAAGCCAAGGAGTGAAACAGTCCTATTTTGTTCTGATAAATGAATGGTAAAATAATACAGCCGCCAAACTCCTCCTGTGATGCTTGAGGTTTTTTAAAATATTTTTTTTTTCTTTTCAATTGAGAGGCTTCATAATTGTACAAAGGATGGATAGTCCTTTTTTGGACTTGTTGGACTAAATAATTCTTTAGCTCAGCATCTGACCCAAGAAATACAAGGAATGCTTTGTATCAAACTCAAACTGAACATTATTCAGTTTTAGATCAGATATTAGCAAAACTTTCTCATGAGGAGGATAGTAAAGCACTGGCACAGGCTTCCCAGAGAGGTTGTGGAATCTCCACCCTTGGAGTTTTTCAAGATCCAGCTAGACAAAGCTGGGATGATCCCTCTTTGAGCAGGCAGTTCGACTAGATGACCTCCTGCAGTCACTTTCAACCCTAATTTTTATGATTCTATGTAAAAAGACAAAAGAAAGAAAGGTCTAGATTCAGAAAACTGCCAGAAAAAATAGAGGTCTTATATTCTTCAGGAGCTTGGAAGTTAGGGTATACAATAAAGATTTTATTCTCTACATGTTTTGATGGGAAGTGACTGCACACCTCCACAGAAAGTACTATTTGCACCAGATTGTAGGGTATTCTGGATTTCTTTCAGTTTCATTAATTGGAGTGGCTTGACTTTGTATAAACTATGTAAATAGTTCCTGATACAGAAAGCAGAAGAATGAAAAAGGAGCAGGAAACACAAGATAAGGGAAGAGTGGAGTTAGATGGGGAGTTTGAATGCGAAGTTTGCCTGGACACTTTCTTTCTCACCCTTTCTTCACTGTAAGCTTGTTGAGTGAAGGAAGATGAGGATTTTTTTTTTCCAGAATATAGTTGTAGAAGGAAGAGCTAGAAGTAGAATCAATAGGATGGCTTGAAAATCTTGCAGTGCCAAAGCTCCTGCCACTGCCAGCCTTTCCTTTGCCTGTACCTGTGCACGATCTGTTCAAGCACAGCCACTAAACACTGTGGCTTCTACCCAGATTCTGGCCTGGTTTTAAAGACTGTGGCCTGATTGTCCCCACCAGGGACATATAGGTGTTTCTGGTGTGGAAGGTGCTTCCAGGTAGATTCTTTCAAGAATCAGTTAGAGGGAGCTGCAGGAGGAGGTGGATAAGTTCAGATGCATCTGTGAACATGTGGTCTTCATTGACTCAGTGCACAAGGAGACCTCCATCATTATCAGAAGGACATCCATGGGAAGCATTGGGAGACATAGAGAACACTGATTCTTGGGAAGTTGGAAGCAGGAAGCTTGTCACCTCTGGCAACAGACAGCATTCCTCTTCTGAATTTGCAGCTGTTCAGCTGGAGAACAGTTATAAAGGCCTGGCATTAGAGGAGAAGGAGCTCACTCCAGTGGCAGGGGAAGCCAAACCATGCACCCCTAGGGGAGGCTGGATCAATGCTACTACTACCATGAAAGTTTGTGCTTGTCTCTCTCCCCACCTTCCCCCTCCCACATACACACAACATTTGGTTAGTCTAAGGTGCAATTTTGTATCCCTGGTCAGAAAAATGTTCCTCAGACAAATCTGACCCTCTGGTTACTGTCCCATGCTGTAAGGGGCAAGTAATGAAAGTGCCAGGGGTAACCTTGAGCAGAACAAAAGTGACTACATGGTGCTGGGTACAAGAGTGAAGGGGATGGAGGCCCAGGTGGTATTCTTGTTGATCTTTCCAATCAAAGGTAAAGGCCTGGCTAGGAGCAAGGAGCAGATGCATCCTGGAGGTCAACATGTGGCTGCCTAGATGGTATCATCAGCAGGCCTTTGGCTTCATTAACCAAAAGGTAGAAAGATGGACTGCTGGAAAGAGATGGTTCTCTTGGCATTGGATTTATGACCCAGATGCCTTTTCCCAGTGGGACCCAAATGTAAGCATGTCACCAGCCTGGAGGTCAGAGACTGAGATCTACTCCCCAGTGGGGTGGATGAGATGGACTCGTGGTATGCCCTCTGTCCATGGTGGCCTTGGGTTCCCCTCTTGGAGAACCCTCTCAGGGGGGGCCCTCTCAGGGATGAGGACGGGGATTCTTTTCTGTTCTAAAGTCCTTTGTTTTGTATTCTTTTCCCCTCCTGATGACTCTTCATACAGGGCATCACTGACTGGTCTTTCTGTAGCCATCATACTGTCCATGTTCTGTCCTGTCAGCATATTCCTTTGTTTCACAAGCCCACCACATGCATACAACCTAATCTGGGCTTTCTGGGTCTTTTCATAATTTGGTCTGCTCCCCCAAAATTGGAACTCTCAGGCCCCCTGCTCTTGGGCCTTGTGAGGTGGTGCCACCTTATCTCATATTATGGAACAATGTGGTACATGTCCACAACTTCCCAGGCTATGTATATACTCATTGGCCTTGTTGTCTTAGACACCCTGTCTACCTTAAAGGCTGTGAGAACTGTGAGACCAGGGCTTTAGAAATCAATTAACCCTTGCTGCCATCCCGGACTATTTGTGTGTGTGTGTGTGTGTGTGTGTGTGTGTGTGTGTGTATCTATAAAACCTATAAATGAATTCCCAAAAGCAAAGCTCTAAATACCATTTTCTAGCCATCAGTTTCATAAGATGGAGAGTGTCTTCACATAAAGGCTTGCTAACCTAACCTACTGAGGAGGCCTTTAACCTAGGCTGGCCAGGGAATGGAGAGAAAATCCTAGAGGGAAGTAAAAAGCCTGGGCACCTGGATAAAAACTGAATGAGGGGAAGCAATAATGGAAACTTTAGCCACATTTTCCAGGGATATTATGGGACAGTAAGGTAACTGAAATATTTATAAACTAATGTGAGAATTATGGGGAACAAAAAGGAAGAATTAGAGATCCTAGTACAAGCACATAATTATGATAGAATTGTGATTATGGAGATGTGGTCAGATATTTTACATGATTGGAGTACAGCCATGAATGGGTATAGCATGTTAATGAAGGATAGGCTGGGAACAGGAGGAAGAGGTATTGTTTTATAAAGGTGATGTACAAGTGTTTGGTAGCATGAAGTAGAAGATAGGCCTGCTGAAAGTCTTTGGGTAAAGGTCAGATAAGAGAACAACAAGATGTCATGATTGTCTGCTACAAGCCTCCAAACCAGGAGGAGAAGGAGGTGGACTGGGCCTTCTATAAACAACTGATGGAAGCTTCCAAATAACAGACTTTGGTTCTCATAGGGGACTCTAATTATTGGACTATTGTAACAGGTATCCTCTCTGGGCTGACCTAAACGTGACCTGCACACCTGTTCCTGGGGCAACCGCCTGCCTACTCGTCTGCCATGCCTTGTTGTTAATTGATTAATTGGTGTTAATTAGCGGGAGGCTGCCCTTGTACTGCTCCGTTGCCAGGGAGCGCTATCTGCAGATCCGTTTCCTCCCCTACACCGCAGTCCACACCTCACCAATGGAATAGATGTTATGTCCCATCCTAGTTATGATCTGGCCCCTTTTTGTCCTCTCTGGGCCTCCTCAGTCACACCACCCCCTATCTGGGGCTCCCCAATAATACCCCTTTCTCTGGGGCTTGTCAGCAACTGACCCCTCCCTGGGGCTTCTCAGCAACTGACCCCTCCCTGGGGCTCACCACACCTGCACTGGGCTTCTCAGCAGTGCCCCCCCTCTCTGGGGCTCTTCAGTAGTGCCACCCCCTCTCTGGGGTGCACCGTGCCCTCACTGGGGCTTCGAAGTAACTTCCCCCTTCTTTGGGGTTTCCACCCCCTCTCCGGGTGCTCCTCAATACTGCCGTCCTCTCTCCGGGTGCTCCTCAATACTGCTGTCCTCTCTCCAGGTGCTCCTCAGTAGCGCTGCCCCCTTCTCTGGGGCCTTCTCAGTAGCGCTGCCCTCCTTCAGGGCACACCGCAATGCTACCCCCCCTTCTTTGGGGTGCACCATGCCTGCCCTGGGGCTTCTCAGCAACACCCCCTTCTCTGGGGCTTCTCAACTGCCCCTCTCTGGGGCTGGGGTCTATGTACCCTGAATGCTGTGCCCTCACTGGCGCTCGGGTCCCCACACTAGTGTGAGTCCCCTATGAGGCTTCCTCCAACCCCCAATAGCCTCACCCAAACCACTGGTCTTTAATTAACAACAAAACAAGCCCCTGGGCTGTAACATAAATTAAAGCCACCCAGCTAAAACATCAGTCAAGCCTACCGGGGAACACTCCTTCCCTCAGCAGTGTCCAATGCTGCTCCTGTAGTCAGGCCTCCCCTTTCTTCCCTGAGAGAGTTCCTTCCCCATGGGCCGCTGGCAGGGAACTGCCTCTGGCCCCCGCCCCTAGGGTTTATAAGGGCCAGGCCCCACCTTCTCTGGTTGCCCTGGCAACCCACAGTTGGGCTCCTTATTTCCTGCTAGGGCTTCATCCCTAGCAGTTTCCCCTCTTTGGGAGCAGGGCACCTCAGTGCTCTGTGACAGCTATCTTTTGAGAGGAAAACACAGCAGTGCAAAAGTAGCCCAGGAAATTCCTAGTGTGAAAAATTTTATACAGATGGTAGAGGCCAACTGGGTGAAGGTCTTCTTGACTAGTAAGCTCACAAAGGTCTTCTTGACCTGTTCACAAACAGGAAGGAATTGGTTAAGAATGTGAAGGTGGAAGGTAACTTGGGTGACCATGACCGTGACATTACAGAGCCCAACATACTAAGGGGAGGAAGGAAGGAGAGCATCAGAATAAGGACACAGAACTTTAGAAAAACAGACTTTAACAAACTCAGGGAACTGGTGAGCAGGATCCTCTGAGTGGCAAACCTGAGGGGAAAAGCAGTCCAGGAATCTGGCTGAACTTTAAGGAGGTCCTTTCCAGGGTACAGGAGCAAGCTATCCTGATGTAATGGAAGAATGGAAAGTGCAATATGATACCAGCCCATCTAGACAGCAAGACTTCAAGGAATGAAACTCAAAAGTGAATCCTATAAAAAGTGGAAATTTAGTTGTACTGTTAGGAAATATTATAACATCCTATCACATGGGCATGCAGGGAGAAAATTTGGAAGGTCAAGGCACAATTTGAGTTGCAGGTGGCAGTGGACATGAAAGGCAATAAAAGGAGATTCTACAAGTATGTCAAAATAAAGAAGACCAAAGAAACCATAGGTCCCTTATGGAATGGGAAGGCAATCTAGTTATGGATGATTTAGAGAAGTCTGAAGTATTTAATTTAATGCTTTTTTACTTCAGTATTGACAGACAGTGGCAGCTACCAAATGATGAGCACAGTTGGCACCAGAGATAGCAAAGGAGACAAACAGCCTAAAGTAATGGTAAAAACAGGTTAGGGGTTACTTAGAGAATCTAGATGCTTTCAAGTTGGGAGGGCCAGATGGTTACTGAAGGAATTGCCTGAGGTAATTTCAGCACCATTGGCTATCACCTTTGAGAACTCATGAAGATTTGATTACTGGAAATGGGCAGATATAGTGCCCATCTTTAAGAAAAAGGAGGATGTGGGGAACTATAGACCATTCAACCTGACTTCAATACATGGAAAGATCATGGAGCAGATCCTCAAGGAATCTATTAAGAAGCACATAGGTAATCAGGAATAGCCAGAATTGATTCACCAGAGCAAT
Source organism: Alligator sinensis (assembly GCF_000455745.1). NCBI lineage: Eukaryota > Metazoa > Chordata > Crocodylia > Alligatoridae > Alligator > Alligator sinensis. The sequence continues at coordinate 1,352,044 of NW_005842078.1, forward strand.
TCATGCCTGACTAACCTGATTTCCTTTAATGATAATGTGATTGGCTCTGTAGCTAGGGGTAGAGCTGTGGATGTAATATACCTTGATTTCACCAAACTTTTCACACTGTTTCTTGCAACACTTTCATTAACAAGATAAGGAAATACAGAGTAGACAAAATACTGTAAGGTGGATACATAACTGGTTGGATCATTGTATTTAATGCATAGTCATCAATGGCTCAATGACTGATTGAAGGATGTATCAAATGAGGTTCCTCAGGGGCTGTCCTGAGTGTGATATTTGTTTAATAGTTTCATTAAAGATTTAGATGATGGGATGAAGTGCATGCTTAGCAAAATTGTGGATGACATCAAGTTATTAAGTCACAAAAAAAATCTTATAAGAAGTGAAAACTTGAAGAAATAACGGGAAGACTATAAGAGCATTGCTCAGGCATGCAGGGATAACATCAGGAAGGCCAAAGTTCAATTGGAGTTGCAGCTATCAAGGGATGTGAAGGCTAACCAAAAGGGTTTCTACAAGTATGTTCGTAGCAAAGGGAGGATCAGGGAAAGTGTGGGTCCCTTACTGAATGGGGGAGGCAACCCTTTGACAGAGGATGCAGAAAAGGCTGAAGTGCTCAATGCCTTTTTTGCCTCCATCTTCACAGGCAAGGGAAGCTCTCAGACTACTGCACTGAGCAGCACAATTTGAACAGGAAGTGAGCATCTCCCAGTGGTGAAAGAACAGGTTAGGGACTACATAGAAAAGCTGAATGTATAAAAGTCCATGGGGCCAGATGGGATGCGCCCAAGGGTGCTGAGGGAGTTGGCTGATGTGATTGCAGAGCCTTTGACCATCATCTTTGAAAACTCATGGTGATCAGGAGAGGTCCTGGATGATTGGAAAAGGGCAAACATAGTGCCCATATTAAGAAAAGGGAAAAGGAGGATCCAGGGAGCAACAGATGAGTCAACCTCACATCAGTTTCTGGAAAAATCATGGAGCAGATCCTCAAGGAATCCAATTGTAAGCACTTGGAGAAGGGAATAAAAGGGTGATTAGGAACAGTCTGCATGGATTCACCAAGGACAAGTCATGCCTGACCAACCTGACTGCCTTCTATGATGACATGACTGGCTTTGTGGATGTTGAGAGACCAGTGGATGAAGTGTACCTTGATTTCAGCACGACTTTTGATATGGTCTCCCACAACATTCTCACAGGCAAGCAAAAGAAGTATGGGCTGGATGAATGGAGTGTAAGATGCATAGAAAACTGGATGGAGCATCAGGCTTAGAGAATATTAATTAATATTTCAATGTCTAGTTGGCAGCCGGTATCAAGTGGAGTCCCCCAGGGGTTGGCCCCTGCTGCAATTTTTGTTCAATGTCTTCATCAGTGACCTGGAAGATGGCATAGAATGCACCCTCAGCAAGTTTGCAGATGACACCAAACTGGGGGGGAGTAGTAGAGGGTAGGGCTAGGATTCAGTGACCTAGACAAATTGGAGGACTGGGCCAAAAGGAAACTCATGAGATTCAACAAGGACAAGTGCAAAGTCCTGCACTTAGGACAGAACAATGCCATGTACCAGTACAGGCCAGGGGCTGACTGGCTGGGCAGCAGCTCTGCAGAAAAGGACCAGGAATGTTAAACTGGACAATAAGTTGAATATGAACCAGCAGTGTGCCATAGTTGCCAAGAATTTGCTAAAAAGACTAATGGCATACTAATGGCATTCTGGGCTGCATTGGTAGGTGCATTGCCAATAGTTTGAGGGAAGTAATTATTCCCCTCTATTCAGCTCAGGTGAGGCCACATCTGGAGTACTGTGTCCAGTTTTGGGCCCCCTGCTACAAAAAGAATGGGACAAATTGGAGAAATTCCAGCGGAGGGTGACAAAAATGGTGATGGGGCTGGGGGACATGACTTAGGAGGAAAGACTGAGGGACCTGGGCTTATTTAGTCTAGAGAAGAGGAGACTGAGAGGAGACTTAAAAGCAGTCTTCAACTACCTGAAGGGGTGGTTGAAAGAGGATGGAGCTAGGTTATTCTCAATGGTGGCAGATGACAGAACAAGGGCAACAGTCTCAAGTTGTAGCAAGAGAAGTTTAGGTTAAATATTAGGAAGAATTTTTTCACTAGGACGGTACTAAAACACGGGAACAGGTTACCCAGACAGGTGGAAGCTCGATCCTCAGGGGTTTTCAAAACCTGGCTAGACAAAGCTTTGGCTGGGATAATCTAGTTGAGGCTGGTCCTGCTTTCAGCAGGGGTTGGACTAGATGACCTCCTGTGGTCCCTTCCAACCATAAATTTCTATGATTCTATGATTCTAAATTGAGTGGAGTTGCAGTCACTTAGTAGTGGTAGGGTTCAGAATGACCTGAATAGATTAGAGAATGGTCTGATTCATAGATTCAGATTCATAGATGTAGGGTCAGAAGGGACCTTACAGATCTTATAGTCCGACCCCCTGCCCTGGGCAGGAGAGAAAAACTGGGCTCAAATGACCCCAGCCAGGTAAACGTCAAGCCTCCTCTTAAAGACCCCCAGTGTAGGAGCCATCACCACTTCCCTTGGAAGTTGGTTCCAGATCCTAGCCGCCCTGACTGTGAAGCAGTGCATTCTAATGTCTAGTCTAAACCTGCTCTCTAGCAACTTATGGCTGTTATTACTTGTTACTCCCGGAGAAGCTCGGGGGAACAAGGTCTCTCCCAAATGCAGCTGGTCCCCCCCTAGTAAGTTTATAGACGGCCACCAGGTCCCCCCTCAGCCTTCTCTTGTGAAGACTGAACAGGTTAAGGTCCTGTAGCCTCTCCTCATAGGATCTGCTCTGCTGTCCCCAGATCATGCGAGTGGCCCTCCTTTGGACCCTCTCAGTGCTGTACACATCCCTCCTGAAATGCGGCGCCTTGAACTGGATGCAGTACTTCAGCTGCAGCCTGACCAGTGTTACACAGAGGGGGAGGACCACCTCCTTGGCCCTGCTTGTGATACACCTGTGGATGCACAACAAGGTATGATTAGCCCTATTGACCGTGTTCTCACATTGTCGGCCCATGTTCATCTTGGAGTCAATAATGACTCCAAGATCTCTTTCTTCCACCATGCTTTGAAAAAGGTAGTCCCCCAGCCTATAGGTATGCTGCTGGTTACTACTGCCCAAGTGCAGCACCCTGCACTTGTCAGTATTGAATCCCATCCTATTTTCATTTGCTCACCCCTGTAACCTGTCCAGGTCCTGCTGTAATCTGTCCTTCCTTTCTAGAGTGCTCATCTCACCCCAAATCTTGGTGTCGTCTGTGAATTTAAACAGGCTGTTCTTCCCCCCATCATCCAAGTCGATAATAAAGAAATTGAACAGTGTGGGCGCAAGGATCGAGCCCTGGGGGACTCCACTGCCCACTTCCCTCGAGGTCGAAAATGACCTATCCACCACCACTCTCTGAGTATGATCCCCTCAGCCAATTTGCAATCCATCTGACTGTGTAGGCATCAATGTCACAGTCACCTAGCTTTTTAATGGGAAGGGGGTGGGAGACAGTGTCAAAGGCCTTCCTGGAGTCCAGAAAGATTACATCCACCATGACACCTGCATCCAATGATTTTGTGACCTGATCATAGAAGGCAATCAGGTTGGCCTGACAGGACCTGTCCCTAATGAACCCATGCTGGTTGCCCTTGAGCATCATCCCTGCTGCCGGCCCATCACAGTTGTGCTCCTTGATAATCTTCTCAAAGAGCTTCCCCAGGATTAAAGTAAGACTAATGGTCCTATAGTTGCCCGGGTTCTCCCTCTTCCATTTTTTAAAGATGGGGACCACATTGGTCTTCTTCCAGTCATCCAGCACCTTGTCAGAAAACCACAAGTGCTTGTAAAGCCGTGCCATGGGCCCTGAGATAACCCCTGCTAATTCCCTGAACACCCTGGGGTGGAGAGCATCTGGACCTGCTGATTTGAACATGTGAAGCCCCTCCAGAAGTTCTCTAACCCGATCCTCCCTGACCCCAGGCTTGGCGGAGTTTCTCCTGAGTCCGTCCTGAATCTCAGTAGGGGAGTCCCAGTCCCTGCACAAGAAAATAGAGGTGATGAAATTATTAAAGATGTCTGCTTTCTCCTCTGGTGCAACCACCAGATTGCCAAGCATATCCTGCAGATGCCTCACATTACCTGGGGCCTTCTTCATTCTCCCTATGAATTTAAAAAAATACTTTTTGTTATCCTTGATGCTAGCCCTACTTCCGTACCTGCTTTAGCTTTCCTAACAGCCCCCCTACAGACCCGAGCAGTGGCGGTATACTCCTCTTTGGTAATAGCCCCTCCCTTCCACTGTGTGTACACCTCCTTTTTGGCAATCAGGCATTCAAGAATGCCCTTTGTGAGCCAGGGGGGCTTTTGGGCACTCTTGCCCCCTTTGCTTCTTGTTGAGATTGTCACCCCTTGGACTCTGAGTATCGTCTCCTTAAGGAACATCCTGGGCACCCAGTTCCCCTACTCTCCAGGACTCTAGTGCCTCTCCCATTAATCTCCTCAGCTCATTGAAGTTGACCTTCTTAAAGTCTAAGGCTACTGCCTTGCTGCAGGCCCTTGACACCCTGCACTGGATGGTGAAGTCCAGCAAGTGATGATCGCTATTGCCCCGGTGGTCGAGGGTCTGGAGCCCCTTCACCAGGTTCGTCCCTGTGGACCAGGTCCAGCAGGGCATTCCCCCTGGTAGGACTGTGCACCTCCTGGGTTAAGTGGAGATCCTGTATCTTGGCCAGGAACCTCCATAAGCAGTCAGACCTGGCTGACTGTTGCCCTGAGGGGTCAGGCCAATGATCAGGATCTCAATATTGCGCTGTTAGACAGGAGGGTGCACTGTACAATTGCACATGCACACATAAAAATCAATTAAGCACACATAAACTCACTAGGTGCATACACCCCTACTAGGCATACACACTCACACTAGCGGGTCAGATACACACATGTTCAAAATAATTAGGTTCATGCACACCTATCACCAGTTTAACCCCATACATGCTACACACACCAAATTTAGACAGAAACAGTTACCAGTTACCAACACCTGCACATCCAATACACATACATGGATTACTAATTCATATACCACACACACAATGATATCTACATATGTGTGTATATATATATATGTGTGTATTCACTAATTTATGCACATACCACCCACCTACACATACACACAAGTGAGTTCCTAAGTTGGGTATTGTGATATTTATGTATGTATGTATGCATGTATGTGCTTGGTGTACTTGGGATACCTGGGGAAAGGTTAAGGTAAGAAAGTAGAAGTGTAAGGAGTTAAAGTTACCAGGACTGGGATTAGAACCTGTAGACTACAGGGGCCTGGGCTGAAGAACTGAGGCTTGGGGGTAACTTTAGGTTAATTGATCTTAACTGATTAAAAGACAAGCCCAAAGCCTGCAGAACAGGAAAGCATGCCGGCACAGAGTCTGGGACTAGAGCCAGAGCTACGGGGGAGCTGAAAAGGTAGGTAGGGAGAGGGAAAAATGGGACTAAGGGAAAGTGTGGGTGTTAAAGAGGGGCTCTGGGTGTGGGGAGCCAGAGGATGGCTCTGGGACAGCTAGAGAAGTTGCAGGGAGCGGCAGTAGGTGCTGGAAGCTGGAGAAAGGCTCCAGCTGCTGGAGAAAACTGTAGGACAGCTAAGAGGAGCTGTGAAGCTGCAGCGGGGGGCGGGGGATAGAGGATTACAGAAGTTGTGGGGGAAGCCTGAAAACAGAGAGACAGATAGTAGAAAATCTCAGGAAAAGCAGCAGGCAGCAGGGACAGCAGGAAAGCAGAGAAAGACAGCAGAAAGTCACAGGGAAAAGGCAGTAGGAGCAGGATAGGCTGAGAGGTGGCAGAAAAGGGGAGATGGAATTGGGAGGAGATCAGGAAACTAGCAGAGAGGGTGGGGACTGGAGCTGAGAGAGAGAATGAGGCTGGAATTTAAGATAGGGAAGGGACTGGGATTCAGTAAACCATGACCCAACTCAGGGTTGCAAATGACAGTAGCTTTATTGAACAGGAGAGATGGTGACACAATGTTAAATTGTTTCCCTTGCACCCACCCACACACACTCACACACACACACACACACAATGGCAGCAGTGGTTAAAGAGGCTTGGTGCAGGGGTTGAAGTCCACTGAAGTCCAGGAGGAAAGAGAGAAAGAGAGAGAGAGAGTCCCAATTGTAGGAGGAAGTGTGCAGGTAATATCTACCTATCCCAGGCTGGAAGTTGATCCTCAATGGCCAGTCAGGGGCTCCTTCAGCTCAGTGTTGTCCAGAGGGGGTAGGCG
>NW_005842078.1:1358542-1413463 GCF_000455745.1 Alligator sinensis
GTGTCTGTAATGGTGGGGTACAATGGTAGAGTTGCTGGTTCTGCAGGGTCTTTTGTTTTTCAAATGCTGGTCTTGTCTCTGTTCCTGGGTGAGGTCCGTGGTTCCTGGATGAATGAATGCAAGGTGATGGCCCATTCATTACAGGCCATTCAGCAGAGGCCTGCTACCATTGTATTTCAATCATTCCCAATCACTCTCATTCATTGGGGAACCAATTTACATGGAAGGGGTACAATCAATCATATTGTTGCAACATGGGATGCCCAGGCAGGGGACACAAGTTAGAGGCTTGACATATAAAATGGAAACGTGACATGACTTTTGTTCACTTACAAACACAGGCTTAAACCATACAATATCCATATGAAACAAAAATCAATACAAAAATGATAATAATACAATATACAACAGTAAAAAATAATACAAACCTAATAATTATACAATATAAAACAATGGATATCCAAAACCAAAAACTTGCTACCAAAATAAGAAATGTTTAAAGCTTATCTGAGCTCACTTATACTTATCTATAGGGAATAGAGAGGGAGAGAAAAAGTCAGAAATGGTTGGGGAAGGGAAGGGAATGCATTTGAAAAAAAAAAAGAAAAACGTAGTTTTGCTACAACTGTTCCTTGCAGCAGATGTCTAGGTAATTTAGATCACCCATGACAACTACACCTGTAATCTGTCAGATGAAATTCAGTAGGGACAAGTGCAAAGTCCTATATTTGGGACAGAATAATTGCCTACACAGCTACAGACTGGGGAATGACTGGGTCAGCTGTAGTACTTCAGGGAAGGACCTGAGGTTACAGTTGACCGTAAGCTGAATATGGGCCAGAGGTGTAAGCTTGTTGCAAAAAACCAAAAGCAACTTGTGTTGTATCAATAGAAGTGTCACTTACAAATCAAGGCAGACAAGGTTCCTTGGGTGAATTTGATATCTTTTATTAGACCACTTTTCATTCCATCCAGGAAGAGCACACACCAACTGCTAAAGCTTCCTTAGCCTGACGAAGGGTTTTTGAACCCGAAAGCTTGCTTAATAACTATTCTCCAACCATTTGGGTTGGTCTAATAAAAGAGATCAAATTCACCCAAGGAACCTTGTCTGCCTATGTCCTTAGACCAACACAGCTACAACCCAAACCCCTACTTACAAATCAAGGGAGGTGATTTTTTTGCTTTATTCAGCACTGGTGAGGCCTTACCTGGAGTATTGTGTCCAGGCTGGGCACCACACTTCAAGAAGGATGTGGATAGTTTGGAAAGGAGTAGTACAGAGCAGCACAAGTGCTTTGGGGTCTGGGAGGCAAGAATTATGAGGAAAGGCTGGAAAAATTAGGGTTTGTTAGTCTGAAGTAGAGAAGACTCAGGGGGAGATTGGATAACAGTCTTCAAGTACTGAGATTATAGAGAGAATGGAGATGGGTTTGTCTCTGTGACTATAAGAGACAGGACTTGGGACAATGTCTTCAAGCCTCAGCAGAGGAAATTTAGTTTGGAGATTAGCAGACATTGGAACAGGCTAGCTAAAGAAATTGTGGAATCTTCACCCTTGGAAACTTTGAGGAGTAGGTTAGATAGACACTTAGGTCGGATGTTTTACTCAGGGATAATCCTGCCTTGAGCAGAAGCCTGGACTAGATGAGTTTTGTGATGTCCCTTCCAGCTCTGATCCTAGGAAATGGTGATTAGAATACACATCCAGGAGGCAGGACTCCTGGATAATAATTATTTCTCCAGTTAATGCGTGTTTATACAAAGTAGAAATATGTCAAACGGTGTGAAACATCCTCCAATATATGTCAAACAAGTTCTATAGTTTGGTGGTTTTGACATAACCCTGAGATGTAGATAATATGGGGTTCAAATTCCCTCGGGTAGAAGAGTGGTTTGAAGCAGATCCTTCTTATACTGGTGAGTGTTCCAACTACTCAACTATCAGGTAAAAGGAGGCCCTCAACACCAGATGTGGTGGTTATTTTGTAGATGTATCCTCAATTGTTTTCATACAGAATTATTCAGAAAGTTTAATCCCTATTTATGAATAGTATTAAAATAATTTAAATAACCCCAACTTCAGTTTTCATGGAAAGAAGAGAAAAAAGATGAGTCCTAACAATGCAAGTCAGTGCTATGACATACATTTTCATGAAAGTAGGATTTTTCAATTAAATAAGATAGCAGTTAATGCCTCCTGAGAGGAAGCTATTTATTTTTACATTTTGGATGTCTTAATTTTTGGGTGCCCAGCTTCTCGTACCATAATTAGCATGATGTAAAAGCATTATGCGGATGTTAGATGTATTAACGGGTATATTATGTAGAATTAAATAATAATTCCAGTGTACAAACTCTTGAATCTTGATTTGTACAGCAGAAAATATTTAAAAGTTTGATTGTCCTGGACAAAATCGTTTCTAGTAGAAAAGCCTGACATTATATTAACTTTTCTCCTAGAAAATAATGTTAAACCTTTTTTTTCCTATAGCCAGTTTCAAAGCACAGTTTGTCACATCTCACACCTTCCCTTTCTTCCTGATATGCCCTAGCTAGCCATTCTCATCAGGTGTCCTTTCTTATTTCACTTATGAAATCTTGATTTTACTCAGCATGTAGGTAGCTGGACAGAAGGAAAGCCTATTTGACAGGGTTGTGGATTTGCTGGTCACCCTGGCCTCTTGCATCTTGGTTTGGACATACCCACAGGTTTGTACTCTGTGTTCTTCTAGCCCAGGCCAATCTCTTTGCCCCTGGCCATTCTCTTTGCCCCTGACAGACAGTAATGTTTAAAGCACAATAGATCTGATATGGGATCCCAGCAATGGCTTCTTGCCATACTATGTGCATGGCAGGGGGTGCAATTGTGGTATCTTGCATCAGATCACAATACAGATTGTGCTGTATTGCAATGGAGGGGGAGCCCAATCTCAGGTTTCCCTTGCACAAGCAAGTAACAAGCTTGGCTTCCTGTGCTTCCCTTACTCAAACTCAGATCAGCTGATTGTAGGTCCCAGCTGGGGGCGTGCATGGTGCACTCCCATGGCTGGAAACTCCAGTCAGCTGACTGGGGCTCCCAGCTGAAGGAGTGCATGATGAGCTTCAACCAGCTAGGGGTGCTCCCAGCTTATGGAGCACATGGGAGTCTTGAAAGGTTTCTGTGTGCTCCAGAGGTTGGGAACCAACCACAAATTTGATTAAAGGTGATAAGAACCAGCCACAGAGGTATTCCACATACTTAGTGTAATAACTTTGTGGCTTATGCCTCATTTTGTCATGCCATTACTTGAATGACCATGTGACCAGGTCACTGCTTAAGACTTGATTAACCAGTTTATCACATCTTAAGTATAATGTCTGTCAGGGGCCTAACTCTTCCTAAACAGGCTCAGAAGCCTATCTCTCTGGGCACCTATACACCTTCCCAATGCCTGATCTGACACATTCTAATTAGAATGTGTGGAAGCAGGCTTGATTAACCAAGTCTGCTGGAGCTTTCTAATTAGAATGCTCCAGGAAACCTCAGTATCACATGTATTCAGCAACACTGTATTTCAAAATGGTGGTGAGGGTTCTTTAACTAAAGCTCATTGAAGGAGTTTAGTTAAAGCATCCCCACCACAATGCCACCATTTTGAAGCGTGGGGTGTTGAATACACAAGATACTGTAGGAGTTTTAATTAGAGCAGCTCCCAAGAGCCGCTCAAATTAACTCATTTCCTCCCCCATCCTGAAGTATGTGTAAAGATGCCCTCTGTGGTCTGTTGGACTTCCTTCTATTTTCATAGACTTACTGTAGTTAATTCTCCTCAGTTGCTTATTTTCCTATTCCAGCCACACCTCCTATCCTTTGCCTTGCCAGAGCACTCCCTCCATACCCGCTTTATACATGGCCTTCAGCTTCCCTCATTTCTCCTTAAAGAGCTCTGATAATAATGCTTACTTTCCTTACAAAATGTTTTGTGTTCCCCTAATGAATAGCGCTTATAATAGAACTAGGTATCAAATGTTCACACAAAAAATACATTGAAGTCAGGGTCAAGGATCACTATACATTATATAAAACATGACAGATATCTATCTTCTCTCTTTAAGAGTAATTTCCTTCAAACCCTCCAGCACAGCTCTTCTGAGACATTTAATAATTCAACCTATAAACACAGTTTCAAATCTTTTTCTAAAGGTTGGATTTGCAGGAACATGCATATTTATTGAATAAACCCATAGTAAAAAGAGCCACACTTGTATATTAAAAAAAATATCCAGCAAAATTCTCAAAACTTATTTTAGATGCCTTACCAAAACAGGGAAGCCAAAAACAGACAATATATGGTATCAGAAACTGGACACCAAAGACCTCCAAATTGTGGCCATTAAAAAAATGGCCATCATGTGTTAAGTTGACATCTGAATCAGTGAGGCTTGAAACAATGGTAAAATAAGTCAAACTGATACTATTCTCAGTCAGAGTCTACAATATTATCCACAATACACAGAACAGAAATAAAAGCAAAAAGCCTACTAGCACCTGCTCTAGCTCTCATGCCCTATTCACATAGGACTCGTTGTTACGTTATACCCATGCCATGACTAACAAGCTCTGTTTCTGGGGCAGGTATAGTCAAAGGTATTTGAACTCCACTGAATGGAGAAACTACATTTTGATGAGTAAATACCTAGTACTTTTAACTGAGGCTGGTGTGATAAGACATAATTAACTGATACATAATACATAATCCCTGACCATTCAAATCCTAAACCTCTTTGATCAAGACTTAGATAACTCAGTTATTTGTTCATTATGCAAATGGTCAATCTTCTTGAAGCCACTAATTAAACAGTTCCCCTTTGTATCTAGCATATTCTTTGATGTGTATTTTACCAGTTGAACCCAAACACATGTCATGCTTATGCAGGGTATATCCTTTTCTTTGAAATGGATCAGACTTTTGATCCAAGTTTGAATATCAATCATCCAGCTGACTGTTCACCTCTGGCTGTTCTTTATTGGCCAATGTTTGTAATTTATAGGTGCTCACTTGTTTCTAGAGAAAAATGACCTTCTAAAAAAAATAAGGGACCCAAATGTTTTATTTCTGCATGAATTTTTAAAAGGTATGCTTTGCTCAGAAATAGACTAGTCCACCAAGCCCAGTGGTTTCAAATAATGAGGAGACAGATGTGAAACTCAATTTTCTTTTTGTCTGTATGTCCTTTTGTTCATTTGTCTGTGTTGCCTCACTGTTTACCCCACTACCCAAACATGATAATTTTCCTATTTCATAGATAATTTTCATTGAACAAGCATTTTCTTCTGAACTAAAATTTCATCAGCTACAACATAAAATGTGATATATCTGACCAAGTTAAATAGATTTTGTTGGGAACTCTGCACAAGGGCTCATTTTAGGATTTTTCTGAAGTGATGCATGTGTGCCAAAATTATCAGCCTCTATATAATCAGCCGGGTCCCTATATTCAAAGAAAGGGCTTGAAATGGCAAAATATATAAGATTCTGCTATTTTATATTTAGTTTGTTGGAATGATAAGCAATGCCATAAATGATAAGCAGTGCAACATTTTGTGTTTAAGGGCTGATCCTTTTAAAGTAAATGGCAATTTGATCAAGCCCATGATATTCATCTTGTGGACATTCAAATATTTCAAATGGTCATTTCAGATGTCAAGGATCTTAAAATGACCTTTGTTAAAAGTGCAAATAAGTCTGCTGCTTTGATGTCTGTTAGTGCTTTTAGGTTGCCTTTCTAGTTCCACTCACTAATAATGAAACTGCATGCACTAAATACTTTGTTATAAATGAATATTTAAATATAAAAAATAAAAGTAAATTATAATAATTCATGGTTGGCACCAAAGACCTTTCAGGATTATTCAGACTGCATTTTGCTTATACTTTTGTTTACCTAGATCTTCCTGCTTTATATCACTAACACATGCAATGCATTAGATTTTGACTTCTGTTTTTATTTCAGGATCTTTTTGCACATGAATATAATTTATCATGAAGAGTTACAATTGATGCATGTACAATGACAGAAGTTTGTAGATTTTTTATTTATAGTTGGACTTATTTTAAGATTGACAGTTCAATTTTTTAAAGCAATCCATATGTCCTCTTCCTACAGAAACATTGAAGCAACTATTGATTAGTCATGGAAATCAGTGCTCAGTTAGATATTACTAAAACTGTAGGAAACGTAGGAAAGAGGGAAAAAGTGGTACAGCAAGAAAAGAAGCAGATCTCAGAGAGACAATACGAAGTTGTCAGCCTGCCAGATCATCAGTCTAACTGAGAAGGAATTCTTCTTCTGTGGCCCACTCTACCTGTATATATAAAGCCTGCTCCTGATGATGCCTGCAATGTGCTTAAGAGCAGGATATCATAAAGAATTCATTAACACTGTTCTTAAGTAAATTTGTTGCATAAGGTATCTAGGGGAGCATGGTACCTCCTTCAATTTAATAGATATTTTATGAAAAGATGCAAAAAAAGAAAAACAAAAAAAAGAAGAGAACTTTTTGCTTAGCAACTTTGCTTGTCAGAAATGTTCCAACATACCTATTTTTCCTCTCAGTGCATTTCTAAACTGATGCACAGAGATTTGAATGAGGTTTGGTTTATAAGATACAGCTGTAAAGCAACAGCAGTTATGTATGTGTCATGCATTTCTTTGGTTTGCCATTTAAATTTTGATGTTATTCAGACATATGTGCTATATTTCTGCCTTCTTTAGTGGAATAACTGGTCACAAAATATCCCATATCAGCCAATCCACTGTGTGATTTTTTTTAAAAGCAATTCAACCTAGTTCATAAACTTCCCCTGTAGAACTGGACATTCCTTCCCATTACTGTGTGGCTTTTTAAGCATTAAATATTTTAAGTAACTGAGAATTTAATATACTTAAATAAAGAGATACATTTAAAAACAAATGAAAAGACAAAATTAAAATAATTATCCAAACACTGAAAATTAAAAAAGCAGGAACCCCCCCCTAGAAACCCCTAGGAATTCAGCTAAATGTCATAGATGACAACACGTGAAAAGGGAGGTGTGTAGAAATGGGGTCTCTTTCCTTTATACCTTATGAGAAGTATTGCATTTAAGCTAATCATTGGGTTAGCTATGCTAGGCTCACAGGGACATTGTTAATGAAAGGATTTTTCTAACTAGATTAAAACATTTAAAAAATAAATCTTCTTATATCTCAAAACTACCTTAGCCAGATACCCTCAAGTGAGTTGAGAATTTTAAAAAATGTTCACTAGATATTTAATGCACTTACTAGATTTGAAATTTAAAAAAAAATTACATGGGCAACAAATAGGTGAGGAATTTGGTTTATATTAAAAAACAAGCCTCACCCTTAATTAAAAAACAAGCCTCACGGGTGATTGCATCTGCTCTATAATACTCCCAGAGCTGAATTGTGTTTTTCTTATCTATTTCCAATGATTCCTCATCCTTTGCTAGATTTAAATGCCTGGCAAACATCATGGTAACAGGGCCCCAAAAAGTTCACCCAGAACCCCTCTGTCGCCCTCTCTCAGCCTGGCACATATGATTAGTGTGGCCCCACCCACCATGAGGTGAAGCCAGAGCAGGTTGCCCTGGGTCTCTTCTTCATATAAATTTTTGGACCTTTCCAGGGTTGTTGGTAGTAGCCATGTTGGTCTAAGGATATAGGCAGACAAGGACCATCCCAGGACTCGTGAAAAGAACATCTAGTTCAAGTCATGTCTGGGGAGTTTTTGTGGGGGCGCATCTGGAGTATGCACACATACTGAGCAGTGGGTGCAGCCCCTCCCAGTGCTGCTGGTGCCTGCTCTGAGCCTACCCCTGATGAGAAGAGCCACACAGCACCAGTTCCAGCCCACCCACCCCGTGCCACACAGATCTGGGGACACATGCCCCCCCTCCTTTCCTGGGGTGCAAGCACCAATGCGAACCACCCCCCCACCAGCTGCACCTCCATCCCATGCCCCTGCTCCACCTGTGCATCCCCTGCCCCCTCCCTCACCATGGAGGCATTGATCTGCCCCCCTAATGCCCCTTCCCTAACTCCTCACCTTCCAACTTACCAGCTGGAGACAGTTCTCCATGCTGCCAGCTCTGCTTCATGCTGTGCTATGGCTGTGTGCAGCACAGGCATTTATTGGCCAAATTATCAGCCCCATATACAGCAAATTTTCTTTAATTTGATACCGATCCGATATCTGACCAACGTATCAGTGCATTTTTTTATATTATTATATATTTATTTATTTTTAAAAATAGTTTGCACAGCTTATAAGTACATTCCAAAGTGCTGCTCAAAATTGTGTTTATGGAGTACCCATGCTAAAACTTGCAGCCATTTGAGAAAAAGGTATCATGCATCAATTCTGGATGAACTAAATGTTTGAGTACTATATTCAAATTGCTAGCACCATATTTAATTTCAAGGTCATTGCTTTTAAATTTGCCCTTCACTTCCATGTGCTCAGGAAAAGCAGGGTCTGACAATAAGAAGAGGAGAAAGGGGCTGCTCGGCGGGGGTATAGGGGAAGTATGTAGGGAAGCAGAGAGCAAAGGGCTTACCTGATCCCTCAGATATTTTGTCCTGTTGTAGCAATGGGAAGGGGACAAATTTTAGTCTAAATTCCAATAATTAGATTCTATACCTGGGAAATTATAACAAATATATACATTTTATGTATGGAGAATCTAATTATAAGAGGTCATTTTTTAAACACGATTGTCTTCTATTCAAGTAAATATGGTATGCCTTTCTTCATTTTCTGGTTAGCTCGTGCAAGGTAGCTAAAATGCTTACAGGTCAGTCACATCATATGCGCATTTAACTTACGCGAATTCAACTATATGCAGGGTGGGAGGGGGGCGGGACTTAAGTTTGCACACAGCGCTGCTGCTTACCTGGAGGCCCATTATGGCAGTGATGGCCACTGCCTCCAAAACCTCCCACTGTTGTCATGGAGCTGTGCCTGGAGCTGTGTGGCCAGGCGACAGCGGCAGCGTGGTGGTGGCCGGGCAGCACGCAGCCATCCCTACCACTACCCCTCAATGCACCACTGCCGCCGGCCGCACAGCTCTAAGCACAGTGCTGTGTACAAACTCAAGCCCCGCCCCCTCCCACCCCACGTATAGTCACCGATTTTTGCCTTACGCGATTTTCACCTTATGCGCTGACTTCAGAACCTAGCCCCCACATAAGCTGCAACTCCACTGTATTTACAAAAATAAAAATGTGAGCTCAGCAGCCTTAATTAGAAAGGCATCAAGGAAGAAACAAAAAAAGAAAGGTAAAATTCTGAACTAAGGAACTGAAATTGCATGCTTCAGTTTTCCAAGTCATCCTGGCTATCTCCAAGCTCCTGGTGATAGGACACCTGGCTGTCTTACTAACAATTCCAGGCAAATAAATGCTTGAATACATACCTATTCAAAAGGAAGAATCTGTTTCAATCCAAAGTCCTTCTTTAAGGGCATCAGTATTTGTAGGGAATTGATGTGGAAGAGACTGGATAGTAGCACAACATCAGGCATCAGTGGGCACGTCTACACGAGATATCACTGACGAGTTGCCTAATTAGCTCTTCAGTCAAGTGTCTGCATCTACATGTGCAGCCCCACTAGGCTGTAGTAAACTAATAAACACTGCCATACACATACTATCCTGTGGTGGTGTACTTTAGTGTACAGCAGCGCACATGATGCTGATGGGACTGGCTGGGGTACGAGTGTGCTTAAGAGCGGGGGCTGCCTTCTAGGTAGCCCTGCAATGGAGTACCCTTGCACCCCAGACAGACCCTCTGCAGCATGTTAAGCCAGGTCAGAGCAGCCCCAGTCTGGCAGGCTGCCCCACCCCCCAGCATACAATAAACATTACAGTAAATAATAAGCACCCAGGAACAATACATTCTGGCAAGATATGCACCAAAGTTTATTGCATCTCATTCATTTCATGTTGTACCCAGTGTTCATCTATACTGTTTCTTCTATTAGAGAGCCAATGGTTTATGGATGGTGATGGAAAAGCTGACAAATATAAGGACCAAACCTGGTTGGAATCATTTTCCCATAGAGAATGCAGTAATACAAAAATCCATGTTTCAAAGCAGCATATATTGACTTTGCTAAAATATCATTTCAGAGGAAAGAAATATCTCAATATTTTTGGAATGAGATTTTTTTTTTCTTTAGAAATTAACTTTGCTTTTTATTTTTACAATTTGTATTTTTATTGCTTTATAATGATTTTTAATATAATTTTCTTTCAAGGAAAATTTTAAAATGTTGTAGATCTCTTGCTAATTGAAACAGAGAACTGAAATCTTCCATGATTCATAATTTCTATGCTCTCCACAGCTCTAGCCAAAAACTTCATGAGGAGTCAAGGCAGTCATTTTAATTATGGTTAGATAACAAAAAATGATTTTTTCCCCCCAGAATTGGATATATCTATGGTTCTTTGACTCACTATTAACTCGTAACATCTGAAAATGTAGCCTGCCATTTGTAAAAGCTTATGTCTCTCTGAAACAGTTAATCGCTAAAGCTGTTTACAGATATTACATTTTTCTATGTTTAATCCAGACTACACCATCTTGATATACACGTGGTCATTTTTACATGTGCTCTGGGGGTGGGTGCTTTAACTACAGTGGCTCTGACAGCCACTCTAATTAAAGCACCCGCATTGTTTTGTGTATCAGTGTGCCCGTGCTTCAAAATGCTGTTTAGGGCACTTTAACTGAAGATTATTCAACGCACTTTAGTTAAAGCACCCCCACTGCAATTTTGAAGCACAGGGACATTGATACACTAGACTCGGAGGCTGGCTGGTGCACACTAATTGGCATGTGCCAACACTCTCGATTTATTGAGTCTGCTCCAACATGCTGTAATTATAGCATGTCAGAGCAGCTTCCCCACACACGTGCAGGCATTGTAGTCTGAATTAAAACTGACTCTAGTCCGAATGAACTAATCCTCACTGAATGAAGATAAAAGTTAATGCAAATGAAGGCAGTCCAAATTAGGCAATTTAAACTGTATTAATTAGCATGGATATACAGTGTTGCTTTTAGGAAAAACAGCCCTTAGGAACTCAGATAAGCATTCCTTAGGAATTTAGAGAAGCATTGCAAATACCAATCCCCTCAAGGGAAACTAAGTTTTTTTTTTCAGCACAACATAGGCTATCCAGCACAAACTAATGCCTTTACAAAGTCATGCCAACAACATATCA
Organism: Alligator sinensis; assembly: GCF_000455745.1. Taxonomy (NCBI): domain Eukaryota; kingdom Metazoa; phylum Chordata; order Crocodylia; family Alligatoridae; genus Alligator; species Alligator sinensis. The sequence continues at coordinate 1,369,820 of NW_005842078.1, forward strand.
CCATGACTAAGTAACAGTATCTTGACTAAGCCCCCAGGCCTGCCCAAGCACGTGGACTACTGGTCTATGAAGAAGGGGGCAAACCCTGTTGATCATCTATTAACCCTTAACTTGAACTGAAATTTGATTTGAACTGTGATGTGAATCAGTTAACATAATCTGGAAAATGATGAACACATCAACAAACAGCCTAAGCTAATGCGTTGCCCTAGTTTCTATATACTCTAATAATCTAACCCTTGTCTTGGGATTTTGAATAACTTTTTTATACAAAGTGGATATAGAATACACATGCCTTAGTTATAACAGCAACTAGCCTCATGACCTTTTACATGAAAAGTGTACAAAATATAACTGAAGTGAAGTTCATATAGAAGAAGGATCTAAAAACCTTTTTAAAAAATGGGTTATTTTACAGTGAATATATTCTTGTTTGGCAAAACCAATCTATTTTAGATATGCTGCTTCCATTGTGCCATTCCATCTGCTGCAGGAATAAGGTTTAAATATTAGACAATACATTTTAGAGCCTTTTCTAGCATTCTGGACTTTGTCAGTTTAGGCTTAAACACAAACAATTTTCCCATGGTCTAAAAGAAAAAAGAAAAGAGAATATAAATTTAAGTCATGATCTGAAACTTTAATTGTAATTTAAGGAAATTATAATTGCAATGGAATTTTTTTTAAAGTTGCTTCATGTTGCAAATATATCTGTGTTCCATAGATTTCAATGGATTTATGCCAGGGATGAGATTCCTTTGTTTATTTAATAGGATTTCTTTGTATGTAATGCTTAGAGAAGAGGCTTAGAAGTCAATAGTGTTTTCAGTTGGACAGAACTCTTCTGCTGGTTAGCAAATCAGGTCCCAAAAACTCCACACTTCTTTCAGTTAACTCAATTAAAAATGGTTAATTTGATTCACACAAAATTCTGAAATCTGTTTGCTTAGGACCATGTCAAAAGAACCTTTCAGTATTCAGCATTTCTGGAAATTGGATCATTTACTGAGGTGCCTAAATATAAACCTTTAGGCAACTGGGTTTGAACGCCGGGACTTAACATCTGTTTCATTACCGAGTTGAAAAATGAATATAATCAGGGACATTGTGAGACTTAATAATATTCATAAAGAGCTTTGAAGATTCTCGGATGAAAGGAGCTATAGAAGTGCAAAATACTATTATTATTACTTTTATTTTAGTTTTTATTATATAAAAGCTGTTATTTACAACAGTGTTCCCTAAAGTATGGGTGTCAGCATGGAATGTGTCATACTCAGGAATGGGAGGAGAGGAAAGGGAAGGGACAGAAACTGGGGGATTGTGACTAAATGCATCAACTTTCTTTCTTTAGGTAGCTAGGTAGGCTATTACCCATTATGCTTGAAAGGAGAACTGTTGAAATGTGAAGAGACTTTAAGCAATGGAAAGTCATCTGCCTGAATTTGTGAAGAGCGTAAGAACAACAAGTCTGAGGTATGAGTTCACCAGTTATTTTGGTAAGTACTAATTCAGACATCCATGATATTGCTTTAAATTCCAATATTCTTAATGATTTTACAGTTCTTCAAAACATATAGGAAAGGAAAGGAAATATTTTGTTGTTTCTAGAGGTTGAGCTCGTTAAATGCATTGGAGCTCTTTGAGGCTCCTTCTGTCTTTGCGTGCCTCTACGTGCTATCGCTGCATAGTTCACATGTAGGCCAAACTCACTGAGCAATTCATTGCTTTTCAGGTTTTTGAGTAAAAATGCACAAAGAGAATCTGCTTTCTGTTAGCAGTTTTACAGGATACTGCCCCTAAACCTAAATACAATTGCAAGTTGTCTAAGCTATTTCTGTTCATTGTTCTATCAATTTTGTATCTGATGCTTCATTTTTACATTTGGATACAGTTCCATTTTCAAGGCCATTATGTGATACTGTTGATTATCATGCAGATTCTGTTGTAGAATAGAATTGTAGAACTCTACAATTGTAATTGTAAAATAATTCTAGGATTGTAGAAGAGTTTCTATAGTACAAGCTTGCATTTGATATTTTCTGTTGGGATACCAGTCAATTTCTGTTGGGATGCCAACATTTGATGCCAGTCAATAGGCAACTGTTTAATGCTCACTGCTAGTCCCATAGAGTTTGCAGTCACCCAGAGCCAAGGAGTCTGACAAAGGTTGTCTTGTTTCAGTGTCTGAGTTCTAAATGATCAACACTGAATAATATGAACCTCAACACAGTATAACAGTTAGTGACAACTGACTCTTGCGAGATCCCCATACCTTTGACATGCAGGATTATTGCATTGATATCACTTCAATTGCTGTTTAGCATATGTAGATAGAGGGTGCATGTACACGAGATGCTATGTAGCTACCGTGATGTATCATTGGCAGACACAAACCATGATATCACAGCTATGTTGCTATAGCAATGTGTTTCCTTGATATAGTGCATCATTATGGTGACATAGCAGCTAACAATAACTGTGTGCTGTTAACATGGTGCAGTAATGGCTTTTACTGTGCCATCATTTAGTACCTCCCAAGGCAAGTACTAAATGATGGCACAGTAACAACAGCACCATAGGGGCATGTGTAGATGGGCCCACTGTTTAGTATGTGGTTTGGGGGGGTTGTTTTGTTTGTCTTTTTGTGCAGTAAACAACAAAATTTAAAAATGTAATATAGGGCACCTTCATAGGTTAGATACTTGCTTTAAACTTTCCCATAGGCAGGAGAATGACATAATCAAAATGTTTAAAAGATAGCATTTTCCATAATTGGTATACTGTTCTACTTCATGCCAGAACTTCTATGTGTCTTCACATTTTCGTTTTCCCCATACCAGTGTCTTCCATTCTCCTCCTCAAAACAAAGGATCTAGTTATTTTCCCTTTTCCTCCAGATATCACCAAAGAACTTTCTTTCCTGTGTACTGGTAAGAAGAGACAATGTCTCTCTCTTTTCTCTCTCTCTTTTTATCTCTACTCCTTACTAACAAGGACAAAATTTTGAGTAGGCTGGATGCTACTAGAGCAGAAGCAAAGAAACCCTCTTATTTTATTCCCCTTCTGTATTCCACTTTCACTTCTCATTAGTAATCCTTTTGTTTCTCTCTGGGAGATAAGTCATGTCAGTATTTTAAACTCCATTGGGAAATGGGTAGACTCAAGATGGACAGGATTGCAATGCTGGAAAGTATAAGTGCTGCCCTCAACTAGTCCTTTGATATAATTTTGAGATCGGTTTATGACATGACTTCTTGTGTTAGTAGAGGACTGAACTTGATGCCCTAGGAGGTCCTTCTGGTCCTCTCTTTTTTGTGTTTATACAGAGGCATAGGAAGAATGCACCAGAGAAATCCTTTCTCATTCTTCCCTCACTAAGCAACACACAGGAACAGCAGCAAGGCAGTGATGCAGGCAATGTATGTAAGGTGTTCTGAGGAACTATAGTTTTCTAGACTGACACTTCTACTGCGAGGATCTATCATGCCATTTTTTGGCTAATGAAACCCATGTTGGGAGAGCAAAAAAACCCTGCTGATTTTGGTGTCAAAATATGGGGTTGATTCTTACTCCAGGAGCAATGAACTCCACTGTCAATGTATAGAGCTGTGATTCCCAGAACACCTTCACTCCATGACACACATTGCCCATGCCTTGCAACCTGCAGCCAGGAAGTGCAAAAGGATTAGAGAATGTAGCAGGTAAAAGTGGAGAGGTACCTGGGGACTTAGATGTCAGGCAGATTATATAGTGTGTCATAAATTCAATGTCTATATTGAGTCCATGCATTTTTATATCCAATAGATTTATGAAGTGAAGTTTGTAGGATTGTCTGTGAAAAGTATTTTGTAAATTCAAACAAGCACTGAACCTCACTAACCTTATCACCAGAAGCAAACTTCCTACAGCTCAAAACATACCAGATGGATCCAGACCATGCCATGACAAGAAATGCAAAACCTGGAAACATATCTCCATTGATATATCCATATCTCCCCATGATTACTACACTCCACAATAGAACTATCACCATTCCTGGATCTTACAGCTGCAGGCCAGTTGGAATCCTGAGCCTCTTGCTCTGGGGATTCCTCATGGTAGGTCCCTGGCCCTTCAATGCCCCACTTTGGGTCCTGGCCCCAGCACAGACCAGTCAAGTGTGTCTCAGGTCAGATCTGAGCTGCCTGCCTGTTCTCACCCACCTGATTTCACTGCAACCAGTAATCCTCAGGCCTCTCAAAGATCTTATAGGTCTGGGCTTTTCCCAGCCAGGACTGTGTGTGTAAGGTTCATGGTCCTGGCATTTCCTGGGGCTGCCGCACACCAGCAGTCCTACCAGGTCTCCCTACCCTGTCAGGGTGCAGTTTTAGGTCATGCTCAGGACCTGGAGTCTTCTTTTTCCCCATAGCCCTGACCCATACCTCCAAGTTCATTCTGGCATGGGAGCTCAACAGGATGTTCTTCACCTGCTGGCTGGTGAAAAACTAAACTGCCACCTCCAGCTCTGAGAGTGGGGCATTTCATGGTTGTGAAAGCAACTAAAGAAAGGAAATAGGTGTCGAGTGAGGAGGGCAGTATTCACTCCATCTGCTTGTGGAGCTTGGGGAACCCCAGCAGCTGAAGGTTCACCTTCAGGGCCACCGGTTGGTCCACCAAACCAGGATCCAAGGAGGTGTGGTGTGGTGTTACAACTCCCCAGCAATGCTGAACACTCTCTCACTTGGAACACTGGTTGGTGAACAAGGCAGGTGTTGCTGGGAAACCGTGGCCCTATCCTGCCACATCTGGCTGTAGATTGACCAATAGGCCAAGGGATCACATTACAGTGGCTCCATGTCCTCGGTGAGATACGTAGCCACTGAGGCCTCTGCACTACCTGCTGGATGGTGCCAGATGGTGGGGTCTAATGTCTCTGGACCCTAACATTGAAGCCATGATCTTGGCCCACATTGGCAGTGGCTGTGGTAGAGGAGGTTGGCTGCTGCTTGCAGTACTGGTATGGAACAGTGGATCTCCCTCTTCCATGTCTCCCCCCCCGCCTCTGCCCTTCTGCCTCCCTGACTCTGTTCACCAGCACCTCCATCCCGTGATCGTGGTTTTTGATGCTGCAGATGCTCACATTCACCCGTGGATTAGACATGCCCACCAGCACATGGACCATACTGGACCCCAGTGGATCCAGCCACTTTTTGATGCCCTTCTTCAGCCATTTCATCAGTGCCTGCACCTCTGGTGAAAGTGCCTTGCCTCAGCCAGGAACATTGATCTCCTGGCAATTATCCATTTGATATTCAAGCTCCTTCACTATGGGGATCATCTGGATAAGGAGGGCATCACCAGCACTGAGGCTTTCAGTGGCCTCAAGGAACAGTTTGAGGACCACCAAGATCTGGGAGATGGTATCCCACTCAGTTTTGTTAAGGGGGCCACTGATCCCAATCTCCCCACCCAGCCTTTCGAGCATCAGATATGTGGGGTTCCACCAAGTCTCCACATCCTGCATGATTTTGTTCTGTGGGATGCTCAGCTCTGCCTGTTTCTCCCACAGCATCTTGCCCCACTTGTTGCTCCGGTGGGAGTAGCCCACCACCTTCCTACATTTTGAAATGAGCTGGCTGGTCATGGTATTGATGGTGCTGTCACCGGGAGCCCTGTCCCTCTCCAAGGCATCCCTGATTATGATGTGGAACTTGTGTGTTACACAGTGGATGACAACAAAGTTGGCATCAAGCACCACCTTGACCATCTTGGCCCCATTGTCAGTGACCATGAACCCATGGGTGAGCTCAGACTGCCCAAAGAGCCACCCCTACACCATGTGGTTCATGACCACCAAAAGCTCCCTTGCAGTGTGGGACTCATCCATCACCTCCACTTGAAGGAGAGCCCACCAACACCCTAACTGATCACATCAGTGCCCTTTGAAGGAGAGGTAGGCATGATCTCCACTCTGGCTGCTGCAGATGTCCAAGGTGAAGTGTAAGGTCACCTGCGGACCTGCCTTCCTCAGCTGCTCCCTCAAAGACTCCCTGCATGCCTCATACAGGGATGGCATCACTGTCCTGCTAAAGATAGTATGTGCAGGCACTTGGTAGGATAGGGCCATGAATGCCATGAGCCACCTGAACCCTGGACACTCAACAAAGGAGAAGGGCTGGCCATCCAAAGCAAGCATCTCCCCTATGCTCTGGGTGAGGGGCTTTGGAGCAATAAGGGAACTTTTTTCTTGGGCATGCTCCCACTGGTGCCAGGCTGAGGAGGAAAAAGGGCAAGGGGGTGCTGCCTCCTGAGATGCAGCATTGCTGTGGTGGTAAAATATTTCTCGTCCTTGGCTTATCTGCTTTCGGCAGTGCTGGCAGGTAGTATACCTGGGATCATCTGCCACCTCAAAATGATCCCACTCTTCACTCCTATTCACTTCTGGGTTGTGGGTGGGGATCCTGCCTTATCCACCTCCTCAGCATGCAGAGTCACAACAACAGGAGGATCTGAGCCACCTGCCCCCACAACCTCCTCTGAGGTGCTTTCTAGAGAAGGAGACCTGCTTCTAGGGGAACTCTGAGGGGTGTGGAGCACAAACCCAGAGTTCCCCTCCTTCCCTAGAATTTCCTTGGCTACGGCAATCAGCTCCCCTGCTTCCAGATCCAGCTCCTCCTCTGGCACTGGAAGGCTCATGCTGGCAACTGAAACTGGAGTGGAGAATGTCATGCTGATGCTGGCTGTGTTTACTTGTGTTACTGGTGGTGCTGCAGGCACAGACACAGCTCCCACGTCCTTGCTCCCACTAGCAGAAGAAGACTTATCTCTCCCAGGAAAAAGAGTGTGTATATGTTGGGGTGGGGTGGGGGAACTTGCAGCTCTCCCTCTGCCCCCTTGCTCTCCCTTGCCAGAAGACCTGGCACCTATCTTTCCAGCATGCTTCATGATGCTTGGTGTGCTGCAAAATGTGTGTGTGTTGGTGTGTAACGTATGTAATATATGTTGTGCTTTCCTGCAGAGGGATGACACACTGTCAGGGAAAACACAGAATTTTGTTTTTGGGGGGTGGGGGGAAAGACAGGTTAACAAGGACAAATAAGACGATTTTGGGGGAAGAATAAGTTGAAAGGAATGGATAACAATAGGGATTGTAGGCAAAGGTAAATAGGAAAGGATTGGAAAGAACTGGGTGGCAAAAGACTACCTACTACCAAGCCAGAGTCCTTCAGATACTGCTGCTGCAACAGAAAGACAGACAGACAGCTCACAAAAGGTACATAGATGAATTCACACATAGCTTTATATGTTGTTTCTATGTCCCTCCCCAAAAGCACTGTGATTTGAAGGAAACTCGGAGAAAGATCACAGTCACTGGCCAGCTACAGATGTCAGTATCAGAGTAATCTTTCCACCCGCTCCTCCTTCCCGCTTCCCCTCCCCCTCCCTTCCTGCATGTTTGCCTTCCAAATCTCCGAATCTTTTCTGAATCAATTCAGAGGCTTCGATTCAATTTGGAGCTTGTAATGGGTCTCTCGATTCAATTCGGATTCAGAGACTACCAAAGCTTTGCACGGCCCCTAATGTGTCTCATTTGCCCACCACGTTATGTTACCAATTACAGAACTGATGGATATTCTTAGTAGTTCTGCTGGCCGCTATCTCTCCCTTTCAACTTCCCAGTATGTTACAGATCAATATAGCTCTGCCCAATGTTGTCTCATAGGTTCCCTGACATTTTTAAATCGTTCGGCTATCTTTTTCCAAAGTTGCCATGTTATAAAAAGATAAGCAAATAAACAGAAAAATGCAATCAAGTTTAATTCAGGTGCACCATGAAAATCTTCACAAATATTTCTCAAAATGAGAAGCACGGAAGGGACTATCAGCAGGATTAGAAGTAAAGTGGAGAAGAACAGACAATGTAGAGATTAAATTGTCAGGCTGGTATCAACACAGAACAAGAAAACAGGACATGAGCATGAAAAAGACAAGGATAGCAAGAAATTTCATTTTCCAACAAAGGGGTGGCTGGGCTCAATTTTCAAATGTTTGGCAACAATGATTTTCTGTAAAACTCAAGGGACAGTGTTAAAGAAGAAGAGTTCAGAAACATTTAAACATAGCACATATCCTCATTAAGCACACTATATAAATCTAACTGCCAGCTAGCACAATGCCCACTGCAGGGTGTATTAATCTCAGTGACAGTTAATACAATGCCCTCAGTATGAATCTATATGCCAGTTGCATTCTTCCTGCTCAGCTTCTTAATAGAGCTACTCTGAGGACACAAATTCTGTTTTGTGCAGCATTTAAAATTTCAACATTTGCCTTCAAAGGGAAACTCCACAATTTAGAAATTCTTCACAAAAGAAAATCACAAAAACTTTTCTGGGTTAATAAAAACTTGAAAAACAGGATGTCTTATTTACATACTATATTTATTCCAATCCAAGATGAGGCTTTTCCCCACATTCAACAGGGTGGGGAAAAAAAGCCTCATATTGGATTTGAGTACCAGCCTGGGGCAGGCAGCTGCTGTGGATCTGGCCAAGAGCTGCAGCTGTCACCTGCCCCAGGCCAGGGTTGGGACTGGCGCCTCCACCACTGACTGGCCAAAGTTGGGGTGAAGCTACCTGTGCTCCCTGCCCTGAGCCAGAGCTGTCACATAATGTAGGCAGTAGTGTAGCGAGGCTGGGAAGACAAATAGCAGGAGGGGGGGCAGAAGGGGTCTAGATCAGGCTTGTTTGTCCTCATGCCACTGCTTTCCCCACCATTTGCCCCCTCACAGTGGTGAGGAGAGGTGAATTTAAGATCACCTTCCATTAATTAGATTCTATACATGGAAAATTATAACAAAATTATAATTTTCCACATATAGAATCTAATTAATTGGAGGAGGGCATCTTAAATTCCAAGGTATCTTGGATTTGGGTAAACACAGTATATTAGATCAGTGGAAGCTACTTTTTTTGGCAGGATTGCAACAAATAGCCTCACACCCTCCCCCACTGCTACTCCAATCCTTTTCCCTTAGCCAATCTGCTTGGCTTTTTGCTCTCTGCCCTGTATTTCCTGGCCAAGCTGCTATTCTGTTTCCTTTTTCCCAGCCTCACTTTACCTAATTTGGTGCTCTGCTTTCTGTTCTCTTCCTTATATGCCATTGTTCTACCTGTTCTCACCTCAATCTGATGCATGCCACACATAGAAGCTCCCTGTGCCACTTGTGCTACAAATTGAATACCCCTGTATTAAATTATACTAATATATGTAATCAATAATTATGCAATATGATATGCAGAATTTAAACAATTTCTAGTATGTGTATGTGTGTATATATAATATCTCCAAGTAGAAATTTTTAAAATGAAAAATTGGAATGCAGCTTTCCAGAACTGTCAAAACAGAATGTTTGGAAAGTCTTAGGAATTTTTTTTCCCCATCTTAATTTTTCTTCTAATCAAGATTTGGCAAAATTGACACCATTTCATGAGTTACTTTATATTTGCAAGAACTATATTCGCTAGTGAAAAAAAAGTTCAACTGATTTTTTTTCCAACCAGATTTACTTGTTACCAGTGGGTCAGTGTCCCAGAGTTCTGTATTTTGTGACCCCTCCTTTTGTTTTGAATGTTTTCAAAATTAGTCTTGGTTCATAAAGCAGATCTGGTAGCAGTTCTGGGTGGTATCTTCCCTCAGTATCAGAAAATCAGAAATGTCTCCTTCAGAGTCTCCCATCTTGTAGGCTTCTGCCACAGAAGAGTCTGGCTCATAATATTCTTGAAAGATAAACTGAGATTGTACTGTTTTAAATGTTGTAACATATGAGTCTTTTCCTTGGCTCATCTAGTTAGTTACTAAACTCATGGAAAGTTACTTTAAGTGACCACACAATTAAAAGACAAGTTTTAACTCTTCCCATGACTGACAGTTCCAACATACTTAACTCAAGGAGGTCATCTGATAACAACTCAATATATAGATGGAAATTATGTTCCTGATCCTGCAAGGTTTCCCTATATATCTGATTTTTTTTTTAAATTGGTTAACAACTATATATGGCAGTTCATCTCAGTCTGTCACATATGTCTAAGCCTGGCTGAACAAATGGGAACATTGTTCATAAAAATGTGTTCTCTTTTTCCTTGAAAAGTTTTGGCCTTGTTAGAGCATGATCTCACCCCCACTGAAGTCAAATGCATTTTTTGTCATTGGTTTCTCTGGGGACAGCCACTCAGTAATCATATTTCATAGGATTGTTGCTAAGCTTCATTAGTTATTGCTTTTCAATCAGTTAGAAATTCTGACTAAAGATATAATCTATGTGCAAAGTATTATTTTTCTACTTCCTTTCCTCCTGTTGTTGTGTTTATTATTATATATTAAGGCATAATATTAGAAAAGGAAATATATTGACTTTTACATGACAGAATTTCTGGTAATTTAGATAGTTTAAATCTTTCTTTATCAAATAGAGACTTATGTTTCTGACTCAAGCTCCTGTGGAGTTTCAGATAACTAAAAATAACCTGTCCACCTGTACAGTATGTCTCTTGACTTATTACCAGCATTATCTTTTACTCACTGAGTGCTTAGTTATGCCAGATAAATAGATGGCAGCTGCATGCAACAATTTCAAATATGTTTCATCATTACAAGAATATGGGCCGAATTCAATAAAAATTCCATCTGGCTATGCACTAGGCAGTGCCAAGGAACATTACTTTTTTTCATGGTCTGGCCAGCTTAGTGCAAGATTGTGTGCAGGCCAGATAATGTTCTATTTTTTAAAAATCTTTTTCATATCAACCTGCTCTCAATAATTTCTCCAACTCCCTTCATATTTAAGTGTGTGTTAGTGGTGCATAGGCAATTGACATGAACCAGATTGGAAACCCACTGCACACTGTCTTTGAATACCTTTCAATCATATTTTTCTTTTTGTTCTTAAATAATTTTTCATTCTCTCTCAAAATTAAATCTTTGCACAGGGTAAATACATGTGTTGTGATCATCTTAAAGGTTTGTACTATTGAAAATGTCCTTTTTTAAGTACTTTGAGTAGTTTCTTGAATAAAAGCACTGACAGCAGAAACAGTGTTTTAATTGCACTGTAACAAGCCTTATAAAATCAGATTTCACTGTTCTTGAGCCAAAAGAAAACCCTTTAATATGATGCATGCACAACAATTTGAAGTCTTACTTTTTAGCCATTGCTATTTTTATTTCTGTATAAGACTAAATAGGTGTAATTAACCATATTAAAATACTTTAAGCAAGCTTAATCATTCATTCTTTACTTGAATTGGATCGAGCTTTCTACTAAGACAAGATATACTTATAGGATCCATGCAGCTAGATAAAGGGACTCAGGTTCTGAAGGCCAGCTTTGGAAAATCAGTTTAAAAGTGCAATCATATTTAAAATGTAGCAATTAACTTCAAGGTACCCATGGTAAAATTGCTTTATTTATAAATTCCTTTATACAGCAGTGGAGGAAGTGTGGTATGGCTTCGCTTTCTGTTCTATACCTTTCAACTTCTAAGTACCCTTTGTGTGTTCAAACCAGAAGCCATCTTATACTTGGAGCTCATTATGAAAGGAAAGATGCACCTTATGCCATTGTGCTCTCTCATGAATGATTTACTTTGATTCCTCTGTTTTTGTATTGACTTAATTGCAGAAGAAAGTCTTTCCAGCTGAAAGCTTCTGACCCCTCTTTGGGTACATATGCACATTATAAAGAAATAGATTTCTAGGGATAGGTCAGTGTTTGGGAACAATTACCCCTGGAGGCATTAATTATTGGGGGAAACATCAACAATACAGTTTACGAACAAGAAGCTATCTTTTCCTTTGCCCATCCATGTAATAAGCACTGCAGAAAAAACATACCGTCTCTTCTCTGTATTGCTTGGTGTAGCTGTTGACTTTGCTATCCAACAGACTCCTAAAATGTTAACTGGAATTCTCTGGCTAAATGGACTGCTTGGGTTTGGGAGGCAGATATTAATAACATCAATAAGTGAAATGCAGCAAAAGATCAGTAGGTTAGTGAGGACTGCTGAACAATTACTTCTTAGAATCAACCAGCCAAAGTTATAAAAGTCAAGATGATTTTGGGCTCCCTTCTTTTCTGAAGGGCATAGCCTGGAGTATTAGTGGATGGATTTACTTACTTAGGTATCAACTTTCGGAAGTCTCATGATTGCATCTACAATATATGGTATTTTCTCGCCTATAACACGTCATCACATAAAAAACACTACTTGTTTTTGGAAGGCAAAATGTAGAAAAAGAATATTTTTCCTGAGTCATAGATCACTGTGTAACATAGAATAAGGCCTCCTGGGAATATCAAGAGTCCAGGAAGTGTGGGATCCCAGGAGCCAGTCTGTGAGACAGCAGTCATTAGGCTGCTGTCTCACCCAGACTAACTCCTGGGATGTCACACTTCTTGGACACTGTGTGCTCCCGGGAGGTTTTACTTTATGCCACACAAGGCTAGACCATAGACCCTGGCAAGGGCAGTAGCAGTACTGCTAGTTCTTTACTGTAAGTAGTTTTTAAAAATTATTTTCTGTAAATAAAGTGTTGTTCCACATCACACATTTGCTGCTTCAGGCATAAGTTATAGTGCTCAGACAATAGCTACAGCTATGAGAAAGTTAACACAAGATTCTACCCCTTCAGCTGGTTGGGACAGATGCAAGCAGCAGCCATCTTGGTACCTGTATGGTATGCGTGATATTTCCAAGCTTGCTTCTCTTCCAGAAAATAAAACAGCTTCCTTGCTTAAGACATATACCCTAATTTTGGTTGGGCTGATATTTTTGCAGTGAGTATGTTATATGGAATAAAATAATTTGCATTTATATTTCATAAAATATGGAGATAAATTGAGTGGGTAAGATGAGCAGTATTTTTCTGATATTCTTGTCAATATGGAATTTTAACACTGTCAATGCTGAACTATGAATATTCAAAAACAATGTACAAAATGTACTTCTATATGTATCAGGGACATTGCAAACAACAAGTCTATCTAAAGAAACAGCTTTCACTACCCGCCTCTGAAGGAGATTGGTAGAACAAAGAATAACAACATTTTGGCAGCAGGCAGGCACTATTTGCTTACAGCTGTGGAAACAGTATCACTGAGAAGAGGACCTGTCTTTGCCACATTTTGAGAATGCCAGAATAAATAAATAAAACAGATCTTAGTTAAAGTTAAAGGAAGTCAGCACAACACAAGAGAGACAGTTTGTGATATAGTAGTGACTGAAACAAAAACCTTATAGAGTACCAACTTCAACAAATTAAAGAAGCAGATCCAGGATGGAATTGGCGTATGATGAATGACCTCTGCCTTATGCATCTGATTGTGTAACTAGTGTTTTGGATGTGTTTGAACTAAAGATACCATAACATGTTTGCATGGTGCCTGGAAAATCTGTTGATTATTCTTTGCATATTTCTGTTCTTCTGATTGCATCTCATTTATTTCAAAAACAGTTCTCTGAAGTTTTGTGACATGAAACATGATTTATAAGCTTGTCCCTCAGAAAATGTCCACTTTTTAAGGCTTATGAGCCAGTTGGTCCCAAATCTCAAGTGAGAAGTACCGTGGACATATTGACATTAGCCAATAGGAACTGGTCTCATACCATCAGTTTATGTCCTACGTGGTACCAAACATCCTTCAAATCCTACCCGACTCTGGTTAGATTCTTATATTCTCTTGCCACCATAGTATTTAAAATTCAACACAAGCAAACTGAAAACTTAAAGTACCTTTGTTATTTTCCCCAGCTTTGGGGAGTAATTAAGTGTTTTTAAAAACTTATTTACTTACGTTTAACCCTTATATAAATGACACTTTCTTTTGGTTTTTTATTTGTTTTTACTAAAGGTTTACAAATTTGCTTTGCGGAAAAGTAAATTTGTTTTGCATTAGGTCCTGGAAACAGTGAGTTTCGAGTCATTCGAGTTCTTGCAGCTGTAAATTCTGAAGTCTCAGGCCAGCTGCCAGGAAAGCCCTGCCTCTTGTGCATATGAAGTAGACCAGAGGCTCCCAACCACCTGAAGGGCTGCCAGGTTGTGGTATGAGCTTTAACCACTGCTAGCAACAGTTCTATGCCCAGGTCATGCCCACGCCATGCTGATTGGCTGGGTGAGAATATCCTCACTTGGACAATGACTGTGACTTTGGTTTTTGAAATTGGACCACAGTAACTGTGGCTAGTCACTTCTAGATCAAACTCAACAGCTAAGAGATGATCAAGCAAACTTAAATGGATTGTTTTTTTCCAGGAACGTGCATGCTCAGTACGCCAGGGGCTGACCTTTGCCTTGGCATGCCTCCTGTCACTAGGATCACACAAGGTCTGCCTCTATAAACAGGGGCAGTGAAGACAGACCCTGTGGGATGCCCTCTCCTCTGGACCAGCACCATGCCACACTAGCTCTCCACTCAGAGGCCCTGCCGGCGACCCTCTCTGGACAACACCTTGCTGGAGAAGACCCCAAGTTGGGATTTTACTTCTTGACCTCCCAACCCCACTCCTTGATTTCCTGACTATCTCCCAGCTTTCTGTCTCTCTTTTAGCCCCAGTCTCCCAGCTTTCTGCCTTTCAGTTTCCAGCTGCCCCATCCCCCAGCTGTCCCAGCTTTCTGCTGCAGTTTCCAGCCTCATCTCCTAGCTTTTTGCCTGTCTGTTTCCTGGCTATCTCCTCCTTGCCACTGGGCTTTTTCCCTTGCTTCCACCCCAGTGCACATTAACCCTAAGTAACCCCAAGCACACACATACACACCCTACCACCCAAGTTAGGAACTCACCTGTGTGTATGTGTAGGTGGGTGGTGTGTGTGTGAACTGGCATATATATATATCATTGTGTGCGTGATATATGAATTAGTGATCCATGTATGTGTATTGAGTGTGTGAGTATTGACAACTGATTTTTGCCTACTTTTTGGTGTGTATAGTGTGTATGGTGTGTATAGTGTGTATTGGTGATAATTGTGCGTGTGTCTAGGTTGGTAATTCTGAATGTGTGTGTGCCTGAGTTGGTGAGGGGGTGTATGTGCCTAGTGTGTATATGTGCAGTTGATTTATATGTGTGTATATGTGCAATTGTGTCACACCCTCCCATCTAACAGTGCAATTTTGAGATCCTGAGAGTTGGCCTGGCCCCACAGGACAACACCCTCACAGCTGGGATCCCAGATCAGTTGGCAGGGCTTCCAGCTGTGAGTGTGCATGTGAACCTCTGCAGCTGGAAGCCTCAAACCTGGTCATACGTTCAATTAATGGTATGATAGGATCCACCCACAAAGTTATTACACATTATTTTATATAATACCTTTGTGGCTTATTCCTTGTTTTATCACACCATTAATTTCATTGATGTGTGGCTGGATAACAACTTAAGATATGATTAATAGGGCTGTGCAAAATTTCACTGAGTTTTTCGTTTCAAAGCTGTTTTAATAGGTTTCAAGCTCGAAACAGTGAAAATTAAATTAAACACAAAGTATCAAAACAGCGACAAAATGAAATGAGGGCACTCGAAACATTTTGAAAGTTTCAAAACGTTTCAAGTTTCAAAGCAGCCTGATGGTAGGAGGCAGGGAGAGCCAAGGCTGTGCTCCAAGCAGCTTCGCAGCCCCATGTAGCTCAGACAGGCGGAGAGCACAGCCCTGGCTCTCACTACCTCCCACCACCGGGCTGCACCCCATGGGGCTGGCAGAGCCAAATTGGAGTGCAGCCTGGTGGCGGGAGGTGGGCAGACCTGGCACTGTGCTCCATGGGGTTGGTGGAGCTGATCGGCGTGGAACACCGGCTGTGCCCACCTCCTGCCACTGGGCTAAACTCCATGGGGATGGCGGTGCTGACTGGAGTGCAGCCAGGTGCTGAGAGGCAGGAAGAGCTGGGGTTACACTTTGTCTCCCACCACTGGGCTGAGCTCCATGGAGTCCAGCCCTGGGTGCAGCCTGTGCCCAGCACTGGTCCCAAGTGGCAGTGACAGCCTGCAGTCATCTTGCATAGATCCAGGAGCCCACACCTCTGGAAGGAGTCTGGCACAGCCAAGCAGTCCTCCTGGGGATGTGGGCCTGCCTGGGGTCAGCGGCAGCATCTTTCTTCCCCAGCGCTGGGTGCGGGCTGTGCCCAGCACTGGTCTCAGGTGGCAGCAGCAGCCTCCTGTCATCTGGCACAGATCCAGGGGTCCACACCCCCAGGAGGAGTCCAGAACAGCCCTGCAGCCATCCTGGGGGGTGCGAGCCCCCAGAGCTGAATGCAAGATGAAAGGAGGCTGCCGCTGCTGGCAAATTTTGCTTTTAAAAATTTGAGGTGCAGTTTCTGAGAAACCTCTGCACCTGTCTCCTTGAAACTTGGCAGGTTTCATGTCCTCAGAAGAGGCTACCATCTTTGCAATTTTCATCTGAATCAGACAGTAAACAACAATGTTTTAGGCATTTTCATGATTCCTCATTATAGCCTATGGGCAACATGTCGAAACGAGTTGAAAAACTGAAACAGTTTTAACAAAACAAAATGGGACAGCGCTTCAAAATGAAATGAAATGATGAAACAAAACACGGTCCCTTCAAAACAGTAAAACAAACATCAACACGAAATGATGGTGTTTAGCACAGTTCTGATGGTTAACTAGTTAATTGCATCTGAAGTGTAATATGTGGAAGGGGCCAGAGGAACAACATTTTGGGACTTGGCCTGATATTCAGTTGGACAGTAGTGTAGCAAGCAGGGAGAAAAGTGATGTGCTCTCATTATATCCCATAATTTGGAAGAGCAAAGATGTTATATTTACAACCACTTACAGTTTTCCAAATCTAATGCTGGCACCTCACCATATAAAGCCATATAGTCCTCATAGAGTGTAGAGAGAAGTTGCCTAGCTAATTGTGAATGAATAAATGTATGTCTTCTGATCAATTCAGTGAGTCTAGTACTAACAAGGAATGTAGAACTACTAGACGGTAGACACCTTTTCAATTTGGGGACTGAAATATGTTTGGGATGTATCTAGAATATTGGATGTGAAAAAGAAATACATTCAGATGACTCTTAACTATCTTCTCAGTTACCATCCTCATGAAAGGAGAGGTAACTCTCAGAGTCAAGAGAGAGGTAGTTAGCTGTGTGTAATCTGAAATCAGGCAGGAGACAGGATAGAGATGCACCTTAGAGACTAACTTAATCAGAGACTCATGAAAGCTGATGTATCTCTGACTCAGCGAGTGTACAAGGCATATCTCTATCCTGCTTTCTAAGAGTCAAAACAACTAAAGAAGATTTGTTGTGAATTGCAAATAAAGTTGAATCAAGAATTTTCTTTTTTAATTTTTTTAGTGTAGCAAAACCCCCAGTTTTTCTTTTTCTTATTTATTTTCAAATGCATTCCCTCCCCTTCCCCAACCATTTCTGACTTTTTCTCTCCCTCTCTATTCCCTAGATACGTATAAGTAAGCTAAGATGTAGGATAAGCTTTAACATTTTATTTTAGGTAGTAAGTTTTATTTTTTCTCTCCCCTCCTTGCAAATAAGTGCCCTGCTTTTTTATATAGATATCCACTGTTTTATAAGTGATAATTATTATATTTTGTATTGATTTTTTTTTTTTTCTTGGTTCCTGAATGAATGGGGATGGATGAGGGTGCTTGAGAGACAATGGCAGTAGTTCTAAAAATAGCTCCCTCTGAATGACCAAACCATCAACACCAATACCTGGATCAACGACCCAGCCCTTGGAACCACCCTCAGAATTCAAGAAACAAAAGATGAGGCAACCCACCATTGTGCCAAGCTGCACATGCTGAGTAAGAACACCTGGAGCCCTCTGGAACAGGTCTGACCTTGCCTGGACAGGACCTCCCCATAGCAGATCAGAGGTAGTCTACCCCCTAAAAGGGGTAGTGAAGACTGACTCCTTGGGACGCCCTCTCCATCTGGACCAGCACCATGCCACACCACCTATCCACCCAGAGGCCCTGCCAGCGACCCCCCACTCTGGACAACACCTACTGGACAAGGACCCCTTTCCAGCCTGGATAGGTAGCTATCACCCCCCACCCACTCTTCAACCAAGGACTTAGTGTCTGCTTCTCTTCCCTACCTGGACTCCAGCCCTTCCACTGAGTCTTTCTCCTGCTGCCATTGTGAGTGCTTGTGTGCGTGTGTAAACCAATAACTTCATGGGTCTGTGTAGTGTGTTGTCTGTGTAATAAAACTGTTATTTGGACCCCTAAGTTGGGTTTTGCTTTACTATGGCTTGGCCCTGCTCCAATCTCTGCTCCTTTTCCCTCTAACTTCTGTCTCATTTCTCCCTCTCCTGCTTCTGGCTCACTGCCACCTCCAACACCTGTTCTGAGCTCCTCTCTGCCTCCAAACCCCATGTTCCTTTGCCACTGTCTTATCTCCACAGCCTTTTTCTTTTCCCCTGAGCAACCAGGTTTCTGCCTCAGTTTCTTTCCTGGCTGTCTCCTCCTTGCCACCACTTATCTGCCCACCCCCACAATATCTCAGCTGTCTGCCTCAGTTTTCAGCCCCAGTCTACCTTAAGTAAACCCAAGCCTCAGTTCCTCAGCCAGCTTCTCTGTAGTCCACTGGTTATAATCTTGGTTCTGGCAACTTTTACTCCCTACACTTTAACTCTTTCTCTCTCACCTGAACCTTCCCACAAGTATCCCAGGTACCCCAAGAACACACACACACACTGTACCATCCAAGTTAGGAACTTATCTGTGTGTAGGTGGGTTGTATGTGTGTGAACTGGTGAGTGTGTGTGTGTGTATTTATATATGGCATTGTGTGTATGATATACAAATTAGTGATCTGTGTCTAACTTTTGGGGTGTATAGTGTATGTGCTTGAGGTGCTTGAATTGGTGATAGGTATGCATGTGCCTAGGCTAGTTGGGATGTGTATATGCCTGAGCTGGTAGTGTGTGTGTGTGTGTGTATGTACCTAATTGATCTGTGTGTTTGTATATGTGCAATTGTGTCACACCCTCCTGCCTAACAGCGCAATATTGAGATCCTGATAGTTGGCCTGACCCCACAGGGCAACATTAGGACTACTGTTAGTAACATGTGCAATGAATTCAATTAGGTACTTTACTCTCCTGTTGTTAAGAGTCATACTTGTTCATGATAGTAGCAAATTTTTGCCTCTTCAAGCTAGGCTGAATTCATGCTAGTAACTTAGAGGGGAAGATTCCAGTGGATCCAAGTGGTCCAGCGCCACTTCATAACAGTGTATGCTGCCTGAGCATGTGTTGCTTTGTATATATTTTTGTGTGTGTGTGTGTTTTTTA
This sequence comes from Alligator sinensis, assembly GCF_000455745.1. Lineage (NCBI taxonomy): Eukaryota > Metazoa > Chordata > Crocodylia > Alligatoridae > Alligator > Alligator sinensis. The sequence continues at coordinate 1,389,141 of NW_005842078.1, forward strand.
TTTTGACACCTGGATACCCACAAAAAAACCTCAAAACCAAAAAACCAGAGCAGCGCACGCTTGAGCAGCATGAGAAACAATTTCTGAAACACACTTTTTGTTTTAAAACTCCTTTTGCTAATCCTACAAGTCTGGTATATTTCACTGGAAAAGCTAGGATGCTATATCTATTTCTCTATTTCTCTATGAACCTTATTGTTGTTGTTATATATGTATTGATATTCTGTATAGTACTGCATACCATAAAGGCCTGCCTTAAGTACTGAGGGACAGCAGGCACTAGCTTAAGTGTGTAAACACTGTAGAAAGACATGGGCAAAATCACTGTTGACTTGCATCTGGTGTATTCTTTAGCTTAATATCATTTCACTATATTGAGTGTATTTAAATTCCAAAGTTAAAAGTGAATGTTCACTTCCCTATGAATTCACCTTAAGGAAAATAATGATACAGAGGGAGGACAGTATAATCAGTCATTCTAAACCTTTTTTAGACTCAAGGCACGTCTTGCTAGCTTTTGATTTGCAATTCTTTTTTGGCAACAGAAAAATAACACAACAATTCTTCTGTTGCAAAAAACTCACCTATAGACATGCAGCAAGACTGCTCCAATGTGTTGTAATTACAGTGTGTCGGAGCAGACTCCATCCTACTGAGTTAGCAGGTGCTGTTCTGAACTCAGCTGGGCCTTTCAACTTGTCAAGTTGCCAAGTGAAAATGTCTGTCTCATACCTTCTGCTAAGACCTCTCACCCAGGCTCTAAAGATTCCTGTCACTTCCTGGATGTGGTTGGTAAGGGTAAATCTTAATGCTAGTAAATCACTCTTGCATCTGCCTTAATGCTAGTTAACTCAATAACCACCATAGGCCCCAATCAGGGGGCACTATAACTCACCTTATTTACAAGTGTAAGTAGTAGCCTTCAACTCCTGAAGGGTGGTTTGAAAGAGGATGGAGTTTGACTGTTCTCAGTGGTGGCAGATGACAGAACAAGGAGCAATGGTCTCAAGTTGCCGCAAGGGAAGTTTAGGTTAGATATTAGGAAAAACTTTCTCACTAGAAGGGTGGTGAAGCACTGGAACAGGTTACCCAGAGAAGCTGTGGAAGCTCCATCCTTGGAGGTTCTTAAGACCCAGCTGAATAAAGCCTTGGGTGGGATGATTTAGTTGGGGATGGTCCTGCTTTGAGCAGGGGGTTGAACTGGATGACCTCCTGGGGTTCCTTCCAACCCTGGTTTTCTATGATTCTATAATTGAGTCTGCTGGAGGATGGTAATTACCATGCTTCAGCAGCCTCCAGCATCATGTGTATTAGTGTCCCCAGCCTGAAAAATGGCAGCAGGGGTACTTTAATTAAAGTTCATTTAATGAGCTTTAGTTAAAGCACCCCTGCCACCATTTTTCAGTGCAGGAACACTGATACACGCACACTTAGAGAGGCTTTTGGAACCCCTCTAAGTTTGAAATCTTTGTGTTTACTTTGTGAACTATGTTTGCACATGGAACGATGCTAATATTGTGTAGCACCCACAACCACAGCACTGTGGCTAAGAATCACTGGTGTAAAGGAACAAGTATTAATTTTCTGTTGCCTGCAGTCATTTATAGTATAGCCAGGTACAGATGTTAAAAAAGCCCAAAGAGGAATTGATCTAATTTACATGTTTTTCTGTAAGTGGCCTAGGTTAGATCAGGAGCAAACGGATCACATGTTCACCCTTTGGTGGGGGAGAGGTGGCGGGGAGGGGCATGCAGGCGGAATGCACTGGTGGAGACCAGCAGATTGGGGGCACTCCTGCATGCCTCCTAGCAGGCCCTATGGGGTCCCTGAGTTGCCAGAGACAGCCAAAAGCAGCTGAGTGCACAGACCACCCCTGATTGGCTGACAGACATGGGCAAGCACCCCCAACCCCCTGTCACATTAGCCAATGACCCATCTGCTCCTGAAGTTTCCAGGAGCATCTGCCTGTTTGCCCTGTTTAGGGTGCTCAATGCTCCCTTCTTCCTCCCCCACCAGTACTCTAGGACCTTGTTGATATGGGCCAAAAAAGCCTTACAGTATGGCCTGGGTACCTGTGGGAAGTGGCTGAGCTGCATAGGTCACAGGGTTACCTCCATACAGTCCCAGTCCCAATGTTCTGCCCCCTGCCACCCTGACCCACCAGAGGTAAGCTTTCTGCACTGGGTCCTGCTCTGGGAGGCTCCATGTTGGGGTTTGGGTTGCAGGGTGCCTGGCTCTGGCTACTGAGATGTGGTGTGCATAACTCAGGTTTGCGGTCTGTGGGGCTGTGCTTGGCCAGAGCATCTGAGCATGGTCCAAGTTCTCATGCACCTCCCTGCAAGCAGGGGTTGTGGGGGACCAGGATCCCCCACAAAGGAACCTGGGATGTCAGAGGACAGCAATCTAACTTGAATTGATAGGGCATGCGGTACAGATGTTTGATTCACTGGTCTAACCCAAATGAATTAAGTTTGAATGCACAGCAATCCAGATCTGTCTTAAAACAGGTTCTGCCATTTTTAGACTAGTATATGTGTGCCAAACTTCTGTATGGTTATGCACTTAGATCAATTTCTGATCACATAGACTGCTTTATGTACCTGTCCTAGGTGAAGATTTTTTTTTAAGACTTGTATGCAGTTTTATAAATGACTGCTTAAGGTATAAGGTAATGGTGAACAGGACTGACTATGTTCTAGAAGACCTGAAGCCAGTCATTTTTAATGGATTTTTTTTCCTTCAGAATAGTGCTTTATTTTGTAGCCTTCAGGCAGTTTTAAAAAATATATAATATAGCTTTGGTGAAGTCTGGATTAATTTATGAGAATTTAAAAAAAAGGACTCATGTCAGTGTTATTTCCTGACAGCTCTAATACAAGTATTGTGGTTTTTAATGGTAATGTATTTTCTGATATTTTATTGTACTTGTTTTTACAAAACCACTCTATCCCACCCTGAACCATTGTTTATTAAGGTTTCTCTTTTCATTTCATATCTGTTTAAAGTGAAGAATGATTTACACACACCATTTAAACTAAAAACAGAGCAGGCCCTTTGAACCTCTTTTTTGTATTTGATCTTTTAATTTATATGGAAAAACAAAACTCACTTTTCAATCACCCACTGATTGTAATTCTTCTGAAAGTTTCAATGTAACCGAAAAATCAATATTAACAGATGTTGTTTGCTTAAGTCTGAAAGTGTTCCAGAAAAATGCTTGTCAAATGCATCCCATCTATGGTTTCATAAAGTTTCAGATTCACAGAATCAATATCAGCAGATGTTCTTTACTTTTTTTTTTCTCAAGGCATTTCAGAAGTGCTTCCTCCAGCATAATTTTGAAAGAAAATTGAAACCACCAAGTGCATGACAGCTATCAATGTTGCCAGAGAGTATGCACTTGTCAACTTCTTGAGAAATACATTGTCTTCATCTAATATTATCCAAGACCAATAATTAAACAGAAAAAGACAGTTTTAATTAGTTCATGATGAATGATTGTCTAAATCGATGTAGTATAGGCCATATGTGTTAGATGTCTATATTAGTGCAAGATTAGCATTTTTGCAATACACTGAGAACATCAGTGCAAGAACTGAATATGACAGAACGGGGTTAGGAAAAAGGAAAGGTAAGAAAATGAAATATGAAATATACATATATGAATTTGCCCCCTTTAAAACAAAATCTTAAATGTACTGGAGTTGGTAGTAGTTTGCATTTACATAGTGTATGCGCTTGCATGCATGTATGTGCATGGAACTGTAGCCACATTTGGAATATAGCCAGCCAGCTAAACAATGCAGAAGAGAGTAAATGACAGAGAGTTGAGGAGACAATATATATTTTTTCTTTTTTTGTCTTAAGAGAAATGTTGCCATTATACCATGGGATCTATAGTGTCTGTGTAGATCAAACTAGACCTCAGTTTTCGAGGTTTTATTTAAAAAAAAAAAAAGCTCCCTATAAAAAAAGTTAATCATGTGTTATTAACTTTAAGAAGATGAATTCTTCAGTTGACATAGCCTTCTGCTTGTGTGCCTGACTGATGTCACTGGAAATCCCATACATGTGTTGAAGTGCATGTAATTCCAAAGAAGCTTACAACAACCTATCACTATTTTTCAGAGAATGCATAATTCTTACATTTCTGTAATTCTGTTATGTGTATGTGTAGTCACTTGTGAAAATATTAATACAGTAAAAACACATATCTTTGAATTTGATATCTTTCAGTTCAAAACCCTTTTTAAATACAAGCAATTATTGGATTGTCTTCAGAAAAATGGTACTAATGAGCAATAATTAATAATATTTTGTATTAATTAAGGCTAATACATATCTTTTCAGGTGTGCATAACATTATGTTAAAACATAATCATACACGAGTACATGCAAACACACAAAACAGAAGAGTGGGCTAGTGTTTTATAGAATATCTTAATTTAGCCATATACATGTGTGTAAAATAGGCATTGGGGTATTTTTAGAACTACAGTTGGTTAAGCACAAGTAATTTTTGTTTCAGAATTAGTAAGAAATGTAAGAAAAATTAAAAGAAATCACAGCAATATAAGCTTGCATACAGTCTTACTGTGATACAAATATACACACCTTATTTCTACAAATAGAGGTTTATTAATATAAGCAGTTATTGAAACTGGGAAATATGTCTTACAATGGACTCTAAAGGCCAAATTCTCTTCTCAATTCAATGAATTTAGACCAAGAGAAAGATTGTCCCTAACTTCTGTTTCTTGTTTTTCAAAAATACAGGTAGTTACAGTGTCTTTGTGTTTAGTATACTTAGAACTATCATTCATCTTTGCTAATTATCTGGCTTGTTTTGTTGCATATCAAGTATGAGGTCAGTACTGAGTGATCATCCTTTACACTGTATGTGTGTTAAGAACTGAGACAGCTCTAAGTTGTCTTTAGGTTTCAGTATATCACTTATGGAAACATCTGCAGCGATCACTATACAAATGGGTAAACAGTCCTTCAGTAATGTCTTTCAATAAGCTATAAATACAGAAGCTAATTTTCTTCCTGAACTTTTTTCTGTAACAGACTTGGGCCAGCAGTTTACAAAGACAAATTTCTGTACAGAGTATCAGGTAGCTATTTTAGATTTATGAAACTCTAGTAAATTATTATTTCCATTACTCTCTTATTCTGTAGAGATACAATAAGGTAATGCGGTTCCAAACTATGTGCATCAGACGTGGAGCGTGAGGAAAAATGGAATGAAGAACTTGTCAAATGTCTTTCTTTTTAATCTCTTACTTTGCAACCTACTTATTCCCCAAACACCACATTTTATTTTCATTGTTTGTTGCATGGTAGAATAAAAGAGAAAAAAATAAAACTGATATTAAACCTCCTTAAATTCCACATTGGATTATTGGCTATAAAATGTAAATCTGTATTTCTCTTAGAAGTGACCCAGTACTGCTGAATTTAAAGCCAGATGAGACTGTTTGCAATGAATGTGCACGCACACAAATTTTGAGCTGAACTTTTTTTTCTTTTTTTTTTGTATTTTTGTTTAAAAAAAAAAAAGTAAAGCCTTAGAAAGAGGTGAGTTTACTAATATATATTTTCACTAATATTAACATACATTGGCTTTGACAGTTGAAAAGTGAGTTGCTGCTTATATGTATCCTCCCGTACTTTCAGGCTCTTATTCCAGACTTTGCAAACACTCTCACCTGGTTCTAAATTTTGCAGTGCTGGCCCATTTCTAAGATAAATAGGCATAATTCATTATACCAGCTGCTTGGTGGCTACTGTAGTTGCCAATAAGTGAGCATCAGGAATAGCTGAATGAAGTGTTGTCAGAATTGAGAGGGAAAAAGTGTAAAATTAGCAAACAAGATGAATGTTATCTGATCTAAACTAATTTCTAACCAGATTCATCAAGGGCACAGCTGTGGGAATGGGACGTGAGAAGACAAGTCAAGGAATGTTTATTTGTCAGATATAAAATAGAGCAAGAATTTGTTGATTAAATTAAAAATAATCTAGCAGGAAGACATGATTTTTAAAGGTATCATGAAATAATCATAAGCAAAGTGGAATAAATAAAATGTTGAATAAATAAGCCACCTCTGTGATAACTTGCACACAGACAGAGAGCCAGGCTTAGAATTTTAGTAGTAAATGGGACGGCAATTAATTTCCTACATAATATGTAAGGTTATTGGACTGTAAATCCATAAGGAGATAAAGCAAGGTAGAACATGCAACATAAAGTCTTGATCTTGCAAATAATTATTATAAAGAATATTGCTTAGCATGAGAAGTAGTCTGCATTATTATGAATCTCAAGTATTTAATTAGAATGACAGAGGCCTGCCAAGCTCATGTGACTGGTTTAAAAAACGGGATATATCATGGTTTCTAATCTGTTCCTGAAGGCTGAAATCTGAATGTAGATTTGCCTTCCATATCCCTTCCCCACCCCGGTTTTGAGATTACAGAGACATATTTTCAATTTTTCATGACTCAATAAAATCACAAGAGTTGGCAGCATTGGGTAACATGATGCAGTGTAATGGGACTACTTGGGAGTCATGAGTAGCAGAGCTGGAAGCAAGTGTTTGCAAAGACTTGTTGCTAATCAGAAGGTAAATTCAGGCTGCTAGAAGGGTCTGAGCAAAGAATACAGTCATTTCCAGATTATGTGATGATTAAATGAAAGGTTATAGAGAGTCATACAAATAGTTCATGACCACCACATGATGGGATGAGTATATACTTCTCTTATGTGTCTAACAATGCTGTCTTGACAGTGTATTCAAATAAAGTAGGATTGCAAAGACGTCCCGGTGCAAAACAACAGGCTAGATTTGGTACTCTTTCTAAAATAGTAGGCCTTTGATATTCTGAAAGAACTGCTTTCTTAATATTAAAAATACCTCTTTGAAATGGAAGGAAGTACAAAAATAGCTAGATGGATTAACAAAGGAAGGAATAAGTAAACACGAGGTTGTTTTTTTTTACACAGCTGCCTATTTAGTGGATATAGTGTAATTTGAAGTATATAACTTGAATATCTAACTATATAACTTGAAGTATTCAGGTACTTGCTGAACTGGGCTATGTTGTTTTTTATCCGTATACAGAATGCATTCATTAAATGAACAGACAAGTTTCCTTGGGTGAATCTGATATCTTTTATTAGACCAACCCAAATAGTTGGAGAATAGTTATTAAGCAAGATTTGGGGTTCAAAAACCCTTCGTCAGGCTAAGGAAGTTTCAGCAGTTGGTGTGTGCTCTTCCTGGATGGAATGAAAAGTAAAGAAGCCAGAGGCTGGGCTGGGGGGCCAGCTGTCAGGCTGGTTATAATGTGTCATAAATCCAATGTCTATATTTAGTCCATGATTTTTAGTATCCAGGAGGTTGATGAAGTGGAGTTCATAGGCTCATCTTTGGGAAATGTTGTGTAAGTTTCCTTTGAGGAACAGGACTGAGAGATTGGAGAGAGAGTGGTTTTCTTGTGAGAAATGTGCCCCCACAAGTAATTGGGTATTTCTGTCTTTGATAGATTTCCGGTGTGCGTTCATTCTGGTGCACAGTTGTTGTTTGGTCTCTCCTACGTATTTTCCATCAGGGCATTTGGTGCATTGGATGAGGTATATTACATTTCTAGAGGCGCAGCTGTAAGATACAGGAATGCTGATGGCTCTGTTTTGGGGTATGGTAATATTGGGGGTGGTGGAGATGTGTTGGCAGGTTTTGCATTTCTTGTCATGGCACGGTCTGGATCCTTTTGGTGTGTTCTGGGCTTGAGGAAGTTTGCTTCTGGTGATGAGGTTAGCGAGGTTTGATGCTTGTTTGAAGGCTAGGATGGGTGGCTCTGGGAAGATGTTTTTAAGAATAGGGTCTCTTTCTAGTATGGGTTGCATTAAATGAATATATTCCTTATTATATCAAGTTTTTATTAGTTACAAGTTGAGAATTTCTTAAACCTTTCTGTACTGTAAGAAAGACCTATTGGTGGTAAAAGCTGTCATCAATAGCTACAGCTAAGCAGGGTTTATTTGTAACTGTGGGCAGACAACCTGTAATATCTTGTGTGGCAATGCAAGCATCTTTTGCTGAGTCACAGTGGGAGCATATCCTGCACCAAAATTCAATGTAATTACAGCTGTGTCACATTGTCAGTTGAGGGTGTTAACACAGATGATAATGTAAGCAGATGAGGGGGGAAATCACTTTTGGTCAGCAACTAAGAGCAGTTTGTACAGAGCAAATACAGGAGGGAGAAAATACTTGAGTTTAAACAACAAATTGAGGATGAATGATTTTTACTTTTCTTTATTTAGTATTTACCAGCACAGTCAAAAGTAACCAAGGAAAGAGATACATTTGAACTGGGGGCCTGCATGATCTATTCAAGAGAGGATAGTAGCTTTTATGGTATTTCTATTAAACCAATGCTTATTGGCACTAGTCATGGGCCCAGGCTCTACTGGACAAATTCTGAACAAAAAAACAGACCTTTTATGTTTCTTTTTGGTTGTTTTTTTAATAATCTAAACATCATACAAGAGACAATGGGTGAAAAAAAGATGCACACAAGAATACAAACAAACAGTAAGGGCATAATGAGACAGCTATTTAATTGTCAATGTATATTTTGTGCTATTAGAAATTAAGTCCTTTGTAATGGTTGATTTATCTTTGGGTAATTTAATATGCTGTCACTTCATTTCTGAGGGAGGAAAACCTTTTTTTTTTCTTTATTGGTTGCTTCAGTCAGGTATGTGAGATTTGTGCCCACAAAGCATCTTGAGAAAAGAATAGCTGCAAGTTCAAAGCACATTGACAGCACCCTTGACCCCTATTCTCTCCTGTTTTTCTTCTGTATTTTCTATACTTTTAAAGAAGAAACTTGCTTGGAGGTGTTTGGTGCTTAAGGGATTTCCATATACATTTTTACCTGTTTAAATATTTTAGTGTTCCCCCTCCACACTTACTCTTTCCACTGATAAATTGCAACTCGCTCTCATTCATGAAATATAGGCACATTTGCACAATTGGGAAAACAATTGGCTTGGGAAAGTAATATGTTTAGAATGATACCACTGCTGCTTTGCCCACAAATTTCTGATCCATAGTTTGCTCTAGTTGTCAGCTTCCAATCATTTGTTTAAAAAACAAGCCTATTCATCTCTAGTGAGGTTGTCAAAATGGAATTTAAAAATCTTCAGTTAGGAAAGAAGAATTTCATATTTTGAGGCCATTTAATAAAACCCAAACACATGGTGGTGAGTGACCACATATTTAAACTGTGTGATTCATTACTGAGTCTCTTCCAAATAGACTTCTCACTTGAAATAGCATCTCATCTTCCTCAGTCTCAGCTACTACAGCTGTAACTGTGTGGACAGTGTACGTAAATTCAAGGCAAACTTCTTATTTAGCATTTCTGTCTTGCCAAATGAATCACAGATAGAAAATCACTGAGCTTGCCAAAATTTATCATACTGTGTCTCCAAAAGTGAAAACAGGTTTTTCATATAGCAAAGCAAATGTTGTGTTTTGTCACAGATAATATTTTGAAAGTTGGTACAAGGTATCTTTGTAGCACAGAAATGTTTTTGAAAAGTGATTGCATGCTTCAAAGTACCATGCCTTTCAAGATCTTCTTAAAATTAATTAATCAACTTTGCAAACTGCATATCCTCCTTTCAAGTAGAATCTACAATTCCTCTACCTTGGGGAATAATTTTCTTGTTTTCCTAGCATTTTCCCAATCTAATTATTGTACCTCCTAAATAAGAGATTTGTTATTACACAACATGATTAATTAGATATGTTATTTCTATATCAGGTGAGAAATCACCAAAGGATTGATGATAAGCTTATGAAATCAACAAAGGCTATATAAGCCAAAATGCAATTACTTCCCAATTAAAAATCCATTTGACATGTTTGAGAGATTAATAAACAAATTGGATTTGTTGCTAACAAAAATAATTAGATTTAAAAAAAAAGATGAATCAATATTTAGATTTGATACATTATGTTTGAGTGAAAAGCATGAACTGAGATAAACATAAATACATTCAATCTAGGGTAGCACTTAAATATGTATTTTATTGTTTTTAACATTAAACAGTGATCAGATTTTTTAGTCAGCCTATAACTTGGGCATTCCTTTTCTTCTGTATAACATTTTAGGATTACAACATTCATAGATTAATATCTAAGTTTGATAACCATTCAACTGCTTTCAGGTAGCTGCATGGATTGATTTTAGACTGCCATTAAATGATCTAATTGGGGAATTGTTCAAAATGTGCTGTTTCATGTGAAAAATTGCACCACAGTCACAACCCAGACTCTCTTTGATTTTCCGTTTGCAGAGTAGGTGTCTACATTTTCCATGAAGTGTCCAGATGTGATTCAGGGAGGACCAAATATTTCTTGGTAAGTCTTGGTAGGTCTGGCTGGGGATTGTAGGGTTGCTGACTGTATTTCTGTGGCAGGTTGGTATTTGCCCAGCCTTCCCTCTATTGTTCTTCAGGGCTCTTGTTATCGTTATAGAGCTTCTTGGCATATTTCCAGAATGGTTTTCTAGATTTGAGCCTATCCAGTGGTGGTGTGGTGATGTCCTTGTTGACTGGGAGGTTTAGGTTACCAATAGCCTTATGGTATTCCCTCACACATGTGGCATCATGGCAGAGCTGTGGGGGAGCAATGCTCACTAGGATTGGAAGGCATGGCAATGGCATACTTTCTAGCATTTCTGATATAATCCACATTGCTGCATTTAACTGCATATCAACAATCTTTGTGTGCACGCTTTTGTTCCAGACTGGGGAGCAATATTCTGCTGCAGAGAAAACAAGTGCTAGAGTGGCTGTTTGAATCATGGTTGCATTTGCTCCCCATGTGGTTCCAGCCAGTTTATGCACAAAATGAACTCTGCTTTGATTCAATATTCTGTACATGTTAATGAAAGGTAAGGCTCCAATCGAGAATTGCACCGAAGTATTTGGGGAACTTCTCATGCTTAACCACTTTTCCACAGAAAGGGAAGGTTTGGGCATTGACACATGCATTTACCCCTCTGTTAAATCTCATCACCTGGAGTCAAGCTCTTCACTTAGCATCAGATATTCAATTATAGGGTTTTTTAAGTGTCAAAAGATGCAAGTAGTGACATTTTCAAACGTATTTATTCCCACTGATTTTCAAACTGCTAAAATACTTTTGAAAATCTCACTACTGAGTATTTTCATCTTTAACTTCTTTAATATCTTGGGAACTTTGCTCTAAATTCTCCCATGTAAGCAAAGTGTGTCTTTCTCTCCATTTTAAATTGAACTGGTTCCTTATACTCAGGATTCCCTCTTACTCTCTACTGCCATCTCCTTGCAAGTATCAGCTCTGTATCATTTGAATGTAATTGGTAGTGCATCTGCAAGACTTTGGACTCAAAACATGGCAACTTGAATGTGAAGAATATGAATATAAAGATTATCGAGCAAAGACAGAATTAGGGGAAAGCCAAGACTTCTCTGAAAATGCAGGAAATCAGCCATTTACATTCTTTATTAACTGTAAAAATGTTTCAACAATAGCTAGTCCTAGAATATGAACAATTAAGCAACAAACTGAATAAGTGTTGCATTACATTATGTTTTCCCAAATAATACAATAGTATATATTTAAATCTAGTGTAAAGTCAATGGCAAAACCTCCACTGATTTTAGTAGGGCCCCTATCTCTTTCCCCAGTTTGAGCTTAATATCTAGAAGCATTCAGAATCAGCACCTACCTCTGACTATCTTTTGCACTATGAATTCTTAACATCTGAAGATTAAGGACCTTCCTTCCATACAACATTATTGAGAAAAAAACTTTTGGGCTTACATAAATTGTGACAGGAGGGATTCTGTGATTTTAAAATAAGTGAGTATTATCCCTTTTTGTGGATGAGTATAAGAAATGCATACACTGTATACCTAAGAACTTTCTCCAAGGTTACAGATCAATAAGGGGAAGGAATGGTGAAAGCACTGTCCTATCTAAGAGGTCTAATGACCGAAAGTTTGGATCAAAGTTCCTGAATTGTACCTACCTACCCAAAGAAATTTCTTCAATTTTTGTCATCCTCAGAACATAAGATTTTCAGGATGCCAGATTCTTTCTTATAGATACAACTATATATTCACATCAACACCAATGATTTGATGCCATATGAAGATCTCAGACAGCAGCAGAGGAGTGGTTACAATAATAAGGAATCATTATTATAATAACTGAGAAGCTTCTGGCCAATCTCGAATATTTTACATATAAGTTGCTTTCAGTAATGCCTCATTAATGCACATTTTGGGGTGTAAGCTAAGCACACCACACTGTATGCTTTGCAGTCAAAGAAAATTTTCATCATATTTACAATATTATCTGGAAAGCCTGATGGATGACATTTCTGGCAATCTGCCATTTATCAAGCACCTGATTTTTCAGCTTCTCTATCTTCTCTTGAAAGCCTTGCACTAAAGACCCAGTGATTTCCTTTTCAATATCTAGTGATAACATGAGCTGTAAAACAAGAGACTTGATTTCATTATTTTAGTGCTTGCATTTGGAACAAATGAATAGCTAGACTTCACTTTAATATCATTTTAAGAGACCTTACTCAATTATAATCTTAGTGCTTGAAAAAAAAAACTTTTGTGGACCAGAATTGGTACTGACTTTCTAAATCTCATGCATCTTCAATTCCTCTACAATAAAAATGAGCTCATAGCCTTTTCCATAATTTGTCCTAAGGTATAATATATGGAGGTGGAAAAATATTTTGGTTAAGTACTTCATGTACTGGAAAACACAGATTGAGTTGATCAAACCTAGCTTTTATTTTGTCTCAAATTTGAGAAATCGTTCTTGATTAAAAAGAAAAATAAACACTTTTAAAGAGAACATCTAAATATTTTTAAATATGTATGTTTTAAACTAAGAACATAAGAACATACTATATCAAACCAGTAGTTCATCTAGTCCAGCTGTGGCAGGACTGAATGTTTTAGCTGGAGAACACTGAAGCACATATATCTAGAGTGATCTATCCCATTTATTACCCTCCCTGGCAGCTGCCATTATTGGTTAAAAAATGCTAGAAGATACATTTCTGACTACATTTTTCAGCTTTTTACTTGAAACATTTTGAAACGAGCATTGTTAGAGCAGGAGTAAGATCACACTGGGATAGAGTAAGGTTCATGGATTTCTTCCATGGTGCCTCTATAGATTTCTGGATATCTGATTGCAGTAGCCTTGGTGCACTTGCTTGCTTAGTCATTAATGTGTCCACCCTTATCAACAAAGTCTCAGCTTCAGTAGGAGACAAAATCACTTATAAATCAGGTGGAATTTTAAAATAAAACATAAAAGCTCCCTAAATGATATCCCAATTTAATCTTTCTTATTAAATGCCTAGTATCAAGAATTCCAGTAATTCTAGCTCATTTAAAAAAATTGACTTGTGTGAAGAAGATTATGGCCTAGAGGTTTGTCAAATACTTAAAATAACAGTCTGTAGACTGAAATACTATTTTATTTCTCTTTTTTCATATCTTGGTTTATCATTCTAATAATTCTTAACCCAACAAGCTGTATGGGTCCTGTTCCCTGATATTTTGAAAGAATGGGTGAACAATGGTCAGTAAAGCTTCTCTAGCATTAGCTTGGAGAAGGGAAATGGAAAAAATAATTCCATATTAAGTAGTGCAGTAGAATTGGACACATCCCACCTTCAAGAGTAATATTTACTAGATGTGCTATTTATTTGAACACCACAAGATTAAAAACTAAGGCCAGGGACAGAGATTACACATAAACTGGTTTAAGTGATCAGAAACTGGTTTAAGTTTTCAGAAATGGGACCCCTGGTGTTTGGCCCTGACCTCTGTGGCTTGCCCACAGCGAGGAAGGAAGGGGGTTAATTCCACAGTGGGTCCTGGAGCAGGTGAGAAAAGGGACAAAGGGAGGAATTAACTAACTCCCTGCCTGGCTGCAGGCAAGCCATGGAGGTGCAGCCAGGGCTGGCAAACCACGGATGCACTCCACAGGGCAAGAGGAGACAGAGGTGGGAACGAAGGCAGAAGCAGGGTCTGAGGTTTCAGGTGGTCAAACTTGCATCCTCCTTGTAAACTTATGAAGATTTCATTTTAAAAACTGGCTAAAATTGGGTATCTTCCATGTGTCAAGTATCCAGGTTGGAGCTCTATTGATCTAGAGGCAAAAGGAATCAGAACTCATGGTAGAGGTAATAGCTTTTATGAGACCAACTAGAAACCTGAGACCCAGCTCCTGCCTTTGTCCAAGGTAATTTGAATCATCATAGAGCCTCATCACAGAGCTCAAAGACATTGACAACGTGTAGGGGGTGCACTCCCTGAGAGAACTGGTGCACCCCCTGTCAGGCAGTGCTCTCCACTTGGGCATTGTGTGGGGGGACAGGGGGGAAGGCAGGAGTGCCGGTGCCCCGCCTGGAAGTGCTGGCTGGAATGAAGTGGTGCATAAAGCTGCTGCAGCGCTCCCAGAAATGGCTGTGCCTGCAGCCAGGAGTGCTGTGGCTGCTTTCACATGAGTGCGATTGGCCACGAGTCCCCACTCCCCCGGGTTGGCATGATTGGCCAAGGGGGACCCCCGCCCCCCTAGTCAGTGAGATTGACTGTGGAGGGACACCCTGGTCGCTAACTTGTTACTGGGGGGGCATGTCCCCCTGACTCAGATGGCACCAGTTGCACATGTTGCCACATAAGAAATTTCTGCCCAGAAGAGCATTCCATCTTTTTACTCCTCTGTGAAATATGAAACACCATAACCAGAAGGAAATATGACTACATCCTCCTTACCACCAAACAACTTAAATGTAAACAGGCTTTTCCAATTATTCTCTGAGCCTAATCTGCATATAAAATGAATTGTTCCAAACAAGAGATCTGACCACATCTTCAACTCTCCTATAAAATATGAACATTCATTTATACCCAGGAGAAGTTTTTCAATCTTTTCTCCTGTGCCTGAAGAAGGGTGTTTGTGCCTGAAAGCTTGCAATTAAAGATTTATTTTTTTGCAAAACTCTAGTTGGTCTAATAAAAGATATTACCTCTACCATGAGTTCTGATTTCTTTTGGCTGTAAAGAGACTCTTTGCCCTCAGGCTTAAATAAGACTTATGCAAAGCTTTCTCTTGTCTCCTGGTTTACATTTTAAATTGGACTAAATTTTATATTCTGTGCTTTACTGGGCTGTATCTTAGCTTAGGTGAAGATTGTTGGTAGTTCCCTGTTGTATGCTGTGTAAATTGATGTGTTCAATACGTGCTTGCTTCAGAGAGAGGAATTTCTCGCCACATCCACTCAGTCTGGCAGCAGCTGCCCGCCCCCGCCCCAAACCAGGCTGGTGGCTGTCATCCCATGTGGCATGCTAGTCCCGGCTGGTGCCTGGCCATGCACCCTCCATTCCAGCAGGGAGGGGTGAGAGCCTTGGAGGGAGTCTCTCTTCCCTCCCCTTTGTTAGTGGCTGGCAGATGTGCTCTAGCCCTCCCCAGCTTCTGACTTGAGCCACTGCAGACATGTGGCTGCATTTTCCAATTTAACAGAGAATGTCCAGTTATTAATTGGTTTAAGCTGTGCAGCTTAGACTAACCTGCAAAGATTGAATCAATTTAAGCTTGGGGTTTTTGAGTGTCTGTTCCTAACCTATTTGAAGTTTTCAAAGGATGGCACCAAATTATATGTACATGACTATCTTGCATGTGCACAAATGAAACGTGTGGGCACCAACACTGGTGTTTATATGGATTTGCCTATGTGTTTTTGTTAAAAATGATCTGCATATTCACAATAAGGAGAAGGACTATTCAAAGGGTAACTATGCTTATACTTGTTAAAGGTGCCAGTGAACATTCTTCAGGCATGCAACAAAAAACAATGGGAGGGCTTTGCTATTCTCTCAGATTGCTATTTCATTTTTCTTCTCCATAGAAACTGCCAGTGCAATATGTGGGTACTTTCCTGTTTCACATGGACTAAAAATCCATTGGTAGGAGATCTTAAAAGCACTGAAAACTCTATTGATTTAAAATTAAGCAGAAAAAAAGAATTTCCACAGTTCTCGAATTTTATCTCTTATGTTTGTATTTTATTGAGCTCTAATGGAGAACATTTCTTCTGGGCATTATAATAGTGAATAAGAATTGAGAGACTGCATTTCAAAAGAAGAACAATGCTTTACATTTCCTGATCATTTTTTGCTTAACAGCAATAAATATGCTTAATTAATACTTAATGCTTAACATTAATAGGTAATAATAAATATTTATAATTGTCTATCATTCTTGCAAGCAAGCTAAGGAAGTATTGGTTGGATAAATGGACTCTAAAGTGGATGGAAAACTCGCTGGATTGTCAGACTCAAAGGGTAGTAATCAGTGGCTTAATATCTAGTTGGCAACCAGCAATGGAGTGCCCGAGGGTTTGGTCCTGGGGCCTGTCTTGTTTAATACCTTCATCAGTGACTAGGAAGATGGGATGGAGTGCACCCTCAGCAAGTTTGCAGAAGATACCAATTTGTGGGAAGTAGTAGATAGGGTTAGGATTTAGAGAGACCTAGACAAATTGAAGGATTGGTTCAAAACAAATCTCATGAGTGCTTTGCTTAATTTTGGTAACAGAAAAATAAATATCATTCTTGTCCACTCTATTGTGCTTGAAAGATCTCTAGATATAAAATAATGCCCCCACCCTCCCAACATATCATCCCCATTTAATCTTGCTTACTAAGCATCATGTTGCCAGGACTCTCTGGACCACCTAACCACCCTTTCTATTGATCCAGGATTTGTTTCACTCTCATAAATTTTAAAGATAGTCTGAACAGGAACCTTATGGTTCTAAAATTTAGTAATATGTAGTAGGTAAATAAGAGATGGTGAAGAATATATTGCATCTAAGTTTCAAAAGAAGTTCTAGGTAGCATGAATTCTAGTTGTAGCCTCAGTGCACCAGGATAAGTGCTCCCTCCTCAAATGGAAGGGAAAAGTTTTAAATAAAAACAATATACAATATAGATAGATAGATAGATTATTATTATTAAACAATGGCTAGCAGATTATGCCCCTTCAGAAACTTCACACCAGGTACAGGTAAGTGAATAAACTGAAATAGGTCAACAACAGGAAAACACAAGTAAACAGGTAAGTACAGTTGAACTACTGGTGAGATTATTGACAAGGATTTCTATAGGGCATCTATGTATATGAATCAAATAACCAACCAATCACAGTGTGGCTAACAAAATGTAAGATGCTGGTTTACAAACTTTGATGTGCACAAAACAGTTATAAAACTGATCTTATTAAGGGTCCCCAAAGCCCTGGCAGGCCCCAGGGATTAGTGTGGAAAATCCAAATACCCTTTTTGCCCCGCCTATTCCTCCAGAGAGCCTCTAAACATCAGGGGAGGTCTCTCCTGTTTCTCCCCCCCACTAGATATGGCAATTGCCCCACCCTTTTGGGGCCCTCTTCCCCAAAAACTCCGTGGCCTTGAATGGTTGATCCTTGTTTTTCAGCATGTGGGCCCCTCCACATGTGAGGCCCTGGGGCTCCTGGATCCTTCTTGGACCCACTGGCCACTGGAGGCCCCGTGCACTATCCCCATGCACTGTGGGCTCTGACTTCTGCTAGGGGGTCAGGGGCCTGGGCTGCCTCATGCAGCACTGGGGCTTGGCCCGACCCCTGGCCCTCCATGCAACATTGCCTGCACTGTATCTGGGCCCAGGTGGCCCTGTGCACCGTCACATGCACCAGGGGTTCCAGCCTCATGCTAGGGCTACAGACCTGAGCTGTCTTGAACAGCTTCCAGGGTCTGGGCCCCATGCACAAATCATGCACTGAATGGCCAGAGACCTGAACTGCCTAAAACAGCTCCTAGGGTCTCACCCTGTGTGCTGCACTGTACACTAACTGGGGCTGAAGCCAGAGCTCACCATTGCTCCAATAGGGTCTAGAGGCGTCTTCAGGGGATCTTCAGGGCATCTGCTCTACCCTGATGGACAGCTCTCCCAGCTCTTCTTAGCCTCAATTGTCTGTCCATCCCCCGACGCATCCGCTGCATGCTGGGCATGCTGCTCCTTTTATTCTCTCCAGGGGCTCCACCTCTGAAGTCTGTCAGACCTGAAAATCACAGTTCACAATCAGGTGCAGACTCTCCAGCAGGCTCCTCCCTGTCCCTTCCCAATTGGTGGAAATGCTCTACCAATCATGTTGTGAATTTTCAATCTGTCATTGGATTGGTGGAAATGTTCCACCAATCACATTGGAGATTTCTTGAGCCTGATGCACTTGGTTTGTTGGCAAGAGCACCACATAGTAATCAAATGATAAGTGTTCTGATTACAGTGTCATGGCTACATTCTCAGAAGCAACAGTCATAGTCATCTTACTAGATAGAGCTAGTGATCTGGTCCCTAATTCAAACTTCAAAAATATTCAAAGGTGCAAAAATATTTCCAAATTATGATCACAAAAAGCCAGCAAAATCCTTTATTTATAGGGCCAGGAAGCATTCTTGCACATTCTAAAGATCTCCAGCCCACTAAAATTCACTCATCTGGTATAGATTTAGTTTCCACTAAGTACAGTAATTCATCTAAGACCCAGTTTTGGCCAGCATTGCAAAAGCAAAGATAATGGACAATTTGGGTCTGATTACCCCACCATTACTATTAAGTATAGAGTGCCATATACACTTGGCAAAAGTCACTGCCTGTTTTTTAGCTTAAACAGAGATGGAGGCAAAGAAGCTGTTGGTAGTTCTGTGAAGGAGCCTCAGCATGGTTCTCTAGGCCAGTAAAGCAAACAGCTGCTAAAGACAGGTGGCTTGTGACTACTGCCATCAAGTCCAATTGAGACCTAGATACTACCTTAGTCTTTAGGCCTGTAGGCAAAAGCTATTGGGGAGCTGAAGAGACATAAGGAATCCTGTACTCAGTTACAACACAGCTTTGGCCTGCAGCCTTAACTTGGCAGTTGGTGCTTGTTGGGCTTTTGGCATACACTAAAGAGCTAATTCTGAAGCCTCTGATGCATTTTTTCTTTTTTCTCTTGCCAAGAGATTGTCCAATATGGTTTGGGGTTTGGAATGACCCTATACTCTCAGAAATCACTGAGGAGTTGAACCTGGCTCAGAGCAGATCATCTCACTGAGGAAAGAATTATCCATGCAACCAAAATACTGAGATGTCAGCAGAAAGACAATCAGCAGTTGGTAGAAGGAAAGGGTTTTACATTTTTATTTCATTTTAAGCTCAAGGATTCTTATCTGCGTGTCTGTCTCACTGAATCCAATGATAAAAAGTACTGTGGCATTCTGTCTTGAATGATAAACCACTGTTAGAAGTCCCACAGTACTAGCCTCTTTCACTGGAAAGTTTTCACATTAAGTATGGAAGTACAGGATGTTAATATATATTTTTTTGTATACATTTTAGTTTCATATCTTTGGCAAAAGTTCTGAAAGTACAGCACATTCCTCTCTCATAATTCACACTTAGATCACATATTCCTGAGAATTATAGAAAACCATGGATTGGCATTTATATTTTAATTGGCAGACTGACAAATCACAGTGCAGGGTACCCTAGATATACCCTAGTCTTTTATTTTATTACTGATACAGTGCTGATCTGAGGATTTTTGAAGGCAACAAAGATTCTTGTTTTGGTCCCTTCAGATAAGGTCCTAGATTTGTGATACATATAGGCCCTCTTACATGTTACGATTATCATGAAATTACCTAGAGACCAGCTACACATGCAAAATACTTACCACGCCGTCAAAAGCTCCAGTCAGCTATGAAGTTAGACCTTGAAAATGTGTACCAACTTTATAGGTGGTTGCTATTGAGCTTAAATTTACATGTGCAGCAGGGTCTTCCCTGCAGCTGGGAGGCCCATCAGCTGACAGGGCTTCCAGCCATAGACACGTACCTTGCCAGCAGGGGCTGGGATTCCCACAACTAAGGCAATTTCAGCCCCAGCAGCTGACAAATTCGGGTCCTGGCTGCACTCCACACTCCCAGAGTCCTACAGCTGCAGAGTCCCTGCAATGTGCCTCACAAGTGCCAGGAGCCAGCTGGGTCCCAGCACCCATGGATTGCAGCTATGTCCTCTCAGCCCCATGGGTACATGGAGCCCGTGGGGCTAGGAGATCATGACAACTGTGATCTTCCAATCCACTCCTGAGGCCGGGCAATTGCTGCAGCTGCATCTCCCAGCCATGGGAGTACATGGGGTGCCCCCCTTAGCTGAGGGGCTTCCCAGATGCAAGAACTTGTTTCTTGCTGGTGGAGAGGGAGCCCAAGATTGGGCTACCCCTGCACAGGCAATAAGGTGCAATGGGATCTAATGCATGATCCCACAATTGCATCTCCTGCTATGCAAATATGGCATGGTTTCTACCAAGGCCGTATTATATTTTCAAATTCTAAGATGTCTCTCACACTTTCTGACTGATTGCAAGACCACTTTAATTGTTGTAGGTTACCCCAGTATTTTTTATTATTAATTTTAAAGTTCAGATTTTCCCTTTAAGCAGGAAATAAGGATTAGATTTAAAATGTTGTAATCATATTTCCTTTGTAATCTTAATGGTCTGAAGCTGTCAATCTTTGCTGTTACAGTTTCAGCAAATGAATAACACCTGGAGGGATACAAATTTCATATACTTTTTCCCCCAAGGTTATCCACTCTGCTGACTGCTTGGCTATCTTGTAAAACCATTCTATCAATTGCTCAAGTGTGAATGCTATGTAATATGTTTTAAATCTGGGAGTTGAAACCCCCTTCTACTGGGAGTATGATTTTTGATGAGACAGCCTTGGTTTCTTTCCCTTCTATGTCTCCTTGGAATTCCTAGAAAATTATCTTATGTGATACAAATGGTATCGTGTCTAAAGTCTCATGGTTATCTAGATGGTATTTAGTTTTCCCTTTAAAATACATTTTAGAAATAGCCACACATTTAAATAGTTTACATTGTTTTTGTGGTTTGATATTTTGGTATTTTATTAGCTCAGGATACTTTATCATGTATCTATTTAAGATACTCATCTTGCAAATACATCTATTTTATTTGCAAGATAAATAAAATATTTATCTTACATTTTATTACAATACTAATTATGAGCCTTGCTCAGGAGTTATGGTCCTCTTGCAATAATAGAAGCCTCTGCTCTGAAGACCTTATAATATAATAAGCAAAAAAATAGAGGAGGGAGGTTGCTTAGTCATGCTTGGGAGCCTCAATCCTAGACCAGGCCATTCCAGTAGCCTAGATTTCTAGGAATAATAGAGGCCCTGGCCAGTTCTCTAGTGCTGTATTTAGAAAGGGTTATAGCAATGATTCCCAACTTGAACCCATGAGATCATTTTAAGGATGGTGCGAAGTGCCAGACAATATCAGGTGTATAGGTGTGCCACATTGTTTGGTGTGGAAACACCTGCACGTGATTTGCAAGACAAAACAAAGGTATTCAAATAGGCATCCTTAATTTATAGCATAGGATCTATAAATTTGACTATAAAATTGAGGGGATGCTATAAGTTATTGGCAAGGTGCAATACTAACACTGATTTATTTCTGGGCTACAGAGATTATACTGTAATCTTATTCAATCTAATAGTAAGAGTAAAATGATGGATAATAATAATAAATTAATATGCTTTAGTTGATCCCTATATATTTTTTGTCTTCTACACACTTAAAAAATGAAATTTCTGTGCAAAAAATCTTGACCTAATGGGGGAACTCCATGAGTTTGAATGGAAGATGGAAAAGGCAAAAAGTTCTGGATTTCAGTGGTACTTTGAAAAGTGTGTGTAACACAAATATTATTTACTCCTGTTTGGAGTAAGTGGTCTATCTGGTTCAGCATCCTGTCTTCTAGGCTGTCTATACATGTGCTGTGGGGTGGAGAGGGAGGTGCTTTAATTAGAGTGGTTCTGAGAGCTGCTCTAATTAAAGTGCCTACAGTGTCATGTGTATTCAGCGTCCTGCACTTCAAAATGGTGGCAGGGTCATTTAACTAAAGCTCGTTCAACAAGCTTTAGTTAAATTGCCCCAGCCACCATTTTGAAATTCAGGGATGCTGAATCCACATGATATAGAGGCTGCTGGAGCACACTAATTAGCATACTCAAGCAGACTCATGGAAGACTTGATTAATCGAGGCTGCTCTAATTAGCACACATTGGAGAAGAGCTCCGTCATATGCATAGGTCCCCATAGTGTCCAGTACCATATGCTTCAGAAGTAATAAATCTCCTAAGGGAAATCTGTGAAATAGCTTGCCCAGACACAGTGTCTTTCCATCAGTCAGTGGTTGTCTTCTGCCCTCAGACATGAGTTTATATTAACATTGTTTTCATATCTGATTAATTACATGATGAATGTTCTCTTCATCCATTTCATACACACACATACACTCTAATAGAATGTGAAGGTATGGGTATTTTTCTTTTTCACATATTTGTGGGGAAATGATTATCACAACAGTTCACTAAGGCCAACTATTTAATATATTTAGAAAAATACCCATACCTTCACATTTTATTAGAGTATGTGTGTGCATGAAATGGATGAAGAGAACATTCATTGTGTAATTAATCAGATGTGAAAACAATATCTGATGTTTTCAATGTTAAACAATGTTTAAACAATGTTAATATAAATTCATGTCTGAGGGCAGAAGACAACTACTGACTGATAGAAAGATACTCACTGTGTTTAGGCAACCTATTTAATAGATTTATATATATTCCTTTGAAATTAATTCAGTATTATTTATTTTCCTCTTGGCCTTACACTATGACAAAGTACAGGTAGGATAACCTGATTAACCTGCTTGTTACCATTTTTAAAAATAACTTCTTCCTGGTATATTACATATGTTCCCATGCATACTCTTCTATGTGTTGCATCCTTTCTTTTAAAGGATCTGTACACTGGCTCTCAGCTAATGCTTTATGTATTTTAATAGTCTATTACTTGCAAAACACTTAATATAAAAATTATGTATCATTGGTGTGTCTTCTAAATTCCATAATTCTATTACTCAGAAATAGAATCAAGTATACTGACAAGTGGTTTTAGAATTAAACACAAAATGCTTCCCAAAATGTAAAATACTATTATATTGTTACACAGAAAATAGATATTACAGATAACAGGTGGTAGCTAAGGTCTTGTCATTTTAAAATAATTCTGTGGCTCTTCAAAAATGTACTGTATAATGAGAAGAAAATATTAACTCTAGAAAGATTAAATCCACTCATTTATAACTTATGTCATACTGAATATAAACAAATTGGATTAAACAAGATGAATTGTGAAAATATTTTCAAATAAATAATAGAACATTATAGCACAGTTATCATTTTAAAGCAGATTGCTACTGTTTGTAAACAGTGCATTGGTTCAAATTATTTCCTTTATGATGCATATTCAATTTTTAAATATGGAAATACAGTGATTTTAAAGTTATTTGGATACACTGAGACAATTTTGTTTTTTACATAATGCAACCTGTCTCTGTTAAAAATGGGAGCTTTGATAATGCAAGCAGCTTTAAATAGCTGAGTCTGTCCTAGTGCTTCTAGATACTGTAGCCTTTGAGCATACCTTATTCACTTCAGATCCCTCATCTAATCACCCTCCCCACTTCTATTGCTACTCCTTGACCTCTGCCTTTGATTGCATAGTGACTCCCCAGCAGGGCTTTTGGACTGTCAGTTTGATGCCAGACTGCCACAGCCATCAATCTCTCTGCCTTATCACTGTGCACCTTGGGAGTTTTCTGTTATCTGTTGACAAGAATACAGTACATGCTTCATATAAAATTAAGATGGCTTTCAAGAATAAAGGGGCCGTGACCACAGGGAGAGGGGAGTTCAAGAGGAGTGGTTGCTCCTCAAGGGAGCGATCCTCAATGCACAAACTAAGTCTATTCCATCTCGGAGGAAAGGCAGCAAGAGGCCACAGCAGCCCCCCCTGGCTCTCCAGGGACCTAGCAGACCTCCTGAGGCTAAAAAGAAAGGCCTACAAAGGATGGAGGATGGGAGTCACCTCCAAGGAGGATTATTCTGCACTGGTCCGGTCCTGTAGGGAGCAGACCAGGAAAGCCAAGGCTGCAACTGAACTCCAGCTAGCTTTGAGCATCAAGGACAATAAGAAGTCCTTTTTCAGATATGTGGGGAGCCGGAGGAAAAGCAGGGGCAACATTGGACCCCTGCT
>NW_005842078.1:1414800-1417294 GCF_000455745.1 Alligator sinensis
AGGGGTGACCACCAGTATCTGGGGGAACGTTTGTTCACCAGAGCGCCCCAAGGGATGACGAGGTCGAATGGTCACAAACTACTTCAAGATCGTTTCAGGCTGGACATAAGGAAGAACTTCTTTACTGTCCGAGCTCCCAAGGTCTGGAACAGCCTGCCACCGGAGGTGGTTCAAGCACCTACATTGAACACCTTCAAGATGAAACTGGATGCTTATCTTGCTGGGATCCTATGACCCCAGCTGACTTCCTGCCCTTTGGGCGGTGGGCTGGACTCGATGATCTTCCAAGGTCCCTTCCAGCCCTGATGTCTATGAAATCTATGAAATCTGTGAAATAAAGGGGATTTGAGGTGAGGTATGGACTAGGGTAGAGAAGTTTGCAAGGAGCACAGTTGGGAATGAGGTTAAGTTTGAGGAAGTTAGGTGCAATTATTTACCATTGGAGAGGAAGGAATGGTTTTAGCAGTTGATGAGGATCACCCTTTATTTTGTAAGGGGGAGGAGTTGGAATTTAGTATTAAGGGATTGGAGGGAAGATATATGTTACACTGGCCTACAGAGAATTTGGGCAATTGACTGCAGGGGAGTCAGGAAGTTTTTTGTAAGAGAAGAGGTGGAAAATAGGAGTAGGCAGTGGGAATTTACTGGAATGTGTCCACCAGTGCTAGAACAAAGTTGGTTATAGGGGATGGCTGATGGAGTGTTGGAGACCCCTCCCCCTCAAATGTATAAGGTTTTTTCATGACGATTACCACGCTTAAAGTGGCAAAGCATCTCCATGGTTACTCACATATCCCAGACCAATAACTGCGTTATCATGTCCCATGCTGTTGTGATACTAGATGTGGAAATTGTAAAGGCCAAGTAATGTATTGAGAAAATTGCTGCTTGATTCACCAGAGGCTTTTGTTTTTTTCAGAATTCCTTAGCTCACAGCATGTTTAGGACAAATTGCCTCTAATGACATTTCATCATTTGGATGGCAACAGCCCTAAGGAATTTAACAATGCTGCTGGCCAAACACAGCTGAGGAATGAAATTTGCCTCTCCATATGAAAATGTGTAAAGAGACATTGTATTGGTGTCTTCATTGTAATAACTTTGCACTTACAATTGCACACAATGGGTCATGGTTATTCTGGTGCCATGACGCAGTTTGTGGATATTCAGTGTCTATAGTTAATCTTCATACAGCATACTGAGACAAAAAAAACAAAGAGCCCAATTTGCTGCCTAACCAGTAAGATGTCATCTATCAAGCTCTAAAGTCAGAACCTCTAACACAGTAATTCTCAACCAAGTTGCCCTGCCACTCTAGGGTGCTACACGATATCAGCACTGTTATGTGTGCAAACATTTACACATGATTTGCAGGATAAACCTCCCTAGATATTTCAAATATGAATCCATAGTGTCAACAACATTCTAATTGTTGTTTTTCTGAGTTCTTTGCAAAGGATGAATTGCTCTATTATTTTTCCTTAGTCAAGAAATGAGTGAAAGGTAAGATCTGGCATTTCCCAAGAGGTGTTTTCAATCTAATGGGGAGTGCCTCAAGTCTCAAAATGTTGAGAACCAATGTTCTAACAGCTTTAGGAAAGAATAAATATCCACAAGTACTTCTTTAGTAATATCTGCTATGTTTTTATTGTAATGATCCACTATTTTAAATGCATGCCTAATATTATTTCTGTATAGGTAAAATATAGATTTACAACCCTACAGAAAATGCTATATAATAATACAACACTGAATCTGCCCCATAGTTAAAAATTGCCTAATAGCTGCATTTTAATAATCCAACACATTTCAGTAATACTCAAACTTTATGGATCAATCTTCTAGTAGAACTGACAAAAATAAGTTTAGGTAGAAAATTCTATCTGGTACATTGTTATGACATTGCATTTTATAATGTTACCAAGTGTAAAGGAGAGTTTAGGGTGGGAACAGAGGGTGGATATGTGATCTAAATATACACAGTGTGACTGCTTTCTTCTAAATATAAGCTGTCTGACATGGTAGTTTGCATTGTGGCATCATGACAGCAGGAGACCTGATGTGATATAAATGATGCCAATCTATGCACTGTTGGCATCGGCAGCTGTCTCCTCGGCAGATTCCAAAGGCAGTCATTGGCAGCTTTGGACTTGCCTCTAGGTCTATCATATGGTTAGACTTTTGACTTTTTCTCTTTAGATAAAGTCCACCCCATCTGGAACCAATTTAATTCTGTCTCACCTTTGATACTGAAGAATTTATGTATTGGTGACTTTGTACATGCTGAGGTAATGACTACTGACTAATTTAAATAAGACAAACCTAAATGTTATTGCTTACAAGCCTTACATCTGTCTAGCCTGAATCGAGCTCTTGCTGTCAAATACAAGAGCTAAAACCTACTCTTCTGAAACTGAAGGAGATTAAAAGCAGCATTAATAAAAAGCGCACAATAGAAGAACAATCTAGTTTGCTTTTAGCACTGTGGGAAAGA
>NW_005842078.1:1417325-1432304 GCF_000455745.1 Alligator sinensis
AGCTAATTCAGTAATTCAGTGATACTTTATCTCTCTGCTGTGCAAAGGATACAGAACTATACATGAAAGGCTGCGTAAGGTATGGCATTTACTATAAAGATTGAGAGCCAGATCTTTTCCCTCTAAGTCCCCTTTCAAGTGGTTTAGTATTACAAAGCTATTTTGGGCAGTAGATAATACCAATTTTCAACTGGGCAGTAGAGTGTAAAGAGCCATGGAAAAGAGTGTAGGAGTGATGGTAGCATAGGTGGGTCATGCTGCCTCTGATTAACCTGGTTGGATGGTCAGAAGCAAAAGTAATTTAAAGAATTCCTGAGATTATTCTTAAGTGTTCGAACCCAGCAGTCCTAGATATATTGGGATTAGAAAGATTGAACAATGGCCAACTTTGTCTGTAAGTTCACCTAGTGATGGTCCAGCAAAATTGGCTCTAGCACTTCAGTCCTTCAGTTTCCTTATGCAGATTCCTGAGCATGTGCCTACTCAGTGCTGCATTAAAAAAACCGAAGAAACAACCCCCCTCCGCCCCCCGCAACATTCTAGAAACAAAGGCCCTTCTGGGTCTTCCACACCTGGGTATCCTCACCAGAGTGCATCTGAGCCATTCTTTCTCTTTTGCAAGTAGCACATACAGGCATACACATGAACTTGTATATGCTATTAAAAGCCTGGGAAAATAGATGGACCTTGAAATCTGAACTTAAATTTAGTTTAGGGTTTGGCAAATTGATGGGAGAAGGGGATACCAAGGCCAACTTCTTCTCATGGATGGACTTTGTGGGATAATTATAAATTCTAATTTAGGTAACAGTTAGAGCCTCTTGGACTCTGATCAGAATCCTATTGTATTAGTAACAGATACATTCCATTGTCTTCCCACTTTGATTTAGATGTTCAATAGATCTAGCAATGAGGTTTACTTTCCAGCTAGGTACCCTTATAGTATTCAAGACTGCTAGGAGAAAGAAATGATTAATATTAAATGTATTTTATGCCTGGACAAATCTATTTTATAGGTTTTATATTCACGTATAAAGTATTTTGGACTGGATTTTCACTCATAGACCACTGGCAGTATCAAATGTCCAGCATAAGAAAAAGTCAGTGACTCATCTGTTGAATATTGGGTTACTATTTATTTTTGTTAAACTCATCTTGCTTTCAGGATAGATCTCTCTCTCTCTCTCTCTCTCTCTCTCACACACACACACACACACACGCACGCACACACACACGCATGCATGGAATCGAGAAAGGATAAGACAAAAAGAAGCAGAGCTTCTCTGTAATGCAGGTACACAGGAAACATAAACAGCTTGTTCACTCAGGCTCTGGATCCCAGTGCACTTCTTCGGGTTGTGATGACATCTGGCTGACTTGCTTTGGTTTCTTCCCTCTGATTCTCTCTCACACCAGGAAAGGACCATCCATGCTGCTCTCTCCTGCCATGCCAATTACAGCAATAGTATAATGAAACTGAGTCAATTTCAAAACTGACCAGGTTTAGAGCTGATTAGGCAGATGGATAAAAGGATAGGAAAGACTAGACAAAATAAGATGGAGTGAAACAATATTGTAAGGAAGAGGTAGCAGAAATGTTTAAGCTTCCTTTTTCCAGAAGTCACCTAGGCCGCAGCAGGCTTGGAACTGAGTTACAGTATACAACTAAACATAATGTTATTCTGTTCAGTTATTGTGTATTCACATTTTCAAGCAAGAAAGAAGCAACAAGTATTCACCAAGGTTACCCACTATACTGACAGCAAATTTTTGAGGCAGTTCTGTCTGTGCCTCAAGTGGTGGCAGCACAGGGGGCTGCTGGCAGGTGCAGTGCACCCAACTGGCAACTGGTTCCTGTTATTTTTGTGGAGCTCTTCCCTTCCCTCCCCCAACATAAGTGGGCACTTGGGACTGCTGCTCCAGTCATTTCCTCTTATGGAAGGAAGTCCACTATGATATAAGCAAATAAACCAACAATCCATTTTTGTTTTCTCCACAGATAGTATTAAATCTCCTTTGTTAAAGTTGGTCAGACCCAATTTGAGAACTCCATCACAGTTTCTTAGCTGTCTTTCTCACCTGTCCCAGGTTCTCTCTCTCTCTCTCTGTCTGGTCTCAAGGCCTCAAGGGTCTACAACCTCCTTAACTAAAGCCTTCCATCTCCAACAATCTTGTGCAATCTCTTTCCTTGTCACATCTTTGCTTACTTCTTCCATATCAGTTTTTGTTATTTTCCCCATTGTTGCCTTAGTCTACCTTGAGATCTGATACCCTCCACCTCAACTTCCAAAGTCTACCTTACATGCCTTCTCATCTTGGGAATCACAGTATGCTCTGTCCTTCTATCTTGCTTAAGATATTAGGACTTTTGTAAAAGTCCACAAGGCCTTGATGATGTCTTCTCCCCATAATATTTTCTTGAACTGCACCAAATATTATCCTTAGCACTTTTTCTTCAAACATTTGCATTCTTTTTCCATTTGATTTTGTCAGCATCAAAATTCCCATAAAAAAGAATAGGAAGAATAATTGTACTATACAGCTGAATTTTAAGGTTTCTTAAGATTTTCCTTGATACCATTAATTTGTCCAGGCTCACCAGGCATATATTAGCATAGTAAATTCTTGTCTTGGTTTCTTCAGTTATTAGATTGGACTCAGTGATTATTATTCTGTAAATATGTAAATTTATCTACCTTTTCCACATTCATTCCACAGTCATTCTCTATCGTTATGTTCCTGTGATCTTACTTCTGGATGTGATCATGTATTTAGTCTTGCTGAAATAGATAGCAAGCTGAATTTCTTTTGTATTCAGCTCTATGATCTTTGTATCTTTTGTACTGTTTCCATTTCCTCTTCTACTAGGCAGATATCATCTGCATATGTAAATACCTGGTGTAATCCATACAGATTCAGACCTTTTCCTTCTTGTTAAACAGATCTTATAACTTTCTCAAACAGCAAGTTGAAAAGACTGTGAGTTCCCTTGTTTGAGCCCACAATTGATTTCCATCAGGTCTGATAGCATTCCTTCAATTCTCATGTAACTGCTTGATCCTTCAATGCATGTATCATTAAGGCATTTTTTTTTTAATTCCAAACCCTACCATGATTCACCATAGTGATGTGATTCTCTGCTAATACTACCATCAGCCTTGATATTATATTTCTTTAGCAACTTCCCATTTCTTTTCCAGTAATAATCACATTAAAAATATCTGATGAAAAATTGATCCATCTTTCTTGAACCCACACTACTAATTTCATACAAGTTTTTTGTGCATATGGGATCAAATGGTTTAGAAGCAGCTGAGAAAAAATGTGTATGTTGTACACAGTAAGGAGATACCCCAATAGTTACTATACTCCCTTTGATCACTTTAGAAAATTGGCATATTATTGCCTACTTCCATTATTCTATTATTTCCTATTTCCAGATTTTTTTCATCACCTTGTGAAAATGACACTTTAATGCTTTGAATCTGAATTTCAGTCACTGGGCTGGAAGATTGTCAGTCTCTGGTGTCTTGTCTTATTATTTCTAAGTACCAGATTATCTGTATATATAGCACCCCCCCAACCCTGCAAAAAAACAAACAACCCCTTCTGTTGGCAAACAGAGAAAAAGGCTCCTAGGAGATTGATCATTGATCTCCATATTGTCCATATTGATAATTCTGGACAAAAGTTCTTCCTCTTCTCATACAAAGAAGAGACTGTGCTTCACTGACTGCCCTGTAATTTCCTGATAGCTATTTGAAACCCACTTGGTTCCATTAGCCTCACAAGGCTTTTAATTTGATGAGAGAGAAGAACCTTGACATTAA
Organism: Alligator sinensis; assembly: GCF_000455745.1. NCBI lineage: Eukaryota > Metazoa > Chordata > Crocodylia > Alligatoridae > Alligator > Alligator sinensis. Next base: position 1,421,156 of record NW_005842078.1, read on the forward strand.
GACATCTGTCAGAGTCACCAACTTAATCAATGTTGGTTTTAGTAAGGCAAAGCTGTTGCCCTTTAATAGGCATGTAAAGATCCCCAATATGTTTTTTATCTTGCTTCCTTATTTACATGAAATATAGCCAGTCTGAAAAGCTTTTTTCAAAAAGTAAGCTGTGGAAAACTCTAGCATGAGGCTCTATGTTTGTACATCCTTTGCTTGACTGCACATACATTCCTAACTAAGATTTAGTTTTATCTCTCTTATTCTATGTTCAAAGGTTATATGCCTGGGAAGGAGAGGGCAGAAGAAAGAGATAAGTCAGATAGAGCTCTTCAATGCAAGTGAAGAAGCTTTGTGAGCAATCAGTTCTTGTTGAATGCTCATCCCACAAGATGTCTGGGTAGTTGAAGTCACCCATGATGACCATGTTCTGAGAGTGTGCAGCCTGTGCCAGTTGTCTAGAGAATTACTGGTTGAGCTCTTTCTCTTGGTTCAGAGGTCTGTAGTAAACTCCTACAGTTAAATCCCCTTCTTCATGATCTAACCGTATCTTGACCCAGAGGGTTTCAAGTTGCCCTTCTTATTGCCAATCTCCACTTCTATGGAGGTGCACCATTCCTTCATGTACTGAGCAACTCCATCCTTCTCCCCAACACAATCCCTCCTATACAAGGTGTAGCCCTCTATACCTGTGTTCCAATCATAGGTACTAGAGCCCCACCAGGTCCCCGTAATCCCTACGAGATCGTATTACTTGTTGGTTAGCAGGAGGGCTAGTTCCTTCTGCCTATTTCCCATGCTTCTGGCATCTGCGTAAAGACAACTAAGCCTTCCCTTGGAGGCCTTAGGCTTCCTGGTGTGCTGTGGAAAATTCTGTCCTTCAGCTGGTGCCAGTGTAGTAAAACCCTCAGGTTTTCTTTTTTTAAATTTTGAAATGAATTCCCTCCCTTCTCTAACTATTTCTGACTTTTTTTCTCTCCCTCTCTATTCCCTATAGATAAGTATGATTAAGTTAAGACATAGGATAAGTTTTAGCATTTTTGTAGCATTGTTTTTTTCTTCTCTCCTTCTTTGATCCACTGTTTTATATTGTATAATTATTATGCTTATACTGTTTTACTGATTTTTACTGTTTTTTTTTTCCTATTGATACTGTATGATTTAGGCCTACATGTGCAAGTTAGCATAAGAAATATCAAGTTATATCAAGTTTCCATTTTGTCAATCAAGCCTCCATCTTGTGTCCTCTGCCCGAGTGTAACCTATGACTCATGTCTAACCAGTCTCATATAAATTGGTTCCTGAATGAATGGGGATGAATGACAGTGCTTGAGATACAATGGTAGCAGGCCTCTACAGAATAATCAACTCAGTGACTGGACGATCAGCTCAACAACTGGACTATTGCCTTCCATTGACTCACCCAGGAACCACGGACCCAGTACTGAAAGACAAAGACCCTACAGAAATCAGCCAATCCACTATTGCAACACAGACACCTAGAACTGCACGTCCTCACCTGGAGTGCACATGCTCAGTACACCAGGGCTGACCCTTGCCTGGGCATGCCCCTGCCACTAGGGTCATAGAAGGTCTGCCCTTATAAAAAGAGGTAGTGATGACAGACCCAGTGGGATGCCCTCTCCATCTGGACCAGCACTACACCACACCACCTATCCACCCAGAGGCCCTGCCGGTGACCCACTCTGGACAACACCTTGCTGGAGAAGACCCCCGACTCTCCATCAAGGATCAACTCACACCCCAGGATAGGTAGCTATCATCCACCTTCCTTCCCTAAGCAAAGGACTTGGACTCTGTCCCTACCCACCTTGACTTCAATCCCTCCACCGAGCCTTTTTCTCTCCTGCTACCATTGTGTGTGTGTACGTAATTGTGTGCACGCGTATGTGGGACAATAACTTCATGGGGCTGTGTAGTGTGTTGTCTGTTTAATAAACCTGTTATTTTGAAAGCCCAAGCTGGGTTTTTGTCTTATTGACCTCCTGATCCTCCTCCTTGATTTCCTGGTTATCTCCCAGCGTTCTCCCTCCCTGTTTCCAGCCCCAATCTCCCAGCTTTCTGCCTCTCTGTTTCCTGGCTTTCTCCTCCTTGCCACCAGACTTTGTCTCTTGCTTCCACTCTGGCACCAGGTGACCCCAAGTAACCCCGGGGTACATTAACCCTTAGTAAACCCAAGCCCCAGTGACCTCAAGTAACCCTGGGGCCACTTGACCCTAAGTAACTTCAAGCCAAGTTACCCCAAATGCCCCCTAGGGTTAACACACAGCCATGAAAGTGCATGTTTGTGTATGTGTATTGGGTGTGCGGGTTCATCCCTTCCCAATAGGTCTCAGTAGCTGAAGTGTGTGCTGTGGTCAAGGAAAGCAAAGTCCTCATGGTAGTACCAGTGCCAGAGTCTTCTGTTCACTTCTTCTATGCATCTGTCCCACCTGTACCCATGACCCATAACCAAGAGGACCGAGGAGAAAATTACCTCTGCCCCCATCCTCTTGAGCCCAGCCCCCAGAGGCCTGTAGTCACTCATGATCTGGCCAGGATTGTTTCTAGCCATGTCATTCATGCCCACATGGATTAGGAGCATGGGGTAGTGGTCAGAGGGCTGGACAAATTTAGGAATCTTTTCATCCTTTCAAGCCCCTGGGAGTCAGCACACCTCATGAGTTAGGACGTTGGGGTGGCAGAGTGCTCCCTCAATCCTGCTCATGAGGGAGTCAGCCAGCATGACCATCCTGCTTGTCTTCTTTGGGGTGGTAAATGACTGCCTTCCTTCCTCCAGAGCCAGTGCTTCTGCTGACGACTCTGCTGGTACTGTGAGAAGTGCATACCTGTTGCACAGTTCCAGGGGAGGAGTGACCCTGGTGTTGTGTGCCTTGGTACCTGAGATGACCATCTTCCAAGCAACCCTGGGATGGGATTCCAGGTCAGTATCTTTGTTGTTCTTCTTCATTCTGCTGGGCTCCTATGCTCTTTCCTCCTCATTCTTCTGGTGAAGAGCCTGGTAGTAGTTGCCAATCTTCTGCTTGTGTACCCTGATTGTGTGAAGCCTGCTCATCTTTGCCTGGAGCTCCCTCACATGGCACTCTAGAGACCTCACTAGGGAGCATACCCTAAAAATGGGTGTGCCCTTGCTCTCATTCACAATTGCTGGCAGCCAGGCCTCAGTGGTGTGAGAATGAGGAGCTCCAGCATTGGGGAGGTGAGAATCTTCAGGGTACAATGCATCCCCACCATTGTACAGTATAGACTGCACTACTACCATGTACCTGACTTCTCAGACTCACTGTACAAAGCCTCATGCCCTTTTCATATGTCCTTCTGCATTAATTCCTATGTTAACTCATGCACCAACTCACATCCTGGGCCTAGAAGTGAGCCTGTTTGTGTAGCTCCAGGTACACAGCTCCCTGGGGGCTGGGCTAAGTAGGAGCTAGGGTAGGACCTTGGCTTCACTCAGCTGCTGCTCTGCTGCTCTGCCACTGCTGAGTCCTACCCGCTGTGGTCCCCACTTACATCGTGGCTCTGCACTGGGGGGGTCAGGGTTCGCTGAAGGGTCTGCCGGGTGTGTTTAGTTCTCAGGGGCATGATGGCTTTCACCTATGCGTCTCCACTGAGAGCAGGTCCCAAACTAAAAGTGCTTTCAGTTGGATCTGATAGAGTCCTGTGGACTCTTGTAGAGTCTTGTGCCCTCTTATGAGTGTGCAGACTGCTACCTGCACTGCACTGTGCCACTTGCAGGGACTGGTTGCCCTGTCCCTACCCTGTCCTGCCAGAAGTCCCATGCTAATTCATGTGCTGGACCCAGAAGCACACTTGTTTGCATTCTTTTTTTGTGTGGCTCTGGTCGCATGGCTCCACTTACCTCACCGTGGTCCCCACTTACCTCCTGGCTCCATGCTCAGGGGCCAGGGTTCACCAGAGGGTCCACTGGGGGTCTTCAGCTCTCTGGGGCACAACAGACTTTCATCCATGTGTCTCTGGTGAGAGCAGGTCCCACACTAAATGTGATCTAGTGTTGACCTTCCACCACACACCTTGTTAGTATTTTTGATCTTTCATGGCAGGTTTTGAGCCTCTTCCCCTGTCCCCAAACTCCATTCTGCATCTGAACTACCTGTAAACCTGGTCTAGTTTGACAGGGCAACTTAACTTCTACACCAAGTCCCAAATGAGTCTGCCTCATGTAGACTATACTAGGCCCTAAGCTGCTTAATTGCAATATGGTGTAACATTTATTTGCTGTCGGGGCCGAGGGGCTGTGGCCAGCAGCCCGGGCACGTGGGCCGGGGAAAAGGTCGGCACGGCAAACTAGAATTAGGCATGGATGCCTAGAGGTTGATTAAAGATTGTTTTACTTACACCGTAGGTGGTCGCGGTGCAGGCAGGAAAACTTTTTTGAGTTGCAGTTACAAAAAAACCCACACATGTGGAGTTTGCTAGGCTCCACCGAAGACACACAAGCGGAGTTTGCTAGGCTCCACTAAACGAACGTGAACAGAGCTCTGGATACCACTCATGGAGTTTGCTAGGCTCCGTGGACCAACCGAAATGAGAGTCCGAAAGGTGACTCTCCACGAGCGCGCAGGGTAGGGTACGTCGAGGGATCGTGCAGCAACGGGGAGAGGCTAGAGGTTGATCAGGCCCCTGTATCCTCCTTTAAGGCACACGCGGAGTTTGTTAGGCTCCACAGCGCGCTTAGAGTTCTTCACGAGATGGATGTGAAGTCCTCCTCCTCCAACTTGGGCGGAAACAGTGGGAAACAAATTTACATACGGGTGGTGGGAACTCCTTTGCACCGGGGTTTTCTCTATGCAACTGAGAATTGCACTGTGCAAAGAAAGCTCCATGTGGCGGGAAATAATTCTGCAGTGCCGAAGCACACACAAAATCATACCCTTTGGGTCATGACATTTGCATTTGCTCAAGTTTGGATAAAAGAAAAGGCAAAAGAAATAAGCAAGCTAGAGCATGTCAAAATGACAATAATTTTGGAAAGTTTTAGAGAGAGGTCAAAAGAAGTAGGTTTAAAGTTTGCTTAGAACACGTAGTGATTTTATGATAGTTACATCAGATTTCAGAAAAGATATAGTTTAAATAGAGAATAAAATAGGTATATAAATAATAATTAGAGCTGAACATTAGAAACATTTTTTACATACGTTTTAACCCTATTTAGTAAACTTTTAATATTTATTCTGGTAATAAAATACAAAAATCCAGATCCACCTCAGGATTTTCACTCTTCAGTCTTGAACTACGGTGCTTGCTGAATTGCCCACCTGTAGGTGTATCCAGTTAGCGCTTCTGAAAAAAAAAAAGTTTCTGAAACTTAGGTAAGAAGACTTTTGAGACTGCGATAAGAAGGCTGGGTACCTACTGGAGGCTTTAAAAACTCTTAAGCCTTAGATAATTTAAGATTAATTTCTTTCAATTCTAATAAGATTACTATTTTGGGGGGTAAGTGCACATTTTGTATATTCTAATAATTTCCTTCATATGCCTTATCTGTACTGTTTGGTCATTTATATTTTATCTGTATTTCATTATTAAATTTGCTAATACAATCTATCTACATTTATGCTTGTCAGTATTTAATTTTGGTGAGACTGATTCTTCAGACCATTCTTGGTTCCTAGAATACCCCTGGATGTAAATGCTCATTTAGACAAAGGATACTACTTTGCATCTTCACATGCCAAAGATGACATAAGTTGATAGCAAAGAACCAGATGAAGTTACTTCCCATACTTCTGTGTCCTGAGTGTGGAGCTTGAGGATCTTTATGTAGTTACAAGGTAAAGAAACTGCCACTTTTGGGTAACACAAGGACCGGAATCATGTAAGTGTCTTTAAAATTAAGAGCCCTCCTTTTTCCCCCTGAAAAATAGAGATTTAAAAAAGACAAAACTTTTCAAATGCTATAAGAAATATTGCCAGAATACTGATGATTCTCTGAAATGCTTGCCCTGGGAATCCCATGTTTTAGATCTGTCACTTGTCTTGATAGATGTATTTTGTTTTAGGCATGATCTGGTAATAGACACTGTAAATGAAGCCTATTGTAGAACACCAAGGGCCATCTCTGAATAATAGAAAGTTTAGACCATGAATCCATCCATCACAAGGAAAGCTGAACTAAATGTGTGGATTAAATAATTGTCTTCAAAAACTGATAGTAAATTAATGTATTTGTTGCTGACAAGGAGATTTGTGTTACTTGAACTATTACTTTATCAATATTAATTTATACAAATAGTCTGAGACTTTAAATTTCTCATGACTAAAACCTTAGGAGAAAAGGGTCATGGTTTGTTGATGTTGTTATTGTTGTTTTTGGTTTGTTTTATTTTTTAATTTGTGGATTTAATAATTGTTTGATTCTGACTAGTATCCTTTTTTTAAAAAAGCAGGATGAAATATAGTTTCATAGTTTCATAGTTTTAGGGTCAGAAGGGACCTAATAGATCTTCTAGCCCGACCCCCCGCCAGGGCGGGAGAACAACAAAAGAACCCTAAACAAAAAACAGGACTCAAATGAGTCCAGCCAGGTAGGTATCCAGCCTCTTCTTAAAGATCCCCAGGGTAGGGGCCAGCACCACCTCCCTTGGAGGTGTCTGCAAGTTCTGTGAAAAATAGATCCTTGATGTACTTGGGAGATAAGTCAATTTGTAGAACTTGAAATAAGTGAGTTGAAATAGATGGCTGTTGTGTAAATGACTAAATGTTCTTCAGTATGTGCCCCTGGACTTTGCTGTCTAACAAATAAGAAATTTTAATGTATCATGCTCTCCAGTTGTTTAGTTGTCTTGCATGATTTTGTCTATTTTACTGGTGCTCAGAACTTGAACAGAATAAAAAAAAACAGTTTGACAAGAGGTAGGGTTGTGGAGATCCCACATAACAGTAGAGAGAGAAGGTTTGATGTATAAGATAATGGCATCATTAAAAATAATCTTTGAATCAGCAGTTTGTAATCTCTCTCTGATGTTGTTATATCTGGTTTTCTTGTAATGGAAAAAGGAATATTCTCGTGCAAAGAAAAGGAAAATAAAGCTATAATTTTACTTGGAACCCATCCCCTTACAGTCATTGGACTTGTTACAAAAAACATAGTTGTAACAAACACGTAGCCTTAGGCCCTGGAAAACAGAGGCTCCTTTATTTTGCTTGCTTTTTTTTGTTTAAGTTGGAAACCAGAGGGAATCTCTTTAGTCGGTTCAGGGTATGAATGTTTGTGCCTTTTAGGTCTTCTATATATTCCCACCAATGCATTGCCACTGGTATAGCAGATGAGAATGTGTACTAATAGCAAGGCCTCAATAGTGCATGTGCTATATTGAGATAGATACAGAAATTTTGCTTTAGCTCTCAGTGGAATAAAGGCAAGAGTAGATAATCCATATGAGTTTCATCTGTAGTACCTTAAAATATATTATTAACAGTATTCTAAAGGACAGCCAACATGGCTTCATTGCGGGCAGGTCTTTCCTGACTAACCTCATTTCCTTCTATGATCAGACAACTCAACACCTGGATAAGGGAGATGAGGCTGATGTCATATACAGTAAAAACTCTGTTAACTGGCACTTTATTATCCAGAAAAGTCTATTAACTGGTATCTGAGGGACACGGCAAAAACATAACCGGAAGTACCACTTGCAGGTTTCGCTGCCATGAGCAGAGTTTTTCTTTGCCATTTTCTTTGGCCCACAACCGAGGGCAAAGCAGCCTGCACAGGGCCCCTCTCCCTGTCCCCCGGCACACTGTATTTCCTGCCCAAGTGCAGGGGGGCTGGACCTGATGCTCTTGTGGATCTGCTTTGGAAATAGATTATGAAAAATAGCTTCCTACTTCAAGTATTATAGAAATATTAAGAGAGCTAGTGTTTTATGAGAAAGAACAGAAAATATGAATGATGAAATAAATCACTTCATATTAAATTTAATGGTTAGTAGAGGTCAAGTAACTTACCCAACATTACTCTACCAGTCAATGCTAGGGTTAGGAATAGAACCAAGAAGTTCAAGCTTGAAATCAAATATTCCAACAAGTATAGAAAGCAGGGTAGATATGCATCTTTTAGATGAACTAAATGAGGTGTGTGTGTATATACATATAAGGTGAACACAAGCTTTTGTGAACCCAACTACAGAACATTGTCTTATGTCAGGTCACGTATTGATGCCTGTAGTTCTTTGCACTCATTGCCCACATTCATTATAGCATATATCAGTTTGACTTTGTGGATTATATTACTTTACAGCTACTGGTCTGTTTTGACATTAGTTTTATCTCCTGTGAGCCCACAATCTTTGATATTCACAGTCATTTCTCTGATCATTGCTCTAAGGTTTTTATAAGTTACAGCAAGACAAAGGAACTGCAGGAACAAATCAATATATGTCCTTTGGAACTTTTTTTTGTTAGAGTTGTGGGAAGTGAATATTCATGAGCCTGAGAATGCTAAAAGTCTGAGAAAAACTAGTGTGAGAAAGGGACCATTGAAAAAATGTTGAATTTGAAATAAGATTGAAAATGCATATTATAGTCCAAGAAAGAAGTAAGTAAAATGAGAGACTGAAGGTGCCATTGAGTTTACTGTTAATAACATTTAAGGAAAATATTACACCTACTCAGTTGAGAGATTTGAGATGTAGGTGGATGGACCAAATTTCCCCGTGTAAGATGTAGCTAACAGCTGAAATTACCTTCATAGAAAGTCAGGATTTAGAGGTCACTGAGCCTCTGCAAATTGAAGTTCCCCTAAGAAAGACACAGTTTTATAACGAACTTTAATGAAGACCCCAATAATTTACTTTTATTTTCTAGCCTGAGGGAGCTCAGTACATTTGTTCCATGCTCCTGCTCAGTTTCCTCTGACTATAGGGTGTGCTAAACAATATTTTATTTTATGTGGGTGCAGCACAGTCAAAATAATATATTAAGGGTGTCTTAAATCAAATGTCGGTGCTCCTAAATTACTAAAGGACTTTTAAAAATCACAATACTAATTAGCAATTTTTTATATATCACAGCTCCCTCAGTTATGCTTACTGACCTCTGGAAAGTACAAACCAACAATAATTACAAGTTCAGAAACCAAAATACGTCATACTTCTGCAATGGTGAATGAAAACAAGGCCTGTACATATTGCCCATATGAGCAAAGTTTGTTTCATCTTCATAGGGAGCAGAGGTCTGGTCAGGTCATGCACTAGCAGAACAAAACTCCCTCTTGCCTACAAAATTAATGTCAATGTAATGGACTAGGACAGTAGTGTCAAACTCAATTATTCATGTAGGTCAGGTTCAATTTTATGTATGGCTGGAGGGCCAGTAGCAAACAGAAACGTGATATGACAATTAAATTACTCTATAATACAGGAAATAAATTGATAAACCACTAGAAGACTCTTTATGCTGACAGTGCAGCCTAGTATAGCAGCTCATTGACTGACCTCTTACCTCTTAACTTCTTCTAGTGTTTTGGCTATCAGACTTTTCTAATAAACAATTTTAGGCAATATTTTGTTAACAAGCAAGAGAAGCATAGCTTGTTGTGTAAGGAATCAGTTGCCCATGGAGATTAGTGTTTGATTGTAATACCAAGTGTATTTCCTTCCAGAGCAATAGTATTCTGTAAAGCTGCTTAGCTGTGAAAAGGGCCACTATCTTTTTCTTGAATATTGACAGTATTTTTAGTAATTTTAGAATTACTTAGATAGTATACAGTAAAATAAATTATTATAAAATATGAAGTTTGAAAGAAAATGAAATAGGGGCTAGGACTTTGCAAAATAAGCCACTCCTAGCCAAGCCTGGGGAACTTTTTCCCCTTCCCCCTTCAAACTGAGAGCATAAAATTAGTCTTTTCTTGGATTGTGGCCAAACATGAGCTCTCAGATGCCAAGCATTTTTGCTTTAGTCCTTAATAGCCTTGCATACAAGAATTTCTTTGAACTGAATCTCCACTGCTTGTATAACTTTGGAGTCTGCTCTATTAGACATGCATGTCTTAAATCAAACTTGCCTGAAAAAGCAGATATAGATCCTCTGCTATGACACTAAGTACAAGTGTGGGGGCAGGCAACAGCTATGCCTCTGACTCTGAACCTGTTCCCATACCTGGGTTAGGGTCAAAGTTTGAACTGCAGAAACTGCCTGCCCCAGCACTTGTAGATTCAAAATGAGGGTTTTTTCTCCATGTTGAATGGGGACAGAAAAACCTTGTCTTGGAATCAAGCAAATTCACTATAGTTATAAAATATAGGCAGCTTAAGGTTATCAGAGAAGGACAAAAATGAAAGACAAAGGAAGCAGAGATAATATTTTGAGGACAAGTCATGGAATCATTGGCAATTAATATGAGAGAGAGACATCAGTGAGTGAATCACAGATGAGGGTGAAGTATGGAAAAGATACAGCATATGTACTTGAATATAAGATTTCATAGATTTCATAGACATTAGGGATGGAAGGAACCTCGGAAGATCACCGAGTCCAGCCCCCTGCCCAAAGGGCAGGAAGTCAGCTGGGGTCATAGGAACCCAGCAAGATAAGCATCCAGTTTGCTCTTGAAGGTGTTCAATGTAGGCGCTTGAACCACCTCCGGTGGCAGGCTGTTCCAGACCTTGGGGGTTCGGACAGTAAATAAATTCTTCCTTATGTCCAGCCTGAAACGGTCTTGTAGTAGTTTATGACTATTGGACTTAGTCGTCATTCCTTGGGGCACTCTGCTGAACAAACGTTCCCCCAGATACTGGTGGTCACCCCTGATAAACTTATAGGTGGCCATCAGATCACCCCTGAGCCTGCGCTTTTCCAGGCTAAAGAACCCAGGGCTCTCAGCCTGTCATCGTAGGGTCTGCTTCCCTGACCTCTGATCATGCACGTGGCTCTTCTCTGGACTCTCTCAAGCTTCTCCACCTCCTTTTTGAATTGTGGAGCCCAAAACTGGACACAGTACTCCAGCTGCGGCCTCACCAGGGCTGAGTACAAGGGGAGAATGACGTCCCGGGATTTGCTTGAGAAGCATCTATGGATGCAAGCCAGCATTTTGGTCGCTTTACTAGCTGCCGCATCGCATTGCAGGCTTATGTTCATCTTGTGGTCAATGATGACCCCCAAGTCTCTTTCTTCC
>NW_005842078.1:1436990-1493712 GCF_000455745.1 Alligator sinensis
TTCCTGCCTATGCAGGGGGTCAGACTCAATGATCTATTGAGGTCCCTTCCGACCCCAACATCTATGAATCTATGAATCTAAGTGGCTGACTCAGCACCAAAGCATGTGTCATTCCAGCAGTTCCAGCAGCTGAGGAGGCAGACCCTTGCCCGCAACCTGGAAAGGGGAAGGGTGTGAGTGGGGCTATTTTCCCCTATCCCTTTCACCCTGTCCCAAAGACACTGACTTTGAAATAAACCAAATAGACAAATTACTGTGGGTACCTATAGACTTAGTTTATCCAGAGTTGATGCATTTTACCTTTTTTGTAATCGCTGCATGTTTTAACACAGGTACTCCATTAAAACACGTTAGCATTTTTGTTCCTACACACACACACACACACACACATTATGCATGATATAAGTTCAAAGGCAAAAGGCACATGACTTACCATATTGTTCATTACTGGGCTATGCCCCGGAAGAGTCAACAGCATTTCAAGATGTAGTGACCCCATAGCTCAGCACTGATCAATATATGTACTCCAGATGTCTCCCCAGAAAGGATCCATGTGCTACTGGAACTGGATGTTCTTGTTATGAGTCCTGTGATCCTCCAAAATGTATATACAGAAGAAGCACAGAGCAACTTGGTCTGGCTTCACCTCAAGGAGGATAGTGCCACACTAATCATATGCAACAGGCTGCGAGAGTGGCCAACAGAGGGATTCTGGGTGAACAGTTCAGGGCCCCATTTGTTCATGTTTGCCAGACATCTAAGGCTGGTGAAGAAATAAGAATGACTGGAAATGAGAAAAAAAAAGGTACAACTCAGCACAGCTTTGGCAGTAAAGAGATGTTGAAATGTATTTAGTGCAGTGACTCACCATGACCTGGAAGCCAGCACTGAGGGGGAACAATGGTGGTCACTAGCATGTATCTTCTTCAGATGGACTACACTAGCCTGTCCTTGTGGTAGATCCCCATGTGCACCACCTTCTTGGGATCAAGATGGGAGAAAGTAGTGAGGAAGACACTGTTCAAGACCAAACAGACGGGAGGCAAGGGAATGCCAGATATTCTGTTGTTCCTCTGGGCCAAGTACCTGAGCCAGATCTTCCAACTGGTGACTGGGGCAGAGACAAAAACGGCCTGCTTTATCAAATACTATGCAGGGCATTTGCTGAGATGTTGGCAGGTATACACACTGCCCAATGGGAAACTGTGGACAGTGGAGCAGCTATGGTTCTACAAGGTCCTGGACATTTTTCAGAGCAAGTATGGCCTGCTCAAAGAATCCTCTGCAACTATGACCAACCACTGGAAAATGCAGGAGGTGGTTAGAGCCAGAGAGAGAGACTGTTAACTGTGCACCTGCTCCCTGGCAATAACTGCCAGGCTGCATGGGAGCATATCTTCCACAAGGGCCTAAAGAAGGACCACAGGGATTTGAACTGGTAAGTAGCCCACTGATCACTGCCCGTGCAGGCTCTGATACACAAGAGCAGATAAGCCAACCTAACTAGCCCAGGGAAACCTGCCCCTGGAAAGTAGAAACCATCAGCCACCTCTTGTGGTTCTGCCCATACACCAGGGAGTTGTGGAAGAAAGTAAACTGTCTTCGCTGGGTGGTGAGAGGGAGAGATGACACTGTATGGGCACCTGATCAAACAACAGGGGACCCCACTAGCCCACTTAGATCAGTTTGTCTCCTATGTCAGGAGCACCCTGTGGAAGACCAGGAACCTGCTGATGTACATAAAACTCTCAGTCAAGGATTATGTTAAAATGGGACTGAGTAAGCTCCGGATGTACTACCAGAAGACAGTAGAAGAGGACCGAAAAGAGGTGGCAAGGAAACTTAATTCACCCCCAAAATTGGGGAAATACTTCAAAATTATTAAATTATTTTTGATATTTCCAAAATGTCTTTTTCTGAGACTACTAAAATGTTAACTCATTTTTAAAAGATTTTTTTCTTTTCATTTCAGAACAACAGTTTGTTGAAAATATTGCATTTTCGGACATAAAATGAAAGATTTGACCCCAGAAGAAATATTTAAATGTTCTGCTTCAACAAATTAAAAATAAATATGTCTCCTGATTTTTTTTCTCAGATTTTTTGTTTCAGCTGCACTTTAGTGTGTATACAAAGCATCAGCATCTGGTTATTTAGCTTCCCCAGAAACAAACATTACTCTGGCTTTCAAAATGAGATTCAGAAGGATGCCTTTGCTGGAACATGGTCTGAAGTGGAATTATATGGCTACTGTGTTGAACAAAAGATGCCACTTGCTCACATAGAATATATTGAATACAGTAATAGTTATCTAGTATTGGTCTCTGTGCTATTGTACAGCAGAAGAGTTACTTACAATTGTGAAAGGAAAAAAGGAAGAAGATAGGTCATGTTTCAGTGAGTTAGAATCTTGTATCTGCTTAAGGGGGAAAAAAAAACTTTAATTCTGTCTTTTAAGGATTGGACTTTTAAACTTGATGGAAAATGAATCTTCTTTAAAAGAGTGCAGGTTGGTCATACATCACTGCAAATTCTTTCTGCTTTCTGTTTTCTCAATTACTATGGCTAGTGAAGCCAATTCCTTGTCATGCATGTTGGGAATAAAGATAGCACTTTCTATTATGATTTACAGTTTATTCTCCACAAGTTCACATAATCATTCATACCATTCTATTGAGACATGTATAATGTATCATTATATATGAAGAAATCATATCATGGGAAGGCAACTAGAAAGCTCCTATTTGATTTCAACTTAAAAGATGATTGCACTCAAATGAAGAGAAAAAAAAAAAGAACCTTTTGTATAGAGGAGTACTGAACCAAAATGAAGATATGTCGTAAAGTGACCTCACGAATGGAATAAAGAAGGGTATGAAAAGCCAGAGATCCACTGAGCATGTGTGTTTGAAATATGCAATGATTTTGGCTCATCTCTGTAATCTCCATCTTCCTCACTTCTAATTCTATGAATGGCATCTGAATCCAACATACATATCATTTCATTTCTGCAGAACTTTAAGCCTGGCTGACAAAGGTGTATATAAAAACGGAACCAAAATCACATTTTGCTGTCTCTAGGTTAAAGCTCACCTGCTCTCATAGCTTCATGCCACAGGTGAGAATGGATATTTTGATAACTAATAAGCACTTTTGTTCAAATACAACAGATTCTATTAGCACCAATCTTTGAATTGCAAACCACAAAGGATTATCAAGAATAATGCTGTTGCTGTTCCCATTCTACAAGTAGGAATAAGTGTTGTGGTACTTAACATTGCAAGTAAATCCCCACGAATCTGTATTTATCAATATCTTTTTCTTTTTGAGATGTTTGGTCCTCCCTCTCTTACTGGTCAGATTCTGTGCACCTCACTTTCAAACTTTACTATTCCATTCGGGTGAGCGCCTACAATTCACCCACATACCATATTTTATTGGATCAGTCTATGCCCCACTAACCAGTTCTGTAAACTCAATTACCTTCCTTTGCAAAAAACAGAGAAACAAACAAAAACTACTGCTCTTTCCCCAAAGCTTGCTCTTCAGCTTCCTGTTTTAGTTCCTTCCGTAGCCAGGTGCCAACAGCAAGTAACATGAACTGCTGCTTAGTTCCATCTTGAATCCATTCTCATTCCATATTTCAAGTTCTTCTGATTTAAAATTACTAAGTGTATTATCTAATGTCTTCAGGGGGCACTAGAGTGTTCAAGATCATTATGGATGCTAAGGTTGTGAACTGGACTATCATTGGAGAACTGGACCATCATTGGAGACTAAACAATGAGATTCAGGAGGGAAGAAAGTAAGGGATTATTTGAGGTCAGAGGCATATATTACTGGGAAGAGAATAGCATTTGCAGTTAAATAAGTGAGGAAACATTTGTTTGTATACTGTATTGATCTGAACTCAATTTGAATCTCAAATAAGGACAAGAATCAGTTCAAAAATAGATTGCACCCGCTCTGATATTCATTACATTCTTGTTTAATTATGAGGAAGGTCAGATAGTCATTGTCTACCTAAAATGTGTATTTATGCAATGTTAATCGCTATGTTATCTGAACACCTGGCACACAGCTGACTACACTAAGCAGATGTAATTATTTGACGTACTTGATGTTAGTTTTTAGAAATAAAGTTGCAGTTTCACTTAGTCAGCATTGATTAACTGGTACTGCACCCTCATTCTCATAATTAGTGTTGGGCATTATCATTCACAAAAACAGGATCTGCATGAGAGCACATGGATGATATCCAGTGGAAGGATTCCAATCAATCTTATACATACAGCTGTTGTATAAGAAAAAAGTAACAGGTCCAGTATATTTTAAGTTGATACCTTGTTGAATTGTCTCATTTTTCTTTTAGTTTCTTAATAAGTGGAAGCAGTGGGGAAGAGGAAAGGAAAATCTGTATGCTCCCTTCAGCTTAATTTATTAACAATGGATGGGTCTGTTTTACTGCTTCAGGTGTTCAGGTGTTCAGGTGTTCTCCAAAACTGATAACATGAATAAGACAAATGCACCACTAAAATTAAATTAGGAGTCACCTTGAGGAAAATAATATCAAGTGCGTACTTTGTTACAAATATACAGTGCATATTATCTGAATGCAAAGATGAAAAATGAAACACATTAAAAAGTGATCTGATAGAATCTGTTGTATGTATTAATGTTAAAGGAAAAAATGCCCCAGAGAATCAACTGTTAAAATATTGTACACTGTACAATGTGATTCAGATTTCTGAGTTCAGAGTTTTTATCTTGCTGTACCTATGACAATCAGTCTTCATAAAATAACTTTTTAACCTTTTATTCAAAATATAGAGAAAGAAGAAAAGCAGTTAAAGCATTTGCAATGTAAAGTGTTAAATATGGCTTTATTTTAATCATCTTCCTTATCCCCTTTTCTTTTAGCTATAAAGAGTTTTTATAGGGGAAATAACTCTATTGGACAATGTTTTTGGAGTTATCAGAGAGAGTAATACCTGTCCTTTAGAGGGAAAAGAGAAAATGTTAGCTGAGATGGGTGGAGCTGCTGTGGTTGAGTCCAGTCTTGTTTGTATAAAGCCAAAACAGGACAAACAGACAGAAGAGGTGAGAGGAAAGAACAAAGATAGAAAGCACTGCTCCTTTTTTGGCACTGACTCTTTGAGCCTGATTGCTGGAAATAAAAGGCAGCACACAGCCACACTGTGACCTGGAAAGTTTTATCAGCATCAGGCCATTTAAAACATCACTTTTAGCTGCTTTTTTGGTCACAGGATCATAGCAGTGTTGCAAAAGATTTGGTCTTGGCTGGCTAAATCGCATGTCATTAAATAGGGAGCAAAACACAGAGGGATCCCAACAAAAAAGAAAAGAAACCTAAGACAGAAGGCATAGACACAAGTCCCATAGCACAAGTGTCGTATCACATGGATCACATGGATGATATCAGGTGGAAGGAATCCAAGACTTAGCCAAAACTGATGGAGGACGCAGTTTCATTTGAGTTGCTCAGTCTAGTCAGAACATCTCACAGGATGAGGGTAAAAAGTACAAAATAGTGTCATATGGATCCCAGGTTTCCAAAGGGTAGTATGAGAAGCCAGGATATGAAAGTTTGTCCTTTTTACTCTTACACATGGATGATATCAGGTGGAAGGAATCCAAGACTTAGCCAAAACTGATGGAGGACGCAGTTTCATTTGAGTTGCTCAGTCTAGTCAGAACATCTCACAGGATGAGGGTAAAAAGTACAAAATAGTGTCATATGGATCCCAGGTTTCCAAAGGGTAGTATGAGAAGCCAGGATATGAAAGTTTGTCCTTTTTACTCTTATGGCAATACCAAATTTTGGATCCCATAAAGGGTTTTTGGAATAGACATCTTTTTTCATTATTTTGTCAACTATTAGCCTACATTTTCAGCACCACAATTTTGGTACATGGATTTCTGGTCCCACACTTCTTGTTTACCAGTCTGTAGATGGTAACAGTAGATCTTCATGTTTGGTCTAATTTAGTCTTTGACTCTTGCTGACATAAACAATTTTATATAATAAGATGAGTAGGGCTTTTGTTAACTTGGACAGCTTTAAGTATGGGCTTCTATGCAATAACTCTTACATGTTAAATAGATGTGAATACCATGTATGAAATCCATTGGGCTTTTTAAACCTTTTTCTAGGTGATTAGGATTTCTCAAAAGTAAAAAACCCCAAATGCAAAGAGATACTGATGCACGCATAGAAATTACAGTAATAAATTAAAAGAATGGCTTCTAATTTGCCATAATATTTATAGAAATGTATGTTGATATTAATCATCAATATGCATTTCACCTTTTAGTATGCCAAATGATGACAGCTTGTGTCTCCAAGTACTACAGCTTGTGTCTCTAATTACTACTTATATCTATGTCTAGATATGAAATTTAAATCTTTGTATACAGTTGCATTAAATAGAACTGGATAGAACATTTTGAATGACATTTTATTGATACATAATAGTGATATTATATTGATTTTTACTTCTATATGATTATTGATTATATGCTTCATAAATATATATTGTTTTCAATTAGTTTTTCTGGGGAAAGCTTTTGGCTTAGACTATAATTGCCTAGAGAATAAAAGAGGGAGAGAGGAAGACACGAACTGAAAAACTCAGATTTCTTTTTTAATCAGAACACTATCATTTAAACATGAAATTCATTATACAGAAGTTGATGGAAAATAAAATTGTCATCTTCCAGATCATTCTAATAGTAAGTTGTACGCTAGTTTTATGTAAACCTGTTACGAATTTTCATTTAGATATGAATCAGAAACTACAGTGAAGGATAACACCAATGATGCTGGATCATCAATGACGATCTTCCCTGCATAAGGACTGCTACAGGGTCACGTCAGACTTTTGAAATTCAGTTATATTTTGTCAAAAATGTCACAATGTGCAAAAACCATTTAGCAAAATGCTGCAGCATGTATAATGTGTACAATGGAAACATCAGTAGAATATGGGCCAAAATGTAGCAAGTGAAAAACTACATTGTTAAAATTCTGTGATCACAAATAATAAATGGATTTTTTGGATTGGAAAGGAAAATAGTCAAATAGCTCAAGTTGCTTTTGCAATGTGTATGGTGCAACTTCTGATCTCTCTAACATGCCACAGATGGGGTGGGGGTGGGGGTGGGGCAGAAGGGCTGCCAGAAATAAATGCAGGAGATTAATCTCTTTCTCACACCATCCTGCCATCTGCTGCCAGCCTCTTACATCTGTTGCTAATAACAAATAATTAATAATAATTGTACTAATTAATTAATAAGGTTCTGGTTCATTATATATCAGCACAAAGGTTACATTTTTTCCTTGGCTTTCTCTTTGAGGCTCTTTTTTCTTTATGGTTAATTTTGATAAAGGTGAAAGAAAATGTTTGTGCTTTTCCCTTGAATACCAAACCTGAAAACTAATTGTGTTTCTAGTCTTATAAAGTATACTGTATGGTATCTGATACAACCCCTGATTTTAAAAAGCATCTTTATCTAAGATAAGTGTCAGTCTCATTGAAGTCACTGAGACAGAGGGGCATAATGTAGAGGTTTCCTGAGTGTAGACCACAATGAGCCTAATCATGTTTATATTCAGACAAGCATGGGTGCAAATGAAGATCTCAAACGAGCTATTCTGATGAGGCTCTGTAGAAGAGTAATGCAAGTGCTCAGATAAAATCAAATTATTTTTAAGTTCCTGTTTATTCTGCTTAACCTCTTTCTTAAGCTTTTCTTCTCATCTTTTTCATATTCTTTTTGTCCATTGAACCTGTTCCATTTTTCATTCCTTTCTCAACAATTTCTGACAATTGTTTTCAGTACTTGTTACTATTCACTTTTCAGTCATTGCTCAAGGTTGCTCATCACAAAAACCTAGAAATGTTCTAGATTTACAAAGATCTCACGTGTTTATTTTAGGTTTGCAGAAGTGGTTTGGGTTGGGGTTTTAGCAGCCTTTTCCTTGAGACTTGTTTCTTTGAGACTTGAGGAAGAATCACTCTAATAAAGCACAACAGGTTAATATCTTGCCTAGTTTGGCTCTTTTGACTTCACTGGTGTTACAGTTGCATAGGATTTGGTCCAAATATATTAGCCAGCATAAGTGTCCTGTAGCTTGCTTTGTGAAAATAATTGCATTCAGCTTTATGAGAAAATATTATTCTCTCCTGTTGTTTTCTGTTTTCCAACAGTTCCCTCTAATCAGAACATGAACACCAGAATGTTTACATATGTCGAGTTGTAGATCTGGTGCATTTGGTGCAGGATGTGTCATGATGCCATTCACTCTCCATCCTTGTTCCCTAGCTCACTTATCTATACAGAATGGCTGTGTCCAGATAAGCATGGATGTTTGGCTCCCTGGGCACAAGTAGCAGCAGCACACCTTGCACCACAGCTACCAGGGGTCAAAAAAACCCATGGAAACAAAAACCGGAGCAGTGCAAACACGGGCAGCGTGCCCTTGCAGTGCAGAGAAAACCTGACTGTGTGGTATATGATGCTGCAGATGTGTTTGCAGCCCTACATACCACATGGCCACAGTCATCTGGATGCACCCACTTAGAGCAAATCTTCAACTATTGTTGACTCTACTATACGTTCCAGCCATGGAAGTAGACCATATGGGGAAGAAAGCAGATTGTTCTTGCCTCTTGACTCTTCTGTGGATATTTATTCAGGAATGCTCTAAGGATTAAGACCTTATTAAACATTTTGTTTTCATTAAAAAAAATGAAGTATCTTGCTACTGAAAACTATTTTTAACATAAAACATTATTTACTTACATTCAACTTACGTCAGAAAGCAGTGCAATTTATATTGGCTGAAGCTAACAAATGGTATTGCTGTTTAATATTAGCATCTGCTGCTATGTTCCATTAATACTTAAACCCAGCTCTCATAGCCCCCAAGAGCTTGAAATAGAAATTTCTTTCCTAACCATTCTATTAGGAACATGGGATTTGTCATTCTATGATCTGTCTTGTTTAGTGCACAGAATAAAATGATTTGATTCAGACTAAGGTTAAAGAACTCTAGCTGTTCGTAGTTATGGGGTAACCTTCTGTAATACGGCCCAGGCCCCAGTACTGAGAAGGAGAGAAAACCCAGGGCCCAGCTCCATGAACAGAATTAATGACACAAGAGGCCTTTAATAAAAGTGTAGGCAGTAATTGGCAGGCCTGGGGTAGAAGTAGAGGGTCAGGTGACCCAGTGAGAACATCATAAGTCCAGGGCTTGGTCCAGAAGGGGAGTTTATCTGTAGAAGCTGCAGGAAGCAGAGTTCAATGAAGAGACCAGTCTGGATTGCTTGGTGAGAAAGGACTCTGCACCATAGAAAGGTATAAGAAACTCTGCACTGTGAGCAACACAAAATAAGTGCCTCAAACCTTTACACTGATGCTACTGCAGGGTGAAATTAACCCCAGCTTGGGAGCTTGTGTTGTGTGACCTTTATTTTTGGGAGTAGATGAACATGATTTTGTTTAAACTGAACATCTGGATGTGGCTGTAAGGTGGGGGGATTGGAGGCCACTGGGTGCTACAAGGGCACCCAGAACAGAGCACTCCATGGCCTGAAGCCTGGTGGACTGAGTGGAGCAGAAACCCAAGCATTTTGGAGGGAAGAATGTTGCATGCCAGGGGACTGAATACCTGCCAGCAAAAACTGAGAGAGCACAAGCCCAGAGCCCATGAAGGTTGTGACCAGGAAACCAAGAGGCCCACAGCCTAAGGGGCAGGCTGGGGTCTGTAAGCCTGGTGTCATGGTGTGGTGGGCCCTGGGTGGAAGGAACCTAGATAGATTGACGTGGGCCAAGGCTGAAAGAGGCTTCAACCCTGACAAAGGCCTACTACAAAAAGCCTCCTAGGGGCAGTCTTCCTATGATTTGTAACATCAAGACATGGCAGGAAAGATACAATATAGGCAAACCCTGGAAAGCCAGAAAGGGGAAACAACGTAGGGCCCAGGGGGTGAGCCAGGCATGAGACCTTCTTTCTCCAGTACTGGGCATCTTATACCTACCCAAAAAAGGGACATTTCTTACTGTCCCTAATTAGAATTCAGCTCTGCCCTTGGAACATTTCATGGAGACTAAAATGCCTTACCCAACTATTTGGCTTGAAATTCTTGCCTCATTGAAATCAGTATGGAAATTTTTCATTGCCTTCATTAGAGACAAAATTTCACATTAGATTATCTTCCTAATATTTATAATTACACCCCAGAGGGGATTCTTTTGTTTGTTGGTTATCTTCAGGGGGCGGGGATTGTTTGTGTTGAGTCCTTCTAAATTATGGCCTTGGTATTTTGATATCAGTGAATCCCACAGGCTAGTTATACATTTCTCTAATAATCTGGAAAATCTATATTAGTATTGTAAGGGTACTCATGTATGTGACATTGGTTTTGTCTGTCATTTTTAATGTAAAAATAGGTTTTGAAACAGCTTTCCAAGAACATAACATAACGACTTGCCAAGAATTATGCTAGCATATAGAAGTGGAATAAGAAAATATTATGCATGTACCAATTCTGGCTTTTCTTTTGAAACAATGCATTTTTATGAAATGTTAATGTTTATATATGCAGTCAACCTTATCCACTTTTGCCCTCAAAATGAAATTTATTATCTGTGAATATTAGAACATCTTTTCAATACACTTCCAGTGAGTATCTTGAAACCATTGTTAATGTTTTTTAAGTTCATATACACACAAATTTATTTCATATGTCAAATCAATAGATTGATCTCTTTCTCTCTCTTTCTCTCTCTTTCTTCTATAAAGTGGTAATTTTTGCAGGAGAAATGAAAACTTATTTTAAGCTTTTACATTAAATTATGGTTCCCACTGTAATTAAAGTCATACAACCAACTTTTCAAGAGTGTTTATTTCTGTGTAAAAGTAGCTCTTAAAGCTTTGAACCATTCTGCTTTTAGATGTAACATCATAACAAATGAATCACTGATCATATACAGTGTGAGCTAAATGCATATATCAAAAATATTCTTTGAATAATTACCTGAAAAGAAAATATTGTGGAGCTGTCATGAGCAGTCACTATATCTAAAAGAAATCTCACTCTTACATGACAGGACTAGAGTTGTTTTGTGATCATTTATTTATTTCTCCTACTCTATAATCTGTCAAATTAAGTTTGATCATGTCTATTTGATATTCATTATTTATTTAATTTGAAGTAGGAATTTTTAATTTCCAAACAAAACATCATCAAATAATATGGTACCAATTTTGTCAAAGTAGCAATAAATATTACAGATAAGTATTCAAGCTTACAAAATAAATACCTGGGGTAAAACTCACAACAGTGCAAAGGACTGGCACAAAACATATTACGTTGTGGGACTTTTCAAAAAATAATGAAGTCAGTGATATTCTTTCCATTTACTGCAATCTGATGCAGATGATGTTATACAGGAAGTTTTATGGAAAGAGGTATAGAGATGGACTTTTGAATAGTGCACAATACATCAAATGTCTCTGTTCCATAGGCCACTGTGAAGAGAGCCTGGGCTGAAATTGAGCATTAGGCTTTCCTCATACTAGGCCCAAAGAAAGAATGGCTATTCTGGACTATAGTTGGGAGTATTCATTTCATGCAGCTAACACTTAGACAGCTCTCTGAACAAAACTGATTGTAACTGAATGAGCCTAGTGATTACCAGAAAGGCAGTACAACATTCAAGTTTTGAAAAAAAAGTCATCTTACTTTAAAAAACTAAAATATTCATAATTTTTAAGTTGGGTTGTAGATGAGTCAGAGTAAGAATTTGGTAAATATGAAATATAAAAATAGAACTGCTGTGCCTATACCTAGGTGCTCTATATACCTATACTTAGCTTCATTTTGGTGACAGCTGGCAGTTATCTTTTGAAGACATCTGAGGATCCTGCCTTCCTCAGGTATGTAATCAGTGATCCCCATATAAAATGCAGTCTTAGATTTCAATCATCTCTAGGTGCATGGTATTCTAAGAGGTTAAAAGCCATATTTCTAGAGTTATTGGGACAGTAGCATGATGGTGATTAATGGTGTTATAAAATCTTAAAAGAGCACCCTCAAGACTGATAGAAATAAAATTTGATCTACCATTCCAGCTTTGTTTCATTTTGCTAGTGTACTTGTCACATCATTCTTCCATTTTACTTGGATGCTCCAATTTTAGAGTAGAATGCATTTAATTTATATTCAACTGCCATATGCAGTCCTAAGGACTGAACAAGCAGGCAGCTTAGAAGGAAAGCATAACTTGGATGTGACATTACATGTCAAATAAATGTTTAATCCATGATAAAAGAGAAACTGAGTGGCATAGGTTTGTTGTTGACAAATTGATAATCTTATGATACAGCTTATTTACTGAAGAAGACATGTAATTTACAGTGTAAAGATTGGCTTCTGGCCTAGGAGTATATTTAATTATAGCCAATTGTGCTGCTGCTCACAGAGAGTGAAGTCAAAGCCTACGACGATCCCTTTAGTTTGTGGAAACCCCAAAAAGATGATGCTATGGGATGGATCATCTTTTCATGTCCCTTATTGTCTTCCCATACTGGTGTTTGGGGAAGGATTAGAATCCATCAGGATTAGAATCCATCTTTGGTTTTGTTACTATGTTGTTTTTCCAATGGGTAATTATTATTATGCAAAACTATGCACTGAATTTTATGTAATTTTATTTTAAACTATGCACAGGAATTTTATTCCTGTCATCAGGTTGTCACTGCACTGTTTTTTTATATGCTGACTTGCATAGTGAATATTGTTTCTATTTTATTTTGGTATTGTTAATATCGGTGTTAATTTCTCAGCACAAACACTGAGGAAGGAGCTAGCAACTTCATTCCAGAACCTTGTAAAGTATGGAGAAGTGTGGGGACTTATAGGAGTATTCTATTCACTTTCAGATAGGCACATACTGCATGTGGGTGTATGGTTTGGGGATTAGATAGGCTATTCAATTCTGGGAAAGGATTAGTACATTATGGCAAGGTGTCAGAATTGTTCTCAAAACTCTGAGACTAAAATGTGTTCAGAATTTTTCTAAAGAGATATGAAAACCAAAATAACTTGGTCAAGATTAAAAAAAGACAAAACAGTTTAATCTGTAAATGTGTTCAAGATGCCTTATGAAAGATGGGGTTTGGGTTTCTCATGCTTCCATCCTGCACTCTAAAATGGATCCTCCCCATCATGTTATATAACTCATGATATGCTACAGTTTTTCCACTCTGTGATGGGCAACAATACAGAATAAGAGCGACTGACCATGGGATGTCATGGGATGAAGTCCAGCTGGAGAGCTTGCTCATAAAGAAAAACAAAAACAAAACTTGAATTCTCAGCGGGTATTAGGAGGGGATGTCTGAATAGAAATAATCCTGTTTTGGGCTTCAATATTTCCATTTTTTAATGAAAAATATTTGGTTTCTATTCATTCTTTGGTTTCTATCCATGGGAAATAGATAGCTTCAAAAAATATAAAAGTAAAAAATGCTGTTTTCGATTAAAAAACAGAACCAAAGAAAACATTTCTAGTTTTCCCTAATCATGATTCTACTTTTCAAGGCTTTTCAGTGATTTTTTCTTCTATATGGTAATTTTATGAACAGTTAATTAGGAGGATGCTTGTCCACATAATCAGGTTTAACCTGCTACAAATGCTCTTGGTTTAATTTTCCTTTCTTAGTTTATGATGACTAATTAAGTAACACGGATGTGATTTACCACATAATGACTTATTATGCTATAACTAATAAAATATACTAGGGGGCACGTCAGAACAATGTTACCCTCCTGCCCTTTCAATACTACTTTACTGCCAGGTGGCATTTTAGGACAACATTTGATGTTTTGGTTGGTTTATTTTCTTGGGTCATGCCAAGTTGCTTTTTGGGGGGAATTGTTGGTGGCTTTGCTTGAGAGCCATGGGTTTTTGGATGGGGTTTGAGTTCAATAAGTAGTGCTGTCTGCCTCCCCTGAAAAGCCTCACACTTTTTTCTGGGCGCTTGTTGCTTGTTTTATGGGGTGCTGCTGGTTGGGGCGGGAAATCTTTTCATGCAAAGGTGTGTTGGCATCTGGGTATCATGTACCCAGGCTAAAACCTGAATGGAAATATTACTACAGGAATTTTTATGTAAAACAGAAAGAATCCTGTCTCTCTTGTCATTTATATCCTTGCATCAAAAAGTAGGACTTTTTCCAAAGCTGAGAACCAGTGTGGGGGTGGCCTGGAGTTGTTATTGAGGTTGATTAAGATTCCTTGGGTACCCCATGCCCAGGACAGACTTCCCCAGAGTGAGGTTGGGGGTGGGGGGTTATGATCAGTCTACTCTGTCACAACCCAGTGATTTTGGTGCCTCGGCACGATGGAATTTTTGTGCCACATGAGAGCCTCTTGCACAGTGAAGGTTTTTGCTGCACAGAAGAACCTTGGTGCAAGAGAGTTCTCGCCAATTTGCAGGGTGCATTTCTTGTTTGCAGCACAGAAATGCACGGTGCAAAGAGTTCCCGCTATTCGAATGCAAATTTGTGTCCCGCTATTGGCTAGTTCTAAATTATTCCTACGTGGCGGCTAGTAATTGGCTTGCTAGCCGTTTAAAATTTCGTGCGACTTCCACCCAAGTCAAAGAACTTTGAGCACGCTGCAGAGTGCCTCTAAAGAGATCTGACTTGCGGCTAGCTGATCGATAGACTGATCACCTATCGATCCTTCTTCCCGTCGCTGAGCGCAATCCCATATGTACCCTTTTCCCGACGGCTTAAATTGCGGACGGATTAACTGGCTTGGGCCTTGCCAGCTGGAACAACTCACATAGTTGTTCAGACGACTGGACCATCTGCGTCGCAACTACAAGCGGCGTAAGTAAAAGTTTTTGCAACCATTAAACCTTGTCTGCCTCTCCATTCACCAGCCCGCCCTAACGAACGAGCAGTTTCTAAATCACCTCGAGTCGGTTCTGGCCATCCGAGACATACTCCAACTCCCCTTTCCCCTGCAATCACCACACAGTGCCAGCATGAGCTAACACCCCCACCACTGTACAGCAGGGGCATGGTGTGGATTGAGGTGAATAAAGGAACAGCCCAGGCTCAATGAGAGGAATTTTCTTATCACTTAGTCTGTTTCCATGTCAGTCTTTTAACTGCTGCATTGGCCTAGAACCAGATCCTTCAATACTTGTTCCCACTCCTGTCTTCTACCCCCCCCCCCCCCCCCCTGGGGGGAGCAGTGGCTTGGCTGTAAAGCATGATCATGTTTTTTTGTGTGATTGTTGTATATTGTGCCTTCTGTAGGACTGGAGAGGACCATTTCCCATCCTCCCTCAGACCATAACCTTAATATTTCTCAACAGAACCTTTAAAAACTAGTTGAGTGACTGGCCAAATTCTGGAGTGCCGACCCCCTTTGAATTGCTTGGTTTGCATTAACAGTGTTCCAGTGAAGCTGCTTTTTGGCTGCAGGCCTGGATGAGGGCACCAGCAGGGCTGGGTGGCATGGTCTGCAGGTTGGGAGTGAAGGGCAGTGGCAGTGCTGGGGGGCGGGGGTGGCAGGGGCTGCAGGTTGGGCATGAGAGGTGCCCCAAAGCATGACAAATCAGTGACCACACTCTTTTTGATTCAGCAGTTTTTATTATTATTTTCATACAGAGTCAGACACGGTTTCATCATGTTATGCTGCAGAGTCTAAGGACCCCAGGTCTGCTTTTTGGGGGAAGACTGGTAATCTGAAAGTGCATTGCCCTATTAGCATTTCACAGTAACCCTATTCACTTGTCAATTCCGGTTTCCCCACAGCTCAGGGTACAGGTCTCTCATCAGTCTGTGCTTTGAGGCAGATCTCCAAACGTGGCTTTCCAGGAGTTTGAACGGACACCAGCCCAATTCAATAAACCATTCTGTGATGTGACCTTTTTAGGTCCAGCAATATTATTGTTTTCTTGTCACTTACCCCATTAGGAATAGAGGAAGCCATGCCCTAGCAAACAGGCCACAAAGACAAATCCCCATTCCTGCATTACTTTCTGGTATGAGGCCTATGCCATGATTAATCACCCAGAGCTAACTGACCCATACCACATGCACCCAATGCTACATGTTAGGGTTCTCTCCCAGAATTGGCAAAAGCCTGCTTAGCTGTGACTTGCACTTGGCAAACCATGAACTTTATTTGCTCTTTTCATCAGTCAGCCCCCCCTACACACAGTTCTGAGGTCCCAGGAACATTTCACTTGCAAAATTCCCTGCCTGCCCCCACTCTGCCTGGTCCTGGGGCTGTGGGGGACCCCTGATCATAGTGAGTGGCCTGCTCTCACCATCCACTGTTTTGGGGTGCCCTAGGCCACATGCTAGGGCATTCTGTAATAAGTATATGGGCTTGAAAAAGGCACTTCTTTTGGGCTAGAATTAGAGATGGAAATCCTTCTTAGGCCCCCCCATACCATGACTCAGTGCTGCTGGGGCTCTCCCAGACATCTCTGACTAGAGTCTTGCCTAGCCCAAAGCAGCTGCCAGGCTGCCAACGTACAGCCCCCCATGGGCACTATACTAAGTATATGGGCTTGAATAAGGACCTGGTTTTTGGGCCTGGATGACAGCTGGAAATCCTTTCTGGGCCAGTCCACATGGTCAGGGGTGTCCAGGAGAGTCTCCAGTGCCAGAGGCATAGTATGGGTTGTCCCTAGCTCTGGGGTATAATGGCCACATATAATAGTGCATGGGGAGGGCATAGATGTGCCCAGTTCTGGGGTGTAATGGCTACATATAACAGTGTATGGGAAGGGCTGAGATACACCCCAGAGCCGGGTGCAGCGGCCGCATATAACATTTCATCACAGCACTCACTATACACTGTTATATGTGGCCTTTACACTCTACAGTTGGATGCACCTGGGTCAGTCCTGGATCAACACAGTTGTGTCTGGAGAGATGAGGAGACAGTACCATGGTCTTCTACTGTGGTCTGTGTCAGGGGGAGCTGTTCTGTCACCCAGGAACTGCCTGGGTGACCAGTGGGGTCACCCTAAAACCAGCACCACAGCAAGGCTGACAGAGAAGGCGTGAAGCCCTTGGTGCACACCCCCGTTGGAAAGCCCAATGTGCTGCATGGTGCCAAAGGGTGCAGGGGCTGTGCTAGCATGAGCAGCTTCCCTGTTAACCAGCAATGTTGGCAACGACATTAATCCACAAAGTCTGCGAGGGAGCAAGAATGCCTATCTCAAATAGAATCCAGTTTTGGGGCTTTAAAACAGGCACTGTCAAATTGGGAGGGGGGGAGCAAGAAAGACCAGAGAAAGAACAGGCTTGGCAATGGTTTGGTGGTCAGCCAGGGCAGGGTGCACCCACAACTTCCTGTCCATGCCACTGAGGGACTGTCCCAAACAACTCTGACCACAGTCCTGCCTGGCCCAATTACGGTTTGTGCTTGCCAGGCTGCCAACTGACAGCCTCCCCATGCCTGCTGTACTAAGTATATGGACTTGAATAAGGAACTGGCTTTTGGGCAGAGTTTACAGATTTAAATCTCTTCTGGGCCATCTGACATATCAATGGAAAAGATCTATTAGTTTATCTTATCCATCCCCCTTGCCAGCCCAAGGTTTCACGCTGCTATTTATATTTATTCTGGTGCTTCTGCCCAGTCTGGTTTAAAATCTCTTGAGTAATGGCACTGTGTAGGAGATTATTCCACAGCCTAGATATTCTTGTATTTGGAAGGTTTCCTCTGTTATTCAGCTCCTTTTCTCTTTTTATTTTCATCCCATTATTCCTAATTTCATCTGAAATCATTTATATCGAACCATATCCTTTTAATGCAGCAATTACACAAGGTATGTATCTCCTATACTTTGGTTTAGCTGATCTAAACATACTCTCTTCTATTCTGGGTTGGTTCAGCTATTTAATTATTTATTTTTATTGTTCTTCCCTGAATTTTCTACAATTTAAATACATTTGAAGTAGATGCCATGGCAGAATAGGAACCATATTTTCAAGTTTGAGCACCTGATAGAATGAGGTCTTAATTATCATTTGGGATTTTGATTGCTTGGCCTTAAAATAAATGCAGAATGATAGTAGTAATAAAATATATCATCAGATATTCAAGGATACTTTTACTGGTAAGTACAGACAAAAAGGCAGTAATCAACAAACACAGATAGATAAGGTGCTTGAATATGCATGTCTAGTTGTATGCCCAGGTCTTGATTTTTATCTTACAGCAAATGAATCAGAAATTAAAATTGAATTGCATTGTGTAAAACACAAACATGAGATCTGAATAATCCCCCCACCTGCAAATATCTGGCAAGTATGCATGTACTGGTGATCTGCATTAACTTGGCATGCGCACTGCTTGCATAAAAATGTAGTTGTTTCATTTTGAAAATACTGTATTTCCCATAGATGGTCTAAATCTTAGAATTGCAATACTATTGTACTTGAAATGGTACCAAGCCATATTGTCTGAGTTGACACCAGACATACTGTTATAGAAACTTATGATGCACTATGTCTGCACTGTATTTTCTGCAAGCATTGAAATAACTGAATTGTTACACTTGCCCCCATAGTGTTGCAGAATGTCTGTGGCCAGGGTTCTCAACTGCTTTAGACTCAAGACACTTCTTGGAAAATTCTCGGTCTTAGTTTTCACTCATTTCTTGGCTACAGAAAAGTAATATAGACTTTTTTTCTGTTACAGAGAATTCAGGAAAAACACAGAGCATCAGAACATCTTTAATACTATGGTTTCCTATTTGAAATCTCTGGGTTTATCTTGTGAATTATATCTGCATACCTAATGTTGCATGATTCCCTGTGGTATCCTTGAAATGATGTCAAGGCACTCCAGTGCTAAGTACATTAAAAAAAAAACGGAGGAAGAATTGATCTAAGTTATGTCGTTTTCTGTAAGTGGCAATGTTTGGATCGGTAGCAAACAGAACACACATTCACCCTTTGGTGGGGTGGAAATCTTAAACCAGGTTCTGCCATTTTAAAACCAGTTTGTGTGTGCTGAACATCTGTTCTGTTATACTAATAGAAGTGTAGGTCACCTACACATGTGCCTGGTGCCTGCTCTGATGCATGCTAATTAGTGTGCATCAGAGATCACTTGATTAATTGTGTCTGCTGAAGCATGCTAATTAGCTCTATTATTTATGGATGCATTGCTAATTAACATGTTCCAACAGCCTTGGCATCACATGTATTCAGCATCCCTGTACTTCAAAATAGCAGTAGGAGCACTTTAACTAAACCTTGTTGAACAAGTTTAGTTAAAGCATTCCTATCACCATTTTGAAGCACAGGATACTAAATATATGAGACACTTTGGGTACTTTAATTAGAGTGGCTCTAGAGAGCCACTCTAATTAAAGTGCCCCCCTCCCCACCCCTTCCCACCTCCATCCCAGAGCATGTGTAAAGATGCTCATAATGTCTGTACCTAGACCACAATGTGCCATGGCACACTATGCCTCTGGCAATGGGGTCTGTACCTACACCAGAGTGTGCCATGGCACACTGGTTGAAATTCAACTTCAGCAACTGTATTTTTTTTTTTAATTTCACTGCCTGTTTCAAATGGCTATGTCCTGTGTTGGAGGTGTGCATGTATTGCAAGAACAAGGGATGTATTTTGTAAGGGTTCCACACTTGCAGATGCCTTGATAGAGAATCACTGCTCAACCACCCCTCTGCCTGGGAGTCTAAATTTTTCTACTTGTAGCCATTTCACTTTGGGTTGAAAGAGGAGGTGGGGAGCTTTGTTATTCCTGTTCATTCAATCCAATACAAGTCCTTATTAATCACGTTGTGTTTCTGTCTTACTTCCTCTTGTCTTATTTGGTTGTTTTTGGTAGCTACCTTATTTCCTTCCCTGTTGTGTTTCTCTCCAGAAGAGTGTGTAGGTGTCCCATAAACTAAGTGATCTTGTTTCTAATTTTTCCTTATTGTGCTCTGCTTTTAATCAGTTTCACCCTAGTTGCTAATATGAGTACATCCTTTTGCTTCATAAAATAGATTCTTAATTTGTCATTCTTGGCCATTAAAGAGTAACAGCGTATGCCTTGAATAAAAACATTCCACTAGTGCTAGCAAGATTATAGCTGAATTGTATTACCAGAGCCATAATAAAGAATTTTTCAAAAAGCTTTACTGGCTTCTTAACAGACATAACAGCAAATATTAGCATGTAACTTTCGTTTATCTTTAGCCTAGTATTTACATACTGCATTACTAGTGAGAGCTTTAAATCAAGGTTAATCATGATTTTTTTAGTATTTTATGTGGCATATCCAACATTCAAATTGGACGTGCTCTTTTGAATTTGGAAGATAGGACAGTCCCCTCTCTTGAGGTGTGATGGAGTGAGATTTAACCTCAAGATTAGTTCTTAGGCAGTTTAATATGAACAAACATTGGTAGGGACCTACTGAATTCATGGTGGAAGTAGGCTGCATGTCAGCTCCTTTAATCTTTCAGGTTCCCCTTCATGGCCCCCATTGCTGATTGGCTGAGGGGCCCTGATGGCCCTGCTGCCTCCTGCTGACTAACTGGGAGGCAAAATTACACCATATTTTAAAATGTGGTTTTCACCTCCCTGCCAATCAGGAATAAGCAGCAGGGGTTATTCTTCACATCAGGTTAAGGCCATTTTGCTTAAAGCATGCTTAAAATGTAGAGACTATGACAAAATTGAAAAGAAATCATTAATTCTGTAACTCCACCTATAGGTTCATGCTTGCCGAAGATAATGTTATTTTGATATTTTTCATTCAAAAAATGTGACCAGCAATTCCATTTGATAGGTATCCTCAGCTTTCATTTCCCCACAGCCCTCACTCCCTCATTAGGTAGAAATGTTCCTACCTAATGTTTCATCATGCTTCTGGCAGCAAACAATACCTTATGCTTCAGAAATTAGTGCACAAACCCTCAGTGCCCCACTATGTGTAGTATACCAACTCGGCACGACAGTTAGTAAATTCTGTGACAAATGAAGAACAGCTTTCTATTAGCACTTTTAGGCCTTCACTGTATATGGAAAAAAATCCACATAATTTGTCACGTATAAAAATTAAACCACAAATCATAAGCCTTTTCTATTTAAATAGATCTGCTGTTGAATTTGAATTGATTGTCATTGTCAATCACTTTTTATGGGGAGATTTAGCATTATTCTTAGCACAATTCAATCTTTTTTATGTATAAGCATCCAGTACAATTGAAATTCTATTGAAGTGGCTTAGAAAGGGAACACTGACTCTGGCAGAACATGTGAAATGTTTACTGCTGTAGGAGTTTTTTTCTCTTCTCTTCATATGCAAAAGCTTATCCAGTCATTCAGGCATAAATCTATTCTTTCTGCAGAGCTTTAAGATAGTGGATGCATAGCAGTCACAGATTGAAGAACTTTGTCTTCTATGGATTTTTTTCAACAATTCCATCACTGCAATTTGAGGTTCTATTGTCTTTGTATCACTTTATCCTTTCCCTCATAACACATATTCCTAAGAGGCTTTGTAAGAAAAAGAAATATTAAAACCACTTAAGTCTATGGGTCTGGCATGTTACCTCTCATGGGATTGTGTTTTACGAATGTTTCCTATATTTGTGACAGCTTAGGAAAAATCAGTCTCATTCCATGTTCATCCACTGATATTTTGTGCTTGTATTGCCGATGCTGCTAACCTCACTTTTTGAGATAAGAAAAAAGGTCTGTCAATGAAAGTAGCATAGAGATGTTTTACTTTTTCATACTCAGAGTTTGTCACATACATTTTGAGGCCAAATTCCCTTTAGTTTAGACCAACAGAGCAACAAACAAGAAAGAACTAAAGTAAAATTCCCTCAAGATAGACATAGGGAGAGACAACACACAGTGTATACTCCCCTGTCTATACTGGGCTCTGTGTAAAAATACTGCTTGATGAACTCTGCATACAAAGATAATACTATCGTGGGCCAAATAAACCATCCTACCGTGGTTAAACTTTCAAACAGCAGAAAAACAAGTGTCTACCTAAGTAATGTTCTCAGGGAATCTGGATGCCTTACAATACTATCTGGCCACAAAAACTTCATTTTATTCACTTTGGTCTAAACACCACTGAAGTCAATAAAAAGACTCATATGAAGTTCAGAGCATTTTGAAGCAGCCACTTTAAGAATAATTATACAATATAATTGGATTTACCCAGAAAATCTCATTCAGATTAATTATGTACTGCTGCTTTGACAGAGTGATTCAAAATATGACCCTAGACGTTATGTAGGGGTGATATTGTAGCCATAGTGGTCCAGGAATTATGCAAGAGACAAGGATAGTTATAGATGAAACTCTTTATTTGATCAACTGTATGGTTGGGATAAATTTAGACAAGCTTTCAAATATGAAGCATTCTTTGCCAGGTGACCTGGCACCTAGCATTAGGTGACCCAATGAAAAATGCTTTGTGTTCAAAAGTTATTCTAAGGCTGTGTACACACATTCAGATAATCTGGGGCAATTCTTTCAGGTTTGTTCTCCTGGTAGAGACACTTACCCAGAGCTGCATGTACACACATTTGAGTGCTGAGGCTCTGAAAAGTGTAAAGCTGACACTGTAGCTGAGAGCAGGGGGAAGGTTGTGCTGGGGAGGAGTGGCGGGGAGGAAATGATGACCTGTGCATGCACCTCACCATGCTCTGTAGGTTTCTTTATTCTGCCTGTTGACAGATGGCAGCAGTACATAGCGAAGCCCTGACTGTCTGCCCCAGATTGACTGGTCAGTCTGTGTTTCTCTTCAGCACAATGCAGGAATTGTGAAAGGAGTGTGTTCTGTTCCTTCCTAGAACAGCAGAATCCAGAATGACACACTGTTTCTCTGGAGCTGGAGGGGTTTGCTGGAAGACTATGTTCTCTTCTGAGATAATCCATGGCATGTACAGATATCTTCTGGTGATGATTTACACAGATTGTTCCCATGTTATTCTCCTAGAGAGAGAGAATAACTAAAAAGACTGAACATCTGTACATTCATGGTTTCTGCTGGGAGAATAATGACTCCCAGGAGAAACTCAATGTCTTTATAAGGCCTAAATCTTTCCCAAACATGGAGTTTGTCCAATACAAGATATCCTCCATAGCAATTCTTGCCTTCCCTAAAAGTCCTAATTTTAGTTTATCTTTAACATGAAAGTCAGGGACAAGCCATCTCCGTATTCTAATGGATTGCTTCATTTTACTCAAAATGGCTTGATTTCTAATTTTTAGATTTCTAGTTTGTTAATCCCTCTAGATTTTTGGCAGTAAGATGTCTGTAAATTATACCAATTCTAGTACTGTGAACTCAAGAAAATAATTGTTTGTGGTCTCTCTAACCTATGAAAAATCACTGAAGTGCTGACATACAGTTGGCCAAAATTCAGGGATTCCCACTGAGAGGCAATGTTCTTACTTAAAAATCTGGTTTTGGTCTGCACAACACTACAATCCTAACTTTTGATAATTTCCTGTAAATTGGAAGATAGTGAAATGAAAAATGCTTTCCAGACCCTGCAAACAACTCGATAAAACTAGCATTTACATCAATTTCACCATGCTAACAATAGAATAATTTGTTTTATTGTAAAATTTCCCATAACTCAGAAGTTCAAGATTGTTCATAATTCAGGCAAAATTTGTGATATTATGATGCTATTACTCAGATGCCAATAATCCAGGATAATTGATCTGAACTGTATGAATTTGGTAATTTAATAAGAACAGAGTTCAGATACTAATATTCAGGGACAATTAACATGGTATCATTTGCATTTATAAATAGCACATCTGTTTCAACTCAGAATATATTACTACTAGCCATTTTTATTTTTTTTTACTTATGCAATTTTTTATCAGAGGGCTTGGTTATATTTGATTTTTGAACGTTGTAATAAACTCCATACTATTTTTTGTTTCCAAACAAAACAACTGGTTAATCCTGACATGAAAAAGTAATCCGATTGGAAGTTACCCTTCCTCCTCTTACCATATATGTTTTAAATAAAAAAAACTTTCTACTTTTAAATTTTAAAAAATTACATCAGGATGTAAGGTGGCATTCTGTCCCTTCCTTGTTGTCTCAGTGTCCAGTATTGGTCATCTGCTTGGCCTTTTCCATCTTCTAAGGTAAAAAATGCTTCATAGACACAGGTAGGATTTCTATTTCTGGTGGTGTAGCCTTTGCACCTACATAGTCACCTACATGTGTAGAATGGGCACATGAACTGACAAAAAAAATGCTGGATGGTGGTGCAGGATGAAAAAGAAAGTAATTCTTCAGATGCATACCTTTCTTCTGGATGTTTTAAGCAGTCTATGCCACTATTTTGGAGTATCTTGAATAATATAATGTGTACTTCCCAAATTGTTTTAAATTTTTGCTGCACATTTAAAACACACAAGCACTCATACTTGTGAAGATTCCTAAGGAAAATGTGTCATTAAAAATATTAAGGTGAATAAACACTTCAGTGGAGCCCAGTAGAAATTCACAAATTATCTTATACTTAATTAAAATGAGAAACCTTTAAAAAAGAATACAGTTTTAGAAATGAGCAGTTAAGGGATGGATCCAGTTCCCCACTGCCATATAATACTTGAGCACTACAACTTTTAAGCCCATCCAGCTTTAACTTTGCACTATAATAATTTCCAATCTATCAAAATAGCAAGCTATCAGGAGATAGGAAAATCTCTTTCCAATTCCAGTGATCCATTTCCAATATAATTTAATTTAACCTTAATGTGGTCTGCAATAGTATTCCCTATGAAACACCTACATATATAAGTTGCTATATAGTCTCCCTAAATTGTCAGTAACATGTACTTGGAAGGTCTACATCATATAATCAAGATGTTTGATAGCATAAAATAGATCAATCATTTTAATGCTATCCATTGAAATATTATCTTATTCTACCAGCACAATTGCAGTATAAGAGACTCTTTATAACCCTGTCATAACTCAGAGTACAGTGGAACAATATTCCTTTCAGAATCTTTATTTCACATTTCATGAACAATCTATAAAATCAGCAATGTATGTTCAATGGGATACTTCCACAACAGAACAAAAAAGAGGACAAAAATAAGTTGGCTATAGGTTTGTTGGGATAATGGTGAATAATGAAGAGTAATAGGAGAGTGGAGAATGACTAATACGTTACAAACATTATTATATTTGTAGTTGGGAGCAATCTTAATAAATAAATAAGACAAAAGGATCACGAGGTCATTTAGGTCAACTGTATGCTTAATGTAGGATCATCGCTGTGTAAACCATCCCAAAACAAGTGTTTTCCTAATCTGCACTTACAAACTTCCAGCAATAGAGATTCTACAACTTCTTCAGGAATTTTTTCCAAGTTTTATTTACCTTCATAGGTAGAAAATTCTCTCTAATATATACATTATATATCCCTTGCTGCAATTTAAGTGTATTACTACTTTTCTTGCCCCCTGTTGACTGAGAGAAAGATTGAATGTCATCCTTTTTGTGTTTGGAGACAGGTATTAAATCCTTCTCAGTCTTCTTTTCTTTAGACTAAGTAATTCCATATAAATTCTTATATCTGTAGTTCATAAACTGTTTTTTTTTTCTAATAGTTTTTGTTATACTCTATTGGACTCTCCCCAATTTGCCCTCTTCCTCCCTAAAATTTTGGTACCCAAATCTGGACATAAAATTCTGTTTATGGTCTTACCAGTATCTTTCCAGGCATTTATTAGACTGGGCAGTCTGCAATTCCCTGGGTCTTACTTCTTCTCTTTTTAAAAGTCCTTTTCCAGTCTTCTATTCCCTTACCATGCGTTCTCAAAGACGACAGCAAATGGCTTTGCAATTACTTAAGCCAATTGGTCTAGTATTCAAGGGCAAATCTCACAGTGCTTGCTGATTTAAAAACATCTAGTTTATCTAAGGTCCCTGATATTCATTACATTTATTATGTAATTAATTGATTAATTGCATAATGCATACTACATGTGCAAAGTAATTATCACAGTAAAATAGCAATGGCCAATGAGTTGCAAAGTTATTTGACAAAGGTAGAAACTAGTTTCTATCAAGCTTGAAATCTCCTCTGTATTGCGGGGGGGGGGGGGGGGGGGGGGGAGAGGCATAGCCCTTTACCTGGAATCTCTTGAGTGTATATTATCAACCTTTTACAGAAGCAGGACATTGGCTGCCTTGGCCCCCTACTTTACCTGTGTTAATTTAGGGTCTTATGTCTTGTGTTGTGTCAGGGTTGATCAGTGTTTTGCTAAGAGGTAAGATTACAGATTTGTATAGGATGGTTGGATAGAGATGGACAGCCCTCAGGGGCTGGACTACATAAGCTTTGGAGGTCCCTGCCAGCCTTACTTCTCAGTGATTATATGTAGCATGTCACACATAGGGTGATGGTTCTTGGCTAGGTCCTCTGGCGTCTCAGGGTAGATAGCTCTCATTCTCTGTTTCTCCCTCCTTGCAAGGGACTCTCTGTGACTCAGTTAATTCTGATGCCCCAGGATGCAGAAATAGGCTCACTGTCCCTCCTTCCTTTCTTCAGCCATCCTGAAGTCTGCTTTAAGAAGCCTTTAGCACCTCCTGGTGAAAGCCAAGGTGTAAATAAACCCTGAAGTGAAATGCTTTACTTGTCTGACACAGAAAAAGATGGGGTAGGGATTTTTTTCCCCAGAAACCCTGGGGGCAGGACAAGCACATTCAAAGAAGCACCTCATAAGATCCCTGGAGGGTTTGAGTTTTCTGTTGCCCCTCTGCTCTGGGCCCCCCAGCTGCCTGGCTCTTTGCATGGGCATCCCCAGATCCACACAAAAGTTGGGGGAAGTAGCTTCTTTACCTAGGGGGTAACAAGAACAGGACCCTACTGGGTCAGATAAATGCTCAGTATCCTGTCTCTGATGGTGGTTCTGGCTGCATTTCTCCCCACACCTTTTTGTTATGCACCTTTTTGTCCATGGCCCCACAAAGTCCCAGAACCTCCTAGTCAGCCTCCTGCTGGCTCTGGTCAAGCTGGCTATCTATAAGACCAGGAAGGAGGCTCTGGCTGGGGGGAATGTAGTCAAGTGTGGAGCTATCGTCTTGTCACTCCTTCGCTCACATCTCCAGGCAGAGTTTCACTGTTTGGCATCTACAGGCTCCCTCGACTTATTCAGAGGGCAGTGCGCAATGGCCGGTGAGCTGTGCTCAGTGTCCTCCTGTTATTAACCTATGACCTCACTCCCTTTCCTGTTTTCTTTTTTGTTGTCCCAAGTATTCAGTTAATGTGTCTTCAGTGGCCTCTCTTCTTAAGGGAGGCTTATGGTTTTCCATGATGGGCCAAGGCCTATGACTCTGAGGCATGTCAAATAGGCCTGTTTTTGATGGTAGCAGAAGTGGATGGTATACAGGGGGAGCACTGATATTTCTAAAGCGATCTATGCCCTCTTCAGTACCCTCTCTGGTCCAGTTGATTTCTCATTCCCAGCACAGATGAAGAGAGGGATGACAGCTCCTGCTAAGAGTTCTCCAGCTCCCCTTGCTGATGAGCTCTGGCAGAGAAAGTTCCCATGATATTTTTCCACCTCTGTCCTTTGAATGTGAAGCAGGTCACATGCTGTGACAGTTTCCATCAAGTGGTATCACCTGTTCTTTGATGGAAATGATGTCTGCCAGGCAGGGGCTTAAATAAACTTTACTTTGTTCTTTCCACTGTCCTTGATGCTAATTGTGTGAAGTATCTAATAGTTGACTTTTTTTGTACGGACTGAAGTAAACAACAACAACAACAAAAGGAATTAAACACTTCAATATTCTAACACAGTAAATGCATCTCATCATTCTTAGCCTCCAGTTCTAGTTCAGTAAGGAACCTATATTTTCTTTATCTTTCTTAGTATTTCTAAAGTATTTATAGAGAATGCTTCCCCCCGCCCCTTCACAGTTTCCTTGTTAACGACATCTCCATTTCCAAGGTGCTACCTTGCCCTACTGTCTACTTTTTCCAGTTTTGTCTCTATATGCTTGAGCTATATTTTTATATGAATCCTAATATGGTCAGGTTTTTACTTTTTGTGAGATTCATTTTCAGTTGTAGATCACTGAAGAGCTTGTCAGCTGAACACACTCATTAAAATAATTATTTTATATTATAATTATAAAGGTATTTAATTATAAAAGTAATTATTTTATAATTATAATTATAAAAGTATTTCTGAAAATGTAGTGACTCCTCTGAAACAGCACCCTTTTAACAGTGTTGTGGCTGGGGGGGGGGGAATAATGAAATCTCTCTCCTTGGGGCTCACCTTCCATGCTTTCAAATGATGGAAGAATAAGAAGTTAATTCCCCAACAAGAGAGGATGTAGTAAATCATCCCACAAGTGGGATTAAAAAATTGGTTTATTAGTGAATTGCTCACAGGTTGTGGAGAACCCCAGCTGTTATCGCAGCTCATGGTCTTTCTTTTGCCCTCGACCACTGTGCAGCCCACTGTCCTGAGCCAGTCAGCTCAACTCCAGTCCCACTCTCTTTTCTCTCTCTTGCTGGTACCTTTCTCCATGGGACCCCCTCTCAGTTGGTAAGTTTTTCCTTTCTCCTTCACCTCCTTGCTTCACCGGTTGCCTCCACCCAGTCAGCCGGTTTTATCAGAAAGTTGTTCCACTGCTGGGTTGGCTGCTCCTGGCATCCCCCCTGAATCTCTGCACACCGTGCCCCAGGGGGCAAAGGAAAACCTTCTGCTGTGGACTTAAATAGCTGCTGGCTCCTAATCGGTCAATATTCACCTTGGGTGCGACCCCCTTCCCAACTGTGTTTACTAAGTAATTGACTTTGCCCTGTCCCTGATCGGACTTTCCCCGCTACTTGCAACTTTGTAACATCAAAGGAAAAGGGCTGTCTTTGCCCTGTTAGAAGTATGTTCTTGATTTGGGATGATTTGATCATTCATATTCCCTTATCTGTTGAAGCACAACATTCTGAATGTTCCCATGTTCTCATATTTCACTGTTTGTCCTTTGACATCCTCAGTCAAAACTCACTGAATATACAGCGAATATAGGCTGCTGGTAGATGTTTAAAAAAATGGAGCTTTACTTTAAATTCAGATCATTCCTGGGCTGAGCCCAGCGTATGCCCAGAAGTTAGTTGGACCCAACTTGCCCAACATCTGTATAGATCAGGTGTTTTACTGGGGCTTTTTTGGTGCTTTTATCTAATAGCTGATTGACTCAGCTTTAGATAACAATGCCAAAAAGCACCGTTGAAGCACCCAATCTATACAGACACTACAGAGCTGGGTCAAAGTAACATGCTGCTGCTTTTGGTAAAGCCTGGGTTTTTTCCTTTATGCTTTTACATTATATATTATATATATAGATATATATATATATATCTATATATATAAAATGTCTGCAAGCAGTCAGTGTTTAGCCTAAGTTGATAATGTGTACTAATAAAAACGAAAACCAGTTAAGTAGGGATACCGTTGTCAGCGTCTTCTGGCGAAAATCAAAGTCTCCATAGATCTTGCACCAAGTTGTGCTGTGCCCAAAGGAAAAACTCACTTTATCTTTGCAGAATCTAGCAATTGTAATCACCCTGTACCTGCCTGCCACATCTTGTTGTCACTTCTGGTTATCTGGAGGTGTTCCCTTTTTGAGAATTCACTTCAAGGATATATGAGGCTTGTCTTCTCTGGGGCTCTAACCTCCCCTTACACACCACCCAAACACCAACCAGATGTTCTGATATGGCAATTCATATTAGCCACCAACAGATATTCTATTTCTGTGTTGGTCTTTACTTTTCTTTAGCTCAGCATCTCCTTTGATGCTATTATTCAGATGGAAAATGTCCTGGCAAACCCAGAAATAGGTCTGTTCATTGTTATGACTGACAGAAAATGGTAACCATCAGCAGACATACAGGTTAGGTAAGTATTGAAGGGTCTCAAGTTCCTGGGATGCTAGACACTTTCTATACTTTTTCTGTCTTTTTCCTTTTTTATTATGAAACCAGTTCTTCCCCAGACTCTGAGAACACTCCTCAGTGAAATCAGTCCTGGGTATAAACAACTGGCATCCCAACAAAAGCAAAAGTAAAAACCATGAGAAAATATATATACCCCATGGTTAAGCAATGTATTTACTCACAGCTGACTGCAATTCTTACTCTGTTCAGGCTTCCCTTCCCCTAGAGGGTTCGCCTTTGCTCAGTGTTTTCCTTTCTATGTTACTTGGTAATATATCAAACACAAGGAAAATAAGAGGGGGAAAAAACAATCTTTCTTCAGTTAAACTGTCTTCAGTGTTACCCTCTGTCCCTCCTACTCACCGCAGATAGACCTTGCAGCATGCTTTCTGAAGCTAGAGCTCCTCTGAGCTCAGTGATTGACTCTCCCTCTCTTCCCCTCCTCCAGAGCCTCCCCCTTGCTGATCCCACTGCAGGTCAGACCACGCCATTGTTTACACTCCCACTTGTCTTCCCCAGGGATCACCTCTGTAGAAGGGCATCAGACACTGCGGATGCCAAATTGGAAGGACTGGAAGCTCCTGAAATGGCTTTCTGGTGGCTGCATTTCTCCCTCTGTCTGGATTCCTGTCAGTCCAGTAAGTACCTTTGCTGTCTTTGGTTTTTTTAATCTGAAGAGGTGGGGAAGTCTTTTTACAACCATATTTCCAGTTTCAAAAAAGATGACACCTGTCAGGGGGATACCTCTCTCCCAACCCACAGCTCCCTGGTTATGCCAGGCCCCTCACTCCCAACCTGCAGCCCCCTGTCCCGGCTGCTACCCCTCACTCCCTGGCCCTGCCAGTGTCCCTTACTCCTGACCCATAGTCCCTTGCCCCCCTTGGCCATGCTGCTGGCACTCATTCCTGAGCCACAGCTCAGCCCCAGTACAGGCTGCAGGGAAGAAGAGGGGAGGCCTGTGGCAACACCCCCCCTGCCCTGGGCTGGGGCTCAAGTGTCATGCCTGGTGGCCTGCCCACACCCCAGGGAGGATCTTGTGGGGCTGCCCTGCCTGTGCAAGCATGGGCACTTACATGCCCATCCCCTCCAAACACCCCTGCCACATACACACCCTGGACAGTCCCCATGCCCTGGCCCTCCCAACCCGCTCCCCATAGACTTACCTGCAACTAGCTGCTGAGGCTGCTCCCACCACCCTGCCTGGTTGCATGCTGGCCATGTGCATGTGCACACACACACACAGTACTCCCTGCCTCCAATCAGCCTTCTCTTGTTCACACCAGTGGAGCAGAGCAGAACCCCAGACATTTGTTCAGTTTTCAAAAAACTGCCCAGACGAAGATTGGAGGATTCAAAAAAAGATATGTCTGGGAAAACCTGGATGTATGATAACCCTAAATTAAGACATCTTTGAGTCCTTACATAGCATCTTAACCACTTTGCGCTTTAGAATGTGTTGCCTGGATGATTTGGGTAGATAAA
This sequence comes from Alligator sinensis, assembly GCF_000455745.1. Taxonomy (NCBI): domain Eukaryota; kingdom Metazoa; phylum Chordata; order Crocodylia; family Alligatoridae; genus Alligator; species Alligator sinensis. The sequence continues at coordinate 1,468,520 of NW_005842078.1, forward strand.
ACATACCATGTAGACTAGGGGTGTGAAACACATGGCCCATGGACTGGATCCAACCCACAGAGCTGTATGATCCAGCCCATGGGTTTTGCGGGACTGGCCCCATGCATTGAACCCAGCCCTGTGCACTGCGTGTGGTGTGTGGGCTGGACCTGGTGCTGTCTGCCATGAACACAGCTGGGGGCCAGCACAAGGTGCATGGTGCATGTGGTGCCCTACTGGATCAGGCTGGTGAATTAGGTCTAGAGCTGATCTGGACTGGGCTGTGTCAGAACCAGCACAAAGGGATGTTCTGACAGAATGTTGCATGCAGCACATGCCTCATGCCAGCCTCCTATGTGTGCCAAGCCTAGCCCTGTGTTCAGTGTGCAGTAGGTGCCACGCGCAGGACTTGCTGTGCATGCAACACATGGGGCCAGCATGAGGGATGTGATGCACCAGACCAAACTTTTGTGCTGGTAGGCAGGCCAGACCCAGTGCCATTGATGCTGCACAGGGGACTGGTCCCAGTCTGGCTCACAAACAGGCCCAGTGACCCTCATCCAGCCCATGAGAGTGGATGAGTTGATACCCCTGGTACAAACACTAGTACACTGACTAACATTTTATATATCAAAATACCACAGTTCACAACAAATAGACAATATCTTGTGTATCTTGACAGAGAAACAATATGTTTTATGCTTTTTGAAATAGTACAGTTGTAGTAAGCAGAAGAAACTACTTCCATTGTGTTAAATGTTAAGGTCCAGAGACTGACATTCATTTTTTCAGGCAGAGCTAACTGTGCCTTGAGTTTAGGTCTCTTGGCTCCAAGTGACCTAAATTGCTGGTGTGAATAATTGCAGATACAGGATTTCACCTCAAGTTATTTGCACCTCCAAGAATTTGAGTCCTAGTTAAATCATAACTGAAAATTTGAGCGGAAGGATGCATTTAAAACAATCACTATGGAATGGAAACTTTTTATTTCTGTTCAAGACAACTAGTTCTATTTTTCATTTTAAAATACACTCCACAGAGATGAAGAATGGTGTATGACTTTTCTTGCATGCAAGGTTATGAGCACTTTCACAAGATTTTCTCCTACACTCATAGCTATTGAGAGACTTTGGTAATATTTCCTGACTCTGAATTGGTAACAATATTGCAATTCCCTCAAATGCCCCACTACTTTTATAAATACAGGAACAACCATTTCTGAAAGGAGTGAAACTGAACATTTCCTTATGCTGCTGCTTAACTAAGTGCTGCTCTTGCTTTCTTTTTGCTATGTTTAAGTCTTAAATAAATAATTTAGACTTTAATTCAGATCTTTTTCTCCCACAACCAAAAGACATTTTCATACTCATGGAAATAGAGAAAAGAAGGGAGCAGATGATGATGTCAGATGAGGTTTTTAGTACCTTGTTAACATTTTTTTTATATAATCAAAGTATATAGCCTATGGAAATATGATTTAATTTTTTGTTTGAAAAATAGATCAAGAATTATGTGGTAGGTAGCTCACATTCACACAAATGTTATGTCAAACATTTTACTGAATCTGCAGACTTTGGATGAGTTAAAATCTATATCCTCTGCCAATGTTGCCCTATCAATTCTACTATTATTGCAGACGCGCGCGCGCGCACACACACACACACTTTATATAAACTATTTTAAACCTCAACAAGTAGATACTTGCTAGGTGGCATTGTGTGTCTTCAAAATGTATCATCAGCAGTGACTTCTTGAGATACTATTTCAAATGGGTGGAAATATGTAAGTAAAATTATTAGCAGATTTCCAAGAGGCAGCTGGGAGAGTCCAGTTTTCCCATCTTGTATTTCCTAAGTACTGTATTCAAAAAGAGCTTTCTTTTGTTTTATAAACTGCTAGAAATGAAAAGAGTTGAATCCTCTGCTTGAGGTGCTGGTTTTAAAACTCATTTTGACATATTGGTCCCAATTCAACTTTGATATAAATAGTTGTATATAAATAACATGTTGGTGGAAACAGGTCAGAAAATAGATGCAACTTGTAGAGAAATACAATATTCTCCAATCTGGTGTTCAGTGGGTGTGCCAGATGAGAGTAATTTGCACGGTGAGGGGAAAAACCATGGAAATAAGAGACGTGTGAAATGTGGTGGTAGTGGAAGAATTTTTTCAAAATAATTTTAAAACTTTGTCTTAAAATAGAGTTTATAATTTGAGAGCAATATTTTAATGCTGTGGAATCTTTGTTGTACTCCACTTGAGAAAATGCACTGTGAACCTACCAGGTCAGACCCCTCCAGAAAATGTCTTTAGTAAAGATTGTGGCCCCCAGGTATCCAAAGCTATTTCTAGAAACAGATAGGGCCAGAGAAGTGGATCAGCTCTGCTGTAGTATGTTGCAGCATAAATGATCTTTCATTGGGCTAAACACATGTTGACCTTTGTCCCACCTGTTGATGGTGATGGGCAAGAGGAGATGTGATCTTTAGAGGCAGTTAGGGGTAAGTAAAGAAATTCCCACTTTCCCTCATTACCAGGGATCCTGGATTAACCCTGAAAAAAAAAAAAAAATCACAAATTCTCTGCTAACCCGCCCCCCCCCAATCCATGATTAAAATTAATGCCCCCCCTCATCCCTCCACCAGGCCGTGCTGGTGCTCCTCACTTCCCCCACACAGCCCCCAAAGTGTTGCTGGTACTCCTTGCCCCCCACCCACAGCTCCTGCTCCCCCAGTCTTACCAGAGGGGGCCCTAAGCTGCCAGGGGTATGCACCTGGGTCCGCAGCCCCCAGCTCCCAGTCCCCCACTGCTGCAGGCTTGAGTGGGGCAGCTCCCCTGTACTCCCACAGGGCAGGGAGGACCCGCACCCTCCCAGAGCTGTATCCAGGGTAGGCTCAGGCTGAGGCAGCTTCCCAGACAGTTGGGGCTTGGGGCCCAGGGCTGCAATGCAAAGCTGCACGACCCCAGTGGGGAGCAGGACAGGGCCATGGGTGGCACATCTGGGGGAGGCAGAAGGCCAGTTCCTCACTGCTGCATGCACTCCCAGGGGGCACGGGGGACCCACACCCCCAGATCTGTACCTGGGGCAGATGTAGGCTGAGGCTGCTGCCCAGCTAGGTGGGGCTTAGGGCCTACAGATGCAATGCATGGCTGCAGGGCACCAGCTGGGAGCAGGACTAGGCCATGGGTGGTTCATCTGGGGTAGGGGAGTGAGAGGGCCAGTTCCATGCCCCCCACAAGTGTGTGCGGCAGCAGGAGAGACCTGTGCCCCCCAGATCTGTACCCGGGGTAGGCGCAGACCGGGCTTGAGCTCCCACCCCACTTCCATCCACCTGGGGCCTCCGGAGCCAGCAGGCATGTGCCAGCATGACTGAGGACAGCAGGGCCATGTGGAGATTCCTCGTTGATGTGAGCTCCCCACCAGTGCCTGCCACTGATTTGGGGGGCACAGCCCCATGCCACTGCTCTCACTGCAGTCCTGTGCATGGGAAGCATGTCACTGGGGCAGTGGGAGGGTGAGCAGCAGTGAGGAGGTTTTCTGCATGGCCCCTCCACTCCCTGCCATGCTGGGTTGCAGGGGTGGAAGCAGGGTGGCAGAGAACAGCAGTAAGCAGAGGGCCTGCTGTTCCTTGCTACCCTGCTTCTCCCTTCCCACCCACCCCACTGCAACCTGGCACAGCAGGGAGCGGAGGGGCCATTTGGAAAATCTCCTTGCCACTTCTTGTCCCCCCACTACCCTGATGATGCACCTCCTGCACACAGGGCTGCAGTGAGGGCAGCAGTGCAGGGTTGCACCCCCCAAAGCAGTGGCAGGTGTTGGAGGTGTGTCTCCAGGGTAGCGGGATGGGAGCTGGAGGAGGGAGCTTGCACTGGCAAGGAAACTCCAAGTGGCCCCACTGTCCCCAGCCTTGCTAGATCATGCCTACCAGCTCCAGTGGCCCCTGGGGGAAGGAAGTAGGGTGGGAGCTCAAGCCCACAGCCTTAGCCTGCCTTGGGTACAGATCTCAGGGTGCAGGCTCCCCCTGCTCCCTGGGAGTGCATGCAGCAGTAGGGAATGGGCTCTCTCCCTCCCCGAGATGAGCCACTCATAGCCCCATCCTTCTCCCAGCTGGGGCCTTGCAGCTGCGCATTGCAACCCAGGGCTCCAAGCCCTAAGCCTTACCTGGCTAGGCAGCAGCCCAGCTCTGACCAGATCCCTCCTTACAGAGGCCTCAATCCCCCTCTCCCTCCCCACCCTTCCCTGCTTGAGCTGCTCTGCAGACTGCTTGGAGCCAGGTGTATGCCTGTCTATGCATGTGGCGCCCCCTGACTTTCCACCTTCATCCTGCTCCCTCCCAGCTTCCTGCAGACTGGAACTCTGCCTTTGCATTGCATTGCAAAGTGGCCAAATCCACAGGTTTCTCTGGTAAATGACAAATCTACACTTGCCTCTGGTAAAAGGCAAAATCCATTATTTACTCTGTTTTTTTCTGTGGGAAATGGAAAACCCAGATTCCTGCTGCTTATACAAGCTCTCCCCAGAGATACCAGGTGTGGGTCTTGGTAAGCAGGTCCCTGCATGGAGGCACAGGGCACCAGGGATTCTGGAGATCTTGGTTGGGCCTCTGTAAGCAGGAAACTCCAACTTCTCTGCTTATGGAGAGGCACCTTGAGATTCCCTAGTGTGGGAATTCTGGGCAAGGGCTCCATGGGCTTGAGGAATCTTCAAGCCCCCAGCGTGCCTGCCTGAGGTGGATGGGCAGTGTGAGCAATTCTGGCTGTCCATATTCTCCTGCTACAGGAGAATAAACATCTGCTACAATAAAGGCTAAATACCAAGGTTCAAAAAGCCCCTGGAAGAAAGTGCTTAAAGTGCTGTAAGTTAGAGTGCATTCCAGCGGAACAGCCAGTGCAGTCTCCCCCCAGCCCAGGCTCCCCTCCAGCTGGTGCCTGTCAGTAGCATCTAGGGGTGGAGGAAGGGGGAAATGGAGGCCCCCCCCGACCAAAAGGGCCTCCCCTACAACTTGGTAACTGGAGTCTTTTGGGGGCCTGAGCCAGATCCCCACAGCAGGGGGGTCCCTCCCCCCAGCCCCAATTCCTACTGTGAGGAAACACCAGGCCCTGCTGCCCCTCCTGAAGCTGCTGGCTGCTGCTGTTAAGAGGCTAGGGTGGGGGGAAAGGGAGCCCCCCTGGCATGAGGTACCCCTCACAGTTTGCTAACTGGGGTCTTTGGAGGTCCGGGCTAGCTTCCCTTGGCAGGGGGGATCTCTTACCCACACCCAAGCCTCTTTACAGTGGTAGCCAGAAGTGGCAGCAGAGCTACCTGGCCCCACATTTTGCTGAGCAAGGACATGGGGCTGAGGGAGGAAGGGAGGCCCCATGCCACACAAACCTGGGCCAATCCACCCCAACCCCCATGCTAGTAAGCTGTGGTGGGTGCTTCTTTCCCTTTCCCATTCCCCTCCACCCAGCTGCTTCTGATAGTCACCAGGTGGTGAAGGGAAGGGGCCACTCTGGCAGTGGCTGTTGAGAGAAAGAGACCCCAGAGTCCTTCCCATTTAGCATCTCCCTGGCTGGGCTGTGGCTCCCTGTGGTGTGGGGGCAGCTGCAGGAATAGAAACTCCCCCCACCCCCAGCCAGGCTGCACAGGAGACTGATTAGAAGCAATCACTGATTTAGGTCAGTAACAGCTGAGGAGGTAGGGCCAGCCCAGTGCTGAAGCTGAGAGCAGCACTATGCAGTGCCTTACAGGTTCATCTAGCTCAGTATCCCGTTTACAATGCCAGATACTTCAGAGGTAGGAGCAAGAAACCTGTAATAGGAAATTATTGGATTGCTTTCCAACTTGGAAATATCTTAACTCCTGTAAGTTAGATGCTGGTTCATACCCAAAATCATGTCAGGGTTTCTATCTTATCTAGCCCTATTTTTGCCCACCTTATCTTTAATCTGAACACTTCCATTTCACTTTACAAGAATTTGATCCTGTACCTCACATAGATAAAGCCAAATTTGCAAAGTACAAACAATTTTTTTTAAATAATGTGTCAATTAAAAAGCTGTTAGGGTAAAAATAAACAATATTACCCGTGCATAGCCAGCCTCATTTTATACTGCAGATTTGTTATTATGGCTCTATTATTTATGCAACAGTAGTTGTTATGGAAGACATAAAAAAATCCTCCCACATCTTCTGTTATGATCAGCGCTGACCACTTGTTCGCCAGACTACAGCTTGGTAGTTTTAATGATACTTGCTTTAAAGAAATCTGAGCTTATCAAATCTTTTTCACTTGAATGGGAGATGATCCCAAGAGCCCAGAGGTAGAACCTTGCATGCTACTTTACTATGTATGTCTTTTATTGGAAACCACACTCATTTTTCTCTGCTCCATTGCTCTTATAGAAAACATTTCAAACAGGGAGCCATCCTGTTTTATTACTGTGGTTCCAGATGCATTATTGTACTAAGCCTCCCATCTAACTTGATTACAGTGGCAACCCCCTGGGAGAAATGGGCGTCTGGTGGTTCTTGCATACAAACTGGTAGATGGTGGATGCCACAAACAAAAAAGGCTCTGATTTTTACAACCTCCATGTTGTATTATGGATTCTCGCTGAGGGCCAGATCCTCTGGTAGAAAGTAGTCATAGCCTTATTGATTTCAATGTAGATACAACAGTTTATACCAGCTGGAAATATGGCGTCCAATATTTATGCTCAAAGTATTGGCATATGTTTAAACATTAATTATTTAAAACTTTGGGATATTTTTCTGATGGGACTTGTCTTGATGCATATTTGATTAATTAAAGATATAGTTTAAACCCTACATCCATTTACTTAAGTGGAAGAGAGACTGATTGTGACAGAATGCTTAGGGTGCCTCCCATTTTAAGAAGTTAGGCAGCCAGGTGAGGCCAGGACTATTTATGGAGTTATCTGATTCAGAAAGCCTTCAGTAAGGCTAGGCCTGATGATGGAGTCATCTGACGCAGAAGGAAGGCTAAGTTTGGACAGGATATCAGCCCAGGCCCTGAGTACAGCTGGCAGTAACATCTTGGGGCCCTGCATGTGCAGAGAGGCTGCTCTGTCACATTGTAATTACAAAGTGTCAGAGCGGACTTGAATAATCAAGTCTGCTGGAGCGTGGTAATTACTACACTCCAGCAGACTCCAGCACCTGAATGTGACAGACCTATGGAGGGGCCTGAGAGGGCAGACTCGGGGACAAGAGAGGGCTGATAGCTGAAGGACTGACCCACAGACTCTTCCTGGCCCTGGTGAGGGCCAGGGCCTACTGTATGCCAAAATCCAGGAGGGACAGTTGCAAGACCCAAGAGAGCCCAGAGATCTCACTGGCTTGGGTGGGGTCATGGCCTAGGGTAGGCCAAAGGACCACAGCCAAGAGGAAGGGGGTCAAGGGGCATGCAGCCCCTTGCAGATGGCTGGTGCAGGGCCTGGAGGTGAGACTGAGCTTGGGCCAAGGGAGCCAGGAGGTATGTAGCCCAAAAAGGGCAAGGAATGGAGCTGAAAGCTGACAGCCCAGGAGGGACATGTGACAATGGGGAAAGTGGGGTAGGATATTTAGAGCAAGACGGGCAACAGATTGGTCTTGAGGATGCCTTGAAACTGCACCCTACTGGGGCTGGCAAGTGTGGTAGGTCTGCCTGCTGTGGGGCAGGCACCACAAAATGTCATGCATTGCCACCCAGGAAAAGGTGAGTATGGGGTACCTGAAAGCCTCAGCTCCCACTGCCTTGTAGGTCAACCCATGGAGGGGGAAATCTAAGGGATCAAACCCTAACAGAAAAGGAAGGGAGAGAGTAGGACCAGAAGGATCCAGAGAGCGGCTGAGAGAGAATAGGACCCTGGAGGGGTCCAGAGGCCAGAGAGTGGCCAGGAGAAAGTGAGACCAGGGGTCTGAGGACCAGCGAAGGGACCATGCAAGAGACTGAGGTGTCTGGCAGTCCAGGGAGAGGCTTAGTAAAAGACTGAGGGGTTTGAGGGCCCAGTGAGGGACTAAGGAAGAGACTGGTGGGAGACCAAAGGGGTCTGGCAGCCCAGAGAGGAGCTGTGTGTGTAAAGAGGGAACATCAGTGAGGATGACACCTGAGAGGCTTGGGTCATGGTTTAGGGACAGAAAGGAGCCATGCAATTAGCCCATAAGGCATCGAGCACTATCTGGTGATTATTACAGTAAGACCAGCACCACCTCCCATATTTTAATGGCAATTAACATCAAGATGTGGCAGGAAAAGAAGGGCTGACTGCCCATAGAGCACGGTGCAAGAAATTTTTTTTTGGCCTCCTTGGGCTTCACAGCCACCCCTGGAGATGGTACCAGGTGACAGTGATTCCTAAGTACTGTCACATTATGAGACCTCAGTGAAATCCATACTTCTTATAGTTCTTATATTTTATTCTTGAGTTCTTATGAAACTTCCTATCCCATTATATACTATTTTTATTCAACTTGACTCTAAATATCCTCTATTAGTCCTAACGGGGTTTAAAGTGTCCTCATAATGGAAATATTTCCATCAGCTAATGCTAATACTAAGTCAGCTAACAAGTCTTCACAAAGGATGAAACTGCTGCTGTTATACGGAAGGGAATTACTAACATTAGGATTAAGAAAACCTGATACAAGCAAATACGTATAAGAAAGCCTGTTCTTTTGTTACTTTCAACAAAGCAATCTCCTGGTGAATAGGGTATGAAGATTTAGAGCTGAAGAGTTCAATCTCACTTGAAGCATTTATAGGTATGCAGTGTGCTGCAAAGCCTAGAACTGTAGAGGGAAGATGATAAAACATTTTTTCTACCATTCCCTCCTCCTTTACCCTACTGCACCTCTCTCAGAAGATTATTTATAATGTTGGTTCTTAATAAATAATTGATAAAGAACAGATAATACAAAATTATCAGACTAGGTAGGGTGCTTTATTATAACATTAAGACATGACAGGTGTTCTTTATTGATCAATTAATACATGCCTCAAGGTGTGCTGTGATGCATGAGGCTGCTGGTCCTTTGCCATGTGAGGTTTGTATTAGTGGGTCAGTAAAACACATCCTGTAGGGTCTTAATGTTGTTATGTGCTAAGTAAAGTTGCCTGTGGTTAAGGGTATGCCTGCTGCAGATTGCAGTATAATGCAGGAATACCTGAGTTAGCTTTAAATGAGCTAAGTCAGGTATCAGAAGCAATCTAGCCATGCCATCACAGAAGTCAGCATAGGCTAATTCATCAGCTCAGTACTGGTTAGGCCTCCACTAGAGAATTATGTGCAATTATGGGCTTTGTAATTTAAGAGGAATGTGGAGAAACTAGAGAGAATCTAAAGATGAGTAACAAAGATGATAAAAGGTTTGGAAGACTAATCATAAAAGGAAAAGTTTAGAGAACTATGTGTGTTTAGTTTGTGGAAAAGAAGACTGTGGAAAGGGGCATGATACCAGTTTCACACATTTGAAAGACTGCCATAAAACATGGGGAGTTCTCCCTTGCTGCAGAGAGTAGAATATATAACAATGGAATTAAGTGCAGAAAAGCAGATTTAGATTTACTGTTGGGGAAAATGTCCTTATAGCCAGAAGCACAGAACAATAGAACAAGCTGCTCAGGGAAGTTTAGGAAGTTTTCAAGAAGAGGTTGGAGAGATGTTTGTCTGAGATAGGATAGGAATAATGCATCCTGTATTTGTGCAGCAGCTGAACTAGATGACCCCTGAGGTCCTTCTCAACCCTATGATTCTACTTTGCTTCTTAAATAGGCATATGCTTAGGCACTAGACTCTGGACATATTCTCAGACACTTTATTGAAGTTCAAGATCTGATTTAATTTTCCAGTATTATGACAGATTTCTTTGTAGTGGGTTGTTGTTCAGTTCTTTATTATTCCTGGGGCAAAGTTGTCCCTACAAGGAAAACAACATCCATATCTGTGGGGTGCCTGCAGGGGAGAACATGCTCAAGGGCAATCAGCATGGGTTCATCAAAGGCAGGTCCTGCCTGACCAACTTGATTGCCTTTTATGACCAAGTAACTAAATCCTTGGATGATGGTATCATCATGGACGTAGTCTTTAAAAAGGCCTTTGACACTGTCTCTCACCCCATCCTCATCAATAAATTAAGCGACTGTGGCATTGATGCCTACACAGTTGGATGGGTAAAAAATTGGCTGATGGGGCATGCACAGAGAGTAGTGGTGGATGGGTTGTACTCAACCTGGTGAGATGTGAGCAGTGGGGTATCCCAGGGCTCAGTCCTCGGGCCTGCACTGTTTAACATCTTCATCAGCGATTTGGATGAAGGGGTGGAAAGCACGCTGTCTAAGTTTGCTGATGACACTAAGATGTGGGGTGAGGTAGACACACTTGAAGGGAGAGAGAGGTTGCAAATAGATTTAGACAGACTACAAAAGTGGGCAGACGAGAATAGGATGGGGTTCAATGTAGACAAATGCAGAGTGCTGCACCTTGGGAGAAGGAATCCACAGCATATATACAGGCTGGGGAGTTCCCCTCTTGAAAGCACAGAGGCAGAAAGGGATCTTGGAATCATTATTGACTCCAAGATGAACATGAGCCGCCAATGCCAGACTGCAGCCAGAGAGGCCAGCCATACCTTGTCATGCATCCAAAGGTGCATCTCAAGCCGGTCCAGAGAGGTGATACTCCCCCTCTATGCGACTTTGGTCAGGCCGCAGTTGGAGTACTGTGTCCAGTACTGGGCACCGCACTTCAAAAGGGATGTGGCCAGCCTGGAGAGGGTTCAGAGGAGGCCTTTTCTCCCCAGCACCACCTGGGGTGATGAGGAACAATGGTAATAAGCTGATGGAGAATAGGTTTAGGTTAGAGATCAGAAGGCAATATTTTACAGTTAGGGTGGCCAAAATCTGGAACCAACTTCCAGGGAAGTAGTCCTCGCCCCTACCTTGGGCAAATTCAAGAGGAGGTTGGACGATCACCTGTCTGGGGTCTTGTGAACCCAGCATTCATTCCTGCCTGTGGCAGGGGGCAGGCTAGATGATCTGTTCGGGTCCCTCCTGACCCTAGCTACTATGAAACTAAGCAAGCACTTAAACAAACAACCATAGAGTCAACAAAGAGTTAACTCACAGCTACAGTCCTTTCTCAGACCTGGAGAGCCGGATAGTGCAGGTCAGTGTTTGTTTGTTACTTACTTACTACTTCCCCGCCAGCTGTCCTCCCTCCAAGTTTTAACTTCCCCTGGGACTAGGAATCATCTCTCTCAGATGGCCCCCCATGTCCCTGAGCAGGAAGGCAATTGTTCATTAACCCCCTGAAGCTGGGCTTCTGCCCCAGAGCTGTGCATCCAATTACGTTCTTGTTAAAGAAGTCTGTCCTTAGCAGGTGACTTCATTTCCCGCTATGTGGAGATAGGAAAATTGTTCTCCATTGTTCTTGAATTTTGTCTATTTAACTGCAAAACAGGAACAGTCTTGATATAAAAAGCCAAGTTCTGATGCCCTTATTCAGTTTTTATTCAGTTCTTACTCTGGCTAAGCTCTCACTACAGTGAATGAGAGACTTCGGTAAATTAAGGGCTGATTAGAAACTTAAGAGACCTTCAGTCTTTGCTTATATGAATCAATGGATTGAGGCCTTCAACCCTATTTCACATAGGCAGTGAGTAGTCCTTGGATATTAGTTTCTGGTTTCATGGCTTCCCTGGGCTGGATTTCAACAGTGTATCTAGGTGAGCCCTAGAATCTAATTTTAATTTCTGTAAGCTACCCAGTTCTCAGGAGATAAAGACTTCTACTTCAATAAAAAATGGTAATGTTTAAATAATTGTATTTGAATCATCTGATATCTTAATGCAGGACAAAGATATTTATATACTAAAATGACATACTGTAAGCGAATATTTCCAGCTGAAATGGGATTACTTCTGAACACCCACATGAATCATGTTGTGACTCAGTAACTTTTTTAATTTCAGAATAATGTTAGTAATTTATTGGGCAAGCAAAATGCTGTACTAGCACAAGACAGGCTGAGAGAAAGATGAAAGAATATGATTAGGAGGTAGCTTAGCAAGGGAATGCAAAATCTAGGCAAGATATACTGGTACTACATTTGCCTGCAGATGACTGAAAGATGTTTATAGCAGATATCTCTGAGCAAAAAGTTTTTGAGGAAGCCTGGTATTTTGCCTGACATATCTGCTTTAGGCCTCGTGATTATTAACATCTTAGCTGTTGCAATTCCCTGATGAACCACCTTGAAAACATGAGCTTTATAAATCACATCATTACTTGACACTACAAAGTGCTGATGATCTCAAAAGCTGTGACAACATTTATGGGAAAAAAGACAGAGTTTCTAGGAATAATCTGAGAATGTGTCAGCCCCACACATCTCGCAGTTTGCAGGTAGCCAAGGTTTCTTGTACTTACTCCTTGACCTTCATCTTTACACACCGCAAACTTCTCAGATGCTTTTAAAGTGTGGCCTGCATTTTAATAGCAAAAGCAGCCCTCCCAGTCTTACTCATGAAGTGCCTTCCTTTCTATCCTTGCTATAGTAGTTCTCCTACTTGCAGATGTGTAGCATGCTATGGAAACTGCTTACTTCAAAAGGTACCTTAAGAATGCACGTATGAATATTTATGCTGTTAGTATATGGAATAAGACATGGTCTTGACAAAAAATCATACCGTTTCCCTTTACTCTGAATTTCATCTTTTCTTCCATCTCTGTGTTCTTCTCTCTCACCCTTCATCCTGTTCTAAAATAATAAATAGTAAGTTCTAGGCATTTTGTACATCACAGAAACAAAATACTGAAAGGCAGAGAAGGAAAAGAATAACTAGCAAATCTAATCCATATTGCTACCAGTGCAGGATTGTTCTGAGTGGCATAAGTAACAGGTGGCAACTGGGACAGCATCTCTGGATGATGTCTTTGGGAGGGCTTAAAGGGGGGAAACAAAGAGGAGTGACTGCACTGCTGGCACCAGTGCATTGGATGCTTCAGGTGCAGAACTGCCCTGCTACACCTGTGCTTGTTCCCTATGATTCTAGTAGATTGTTTAGCATATTTCTGAATATCCAAATAATAGTTGGCCAAATCCATTTATTCTCTTGGCATATTCTTCTACTGCTATGAGTCTGGTCCAAAATCCCTTTCAGCCAGTGAAGGGACTTTAATTTTGGATTCTAATAGTGTTTAGATAAGGGTATCACCATCAGGAATTTTCATCTTGTGTGGCTTAGTGCCTGAGGTACTAGATTGGGACTCAGGAGACTTGGGTTTTATGCTTGGCCCTGCTGTTGGTTGACTGGTGACCTTGGACAATTGTTTTCTCTTTTGGTGCCTTAGTGCAATAGTCACACTTACCATTTTGTAAAGTACTTTGAGATCTGTTGCGGAAAATCCTCATATAAACAGCTGGGTCTTATACCAAACTCATAAATGCATGGGAGACTCTAGATGCTGGGATAATGTCCATATAAATACCTAGACTCTTGTATAAATAACTATTCCACTATAAATAACTATTCCACTATTGTGCATTCTCTGCTTCCAGTTCTGTTTCTGCCACCATACTCCAAATCTTGTCCCTTGTAAAAAAGCAATTGCTTTGCTGACCTATTTTCTTTATTAATTTATTTGTCTAGATGTCTTGCTATATTACTAAAAGTGGATCATAGCAGAGTTGTTTGTCTGGAACCCATAGCATTGAGAACAGCTATTAGGAAGCTAGGAATGTTTCTTACCACAAAATACATTGTTTGGTTATTTGCCAGCTCAGTAAAACTAAAGATTAAAAGCAAAGCAATCAAAATACCAGTAATATAGATTATTTGATTCTTCATCATTTTATTTTTTTTAATTATTCATATCTTTTAGCCATTGTAATTATTTTTAACTGATGCCATTACTGCTAGGTCAATTTTACTGTGAAAACAGCAATCAGATTGTGTTCATCAATAAAACAGGATTTGTCAAATCTGGACTATTGACAGGTGTCTCTGTATTTAAAGAGATCCCACTTTCTTGCAGGTGGTTTGTCACATTTCTTTGTTACAGTTTTCTTTGTCAGATTGTGACCTACAGGTTTTTATTTTATTTTATTTTTAGGAGGACCCCGGTAGAATAAATGTCTGTGATTTATGTGAGGGGTTTTCTGGAGTTGTTCCAGATGGTTTGCTGGAGTTCGCAAGCCAGTTGGAAGAAGAAAAGGACAAAAGCAATAAGATTTCAGTTACCACCCCCCCCCCACAAAAAAAAAAAAAAATTAAATAAGAAGGGAGTAAAGAAATTGGTTTCAAGTTGGTTCTTTCATCGCTTTTATTTTTGGGCTGTGGGCACTGGGGCAGCCCTGGCGATCAATCTGGGTGTGAGACAGGTAGTTACCACCTCCCTTTCATAAACATCTTATCATCAAAGTCGTGGTAGGTAAGAAGAAAGGGCACCAGACCTCACCCAGATCGACTATAAAGGGTGCAGCCACCCTGAGGGGACCAGTGAATGTCAGCAGGATGTAGGGGTACACACCCTTACCCGGTGACTACCCAACAGTAGGACAATAGTCTCTTGGTCCATAACTAGACGTTCTAGACCCTACTGTGCTAAAAATAATACTGGGCATAGGGGAATAATGCCTACGACCTTTTTACTGCATCACTTTGCAGAACAAGCGTGTTTCAGCCTTCCATCTCAAGGCTGAAATCTTTGGAAGGTCTGAACATCCATCATTAGAGCCAGTTTTTCAAAAGAGTTGATTTAGACTCTAAACAGATTAACATCAAGTAACTCAGCCCAGTGGAGAGAGACTCCCAGACTAGTAACTGAAATATTCATGAAGGGGACTAGTAGTTTAGGATTACTTAATTTTGGGGTTGGTAAATTGATGCCCTAAAAGGGTCAAATTTTTAGAAAGCATTTAAAAGTAGGTCTGTGAAGGTCAGGCATTTAATGTGCCTTTGTTCAGGTACCTAGAATCAAAAGCCATCGTTTCAAATTGTGGCCATTTTTTCTTTCATGCAGAACATTATAAAAGACTCCAATATATAAACAACTGGATTATGTTTTCAAAGCTTTTTAATTCTCTCCATCCAACAGTGATGTGAATATATGAGGTCAGCTTGTTTCCCTATTGTACAGAAGAATGGTGTTATGTTGAGTTAGAAGAAGCTATTGCTTACAGAAGAGAAAAGTAAAATCCCTAATAAAGAATAGGTTTTCCTATGTATTTAACAGATATTTTAAAATACTAATAATTCATGTTATAGCAGAAATATATTAATTGAATATTCATGTTGAACTCTCTTATACCTATGGTAAATCTCAAATGATTCCACTGTTTTTAATTGAGTTATGCTGTATTCATTTCAGTCTGAGAGACTTATTTGGATAAAGGGTAGGGTTTGTTTTTCAAACTGTCTTATCAATTAAACCTTATTCTATAGTAAAAGAGTTCTTACAAAAAGGAATAAATAATGCATGCCTTTTTATAACAGGCCAAAGCAATCCCTAGGAAAGTGGTTCTGTCAGGGAGAACCCCTGCCCTAGAACACTAATAATACTGATCTTTTTGGGAGAAATTCAAAATCCAGATCCAAATTTTATGTTTGAGTTCATTACTAATTAAGAGGGGTTAGCACGGTCCTTAACCATAACCTCTTTGCTGTAATATTGCATTTACCGCTATGAAAGGGTATATTTTAATGTTAATAAAAGTACCATTGCCAATAATGGTAATTTAAATAATGAACATACTGGCATTTTTATCATGAGGTAAACCAGTGAAGAAATAAACCTTTTAGCAAGATCAGTGCCTACACCAGCATCCCTAGAAAAAGAAATTGATCTTGGCATATTTGTGAGCAATGCAGTTCTCTTTACAGCAATCTTAACACCAGATTAAACATGTCTTAGAGTCTGGTGGGTGATGAGTTAACAACCCTCTTGGGCAAATGCTCTATCTCCACTTCCCTGCCAGTGGGGATGAGATAACACAGTCTAGTTGGGTAAGAGAGAGCCCCTGAGATTTGCAAATGAAACAGGTGAAAATGGCAGGTGTTAAATGAGGTCAGTTATCTTAAACTAGCAACTGAGTACCAGGTGTTCTGGGCCACATGTGATGAATCTACATGAGATTTACTGCACAGTTAACTAATTAGCTGTACAGTAAATATCTTAGTGTCTACACATGTGCCCCTATTAGGCTGGAGTAAACTAATTTACTGTGCAGCAGAATAGTACTTTTATTTACAAGTATTATCCTGCTGCAGAGTAAAAGCTTCAGAACAGCACATCTGTAGACACTGGAGGGGCTGGCTGGGGCATGAGGATGCTTTAGTTCAAGGGCTACCTGGTGGTTAGCCCCACATGGAAGCACCCTTGTGCCCCAGCCAGCTCCTCCACAGCACACTGAGCCAAGGGTAGTAACTCTGTGCTGGCAGGCTGACCCCTGGCGCCCTCTGACAGCAGGGGCAGCCCAGCTCCACATGCCGCACACGAATAAACTCTGGAGCTTATTACTCTGGAGTTATTTGCTCTCAGGTGCACGTTCAAATGGCATGCCTGTGAACAATTAACTCCAGAGCAATAAACTCTGGAGTTTATCCATGTGCAGTAATAGCATGTGTAGATGTTCCCATAAAGGAAGACACCGACAAAGGGAGAGGTGGTTTTTATTGCAGTTTGTGGGAATGAGAGACCTCTGACTTGACAGCCCCAAAAACAGTTGTTAGCTGAGCTATTTCATTTACACTTATCCTAAGAATGTTTCCTGCATGGTAGGGCAAATGTGCTGGAAAGCAAAATGGATATAATTTGTAGCTAAGAAAACCCTTTGATTTTAGGAACCCAAATTGAACTGATGTTAGTTATATGTTTAGTTACTTGTCTATAAAAATCCCCCTATTTTTTTTCTTTTGGTATTTAAAATGGGGGTGTTTTCCACAATACTCCTAAGCATCACCTTGGAATCAGAGGGTTAAAACATAATGGATCTTATTAGGGAAAAAACAG
Source organism: Alligator sinensis (assembly GCF_000455745.1). Lineage (NCBI taxonomy): Eukaryota > Metazoa > Chordata > Crocodylia > Alligatoridae > Alligator > Alligator sinensis. The sequence continues at coordinate 1,485,492 of NW_005842078.1, forward strand.
AAAGTAAGGGGGGAAAGAAGGCAGCAGGGAGGAAGATTTCTTTAAAGAAATAAAGAGCACTGACAAGCTGTAAGAAATGAATGGTAACCAAAGAGTATTAACTGTATATTCATTTAAATTAAATTAATCATCTTATGCTGCAGTATAAGAATAGTATGTGTCTTTTAGAATGTGTCTTTTAGTCATCTTTACTCACCATTGCTGCTTCTCCTCCAGCTAGCTGAGAGAGAGAATTCCACGTTTCCACCAATGCAGTACTGCAGTGGAAACATTAAACAAAGATTTAATTTAAATAGAAGCTGTAAAAGTTCACCTCCTTTACACTTTGTATTCTAACTAAAATTATATAAATCTGTAACTTTCTTAATAGTTTAGGTATGGGTAAAATTCTTTAGATAGTCTATTTATACACAGTGAGCAATTAATCAGATCTTTTGGCTAAATGTCGCTAGTCTCTTTTATGCCTCATCCTACCCTCAGCGGTACAATTCCATACATTAAATAGACATCAGGTTAATGGACTTTGGCAATCTGAAAATTACATCTCTAAATCTACTTTACATTTAGCTAAAATGCATGATACCTATTTTCTTCAAAATAGGTCTATTAAAACACAAGTAAACATATTAAAATGACAGTAGTATATTTCAAATATTCATTATATTTGTAATATTTTCTTCTGTGGTTATCTGGGTGGATAAACTAAGTGCAGCTTATTCACACCAAAGGAGAGTTTATCATCTTTAAAATAAAATTAAAAGAAAAGATTTTTCTCATGACCCAAAACAAATGCACTTAAATCCAGCCACTTGCTTACTCAGGATGAATAATTAAGTAACTTTATGAAAGTTAACCCCCAATAGCCAGGGCTTGTCAAATCTCTAGAACCCAGTACTCACACAATTTTCTGTTAATACTTTTTCAGCTATAGCACATAATATTCACTAACCGCAGGATCTATGGAAATTTCTAACAATAAAGATTCTGACAATATCCATTGTTTTGTCTTCCTATCATAAGAAATGAAAATTGGATATTTCAATTATGAATGAAGAATATGTTGGTGTATTTTAATTTAGGAAATAAAAGCAACTAAAAGGCATCTTATATAAAGAATAGGAAAAAAGGTACTTTTGCATTGGATAGAAAAAAATTAAATGGCTATCCATACCTTTAGAAGGCAGAGCAGAGATGCACCTTCGCAGACTAACTAAATTGGAGATGCATACATTTTTGTGAGCCTGTGTTCACTTTATTAGATGCTATCTGATGCATCAAAACCTTTGTCAGATGTTATCAGAGTATTGCATCAATAGTCCTACATTTCTGTGTATGTACTGAGTACTTCTAGTAACACCTACAATGATACAAAAAAATGGGATTATGTGAAATCCCAACTCGTGTAGTACAGACAATGAGATTACATGCATACCCTGGAGCTACATATTCTTGAACTACCTCCAAGTATGAGAAGGAACAGGGACTGCTCAGTCATCAGACTTGCGAGGCATCTAGAAGGAGAAAAAACTAAATTGTATTGCTATCCTTATGGTAAGTGTATATATAGCAAAGTCACAGTTAAATTTCTCTGCTAATAAAATAAAGACTGACAAAATAATAGATTTCTTTGTGATTTTTGTCCCCTGCCAGCAGCCACTTCAGTATTCCAATTAAAGAAACAGAAACCAAAGTACTACAGGAAAGAATTTAGACTGATCTTTTCCTGTGGGTGATTTCCTTTATTGTTTGAGCACTGACATTTAATTCAGGGAGATATATATCAGATATCTATGTAATATATATAAAATAGCACATTCCCATGCAATATAGATAGCACATCATGTGAATACACCAATGGAAAAAAGTCTAAATGTCAGGTTAAATTTGAAAAGGAAATTAAAATGGTAAAGAAAAAAAAGATACACCAAAGACTTTAAGAAACAAGGTTGGTGATAATCTCTGAGGTCCCATTCCTTTGAAATAGTATGTGCCTTTAGAACCTATTTATTAGGAATTGAACATACTTAGAACATTGCATAATTGGGCCTTGAATTATTTAGTCATCGTGATGTTCTCTAATGAGATAAAACAAATATAGTGTAGAGTTAAGTTTCCATTTCTTGGACAAGAAAAATGAAATGTTCAGTACCTTTTTCATTGCTCTAGAGCAGATCATTAGTAGGTATCACTCTGACAGTTAACAGGACCTCCAGATGCCTCCCAATGTAACAGAATTCTTGACCACATTTTAACTGTTCAGTACAAAAAGCAAAAGTAACCACAATAACAATTTAGATTTTTTTTTTTAAACAATGTTTTTTACTGTATTCACAATATCCCTTAGGTTATTCTCAGGTGCCTGAACATGAGTGAAAACCCAACAACTGATTTTTTTTTTTCCCCCCCCAATTTTTTCCCCATATACCACAAAACAAACTTTCTGTTCTCTACCTAGTAACATTTAGAGGCCTGATATATAGAGGCCTGATATATATAGTTGCTGGCATAGTATGTTGAAAGTAAATTAGACCTTTTCGAAAATAAATGTCTAATGTAATGTTTCCTCAAAAGAAGCTGAAGCCCTGTATAACTTCACTAGGATGAGGCTCAAGCATCCTACGCTCTACCTATACCTTGCATCCGTTATCTCAGTTGTAGGAATCAACAAGTACACCTGGACTGTTTAGGCTAAGAGCAATCCTCTTTCTAAAAATGAGGGGTTAAGTTAAAGGCCTCTGTCTCCAGTACAAAATCTGGCATGAGAAAGACCAGGTGAAAAACTATAAAGTTAAGTGATGTTCAGATTAACGCATGTACTGCGGTGTAGTTCTGGTGTTAGCATTTATGGAAAAATAATTGTAGATAATGACATTTTCATCAGCAACTCGAACCGAAGCTTTCATTCATGTCATCTGATAAACCTAAGACTTTTTAGACCACCATTTATTATATAACCTGATCAGCCTTTCTTTAATTCTCTACCACGTCCCCATTTAGAAAAATGAAAACCTGAAATCAGATTAACAAAAAATACTTTTCTTCCAAATCTAAACACAATTCACAACTGTCAATTTTAATGCACTAGATCTCCAGATGAAGGATTCATGTGGGACAACTGTTCCCATATTCCAGACTGTTCACTGTACATAGACACATCCCAATTAGCAACAGGCATGCTAGGGCCTCCTTGAACTGTAAAACAGTTTCAGCAGAATAGAGATGGGTGCTTTTTAAGCACCCATATATAATAACAATATATGCAGATACCTATAGTAGTATCAAAAGCCAAAGTAGTGTTTTACTAAGTAGTTTTTCAGAAACAGTACAGTATTGAGAAGCACTTTTAAAGTCTTTAATTAATGAACAAAAGTAGGACTAATGCAAGTTGCAGTGTTCTGTGAAAGATGCTAACCTGAAGATACCATTGATATATCAAAATGTTCATCAGAAAAGTGGATAACCAAATGGGAAGAAGCAGTGTGCGTAGAAATAAGTTAAGCAAATAGTCTAAAATACAAAGGCAACATGCATGTATTTCAACCAGCTATCTAATGTTTTCCCAGATTGTTTACCAAACTAAACTATATAAACACAATATCATTCTGAATGTGCTAGGACATCTGAATATTGCTTTTATGCATCAATAACATAAAGCATGTCATGATTAGAGAGCCAGCTATAATCAATATTAGTGTGGGGAGTGTAAGCAGGTCTATAAATCCTCTTAATATTTTTGAAATGTCAACCTGATATTTCCACTGTGTGCAGATAATTTGTCCATCTGCATTATGTGTTCAAGCACACTTTCTAGTAGTGATGCATGACTTTTTGAGTTGAAAAGTCAACAGCTAAGGCAATTTCTCTCTATGTATCTATCACTAGATTTAAATGTCTAATAGCTTGTTCAGCCTTGTAAACTACAATAAGGTCAAGCTTGGTAATCTTAGCCTGCAACTCAATAAATAGAGTAGAAACCATCCCAGTGAAAATCATTTTCTAAAGGTTTTTAATACCTGGCTGTAAAGCACTCCTACAATTGAATACAGGCCTTTCTTTCCAGGGGTGTATTTGATCAATTTTCTACTAATGCTAACCCCAAATCCATTCTCCATAGTAGAAGATGCATCTGTAACCATGTCTCGAGAATAAAGTTAATCCAAAATACAATAGATGTTCAGGGTTTAATCTCTAGGATTGAAATCCTCTCACCTGCCTAAATCTTTAATAAACAGGATCTGTGTAGATGGATTGTGGAAGAGTCAGAGGTATGAAATCCAACTTCTAACACAGGCCAGTGAATATGTATGTTACACAGCTCCGTCCCTTGTTACAATTGCTGCTGTTTTAGCTATTGAATAGCAGCCATATCTTCCTGGATACAAGGGCCTGGAAGATTTCTCATCTGCCTCTATCGCAGTGTTGCCTGTGACCCATATGCAAACACCATTTCCATAGTACATAGGCTCTCTAAGGTGATTCCTTCTGTTCCCCCCTGTGAAAATCCTTTAAGTTGTAAGTGTCCTTGTGCTGCCCTAACTACCTCCCATAGACATATAAAGACATCAAGGATAAATTTAACCTTTACAAACCTTTCATATCCTCAGATCTTCACACTGGAGATTGATATGAGTGTACCTAATACCCATGCATCAAAATATTTACATTAGCTGTCACATAGCAGCCAGTTTTTTAAAATTATTATTACAGAGTTTGGTAACAGGTAGCATGTATGATAGAAAGTTCTGGATCCATTATATAATATGTAGTTTTTCATTCCAACTGTTATTTCAAAACCTACTGCTATGAATGATGAAGCAACATATGGTAAGGTCACTGCCTGATCAAGTTGATATCAAATTTTGAGAAATGATTAACATTACCACCAAATGTACAGCCTTCATATGTGTCAGCAATATGACCCTATAACTTCTCTGCAATCTGTCATGAGGCAGCAAACAAGATGCAGGTTGATTAGAACAGTTGTTTTAGGGATAAAAATGTCAGGTAATTTACATTGCTTGCTGAGCTGAGCCTACAGTATTTTCTATTTAGTGGAAAACATTGCTTAGGTTACAGGTTGTTTTGGTGGAAAACATGATAGGATATACATACTTCATATAGGAAACTGAAGATACCGATGTGAAGATTCTACCTGAAGGTAAGGCAAGAGGCAGATGACTGGTACAAATATGCTCCACAAGAAATAGTCACTTGTGCATTTGGATACTCAAATGTTTTATGGTCAGTCCTGGGAATAGATGGGAAAGGTCTACTGATCTAAATTATGCTGCTTAGCAAAAATATGCAACTTAGATCAAATCTGCCTCAGGCTTTTTAAGTGTCTGTAACTAGCCCTTGAGAGGTTCATCTCCCTGACCTGAGTAAGAATCAACTCTACCTAACAATGCCTGAATATATTGGTCAAGCTAGGTACATAGTCCACCTTCATTCTATTTCAATTGTGTTCTTGATTATAATAAGTAAGTAAGAAAGTTATCCTGTTGGCTAAATTAAACCATAGTTCTATTTCAGACTCTTACTCTTGTGTTATCTGCAACAAACCTAGATAGCAGTTTATTAGCAGTCTGTGCAAAGCTTTGGTCACCGATTCGATTCGAAGAAGATTTGGCCCATTTCAGCAGCTGAATTTCTGAATCTGAATTGAATTGGGAGACCCATTAAAAGGTCTGAATTGAATCCGAAGTCTCTGAATTGATCCAGAAAAGATTCAGAGAGATTCAGAGATTCAGATCGGCTGGGGAGAGGCAGGCATGGCTAGGCGGCTGCAAGTTCTCCTGCAGCTTCTCTAGCTGTACCTGCCTCTCCCCAGGTGGGGGGAAGTGCAGGAAAAGCCCCCATGGCTGCCCTGCCCAACCCCATCCCCCACCTGGCCCCAATCTCATCCCAGCACTTAAAAGAAGAAAAAAAAAAAGGCCTGTACTCACCAGTTGTGGCAGGGGCTCTGGAGGCTCTGGGTCCATCTGGCAGAGCCCCTCCATGCTGCCCCCACTCCCCAATCACCACCCCCATCTGGTCCCACCCCTGATGGCCCCCCTGCCCAGCCCCAGCAGTACGTGAATAAAAAAAAACAAAACAAAAAAATAAAACTATGCTCACCAACAGTAGGATCGGCTGTGGGGGATCTGGGGCCATGAGGCAGAGCCCCCTCCCCACAGTCCCCACTTCCCAATCCCCTCCCCACCCCGCAATCAGCTCCACCCCTGATGGGAAATTATGCTGAAAGGAAACCAGCACAGGTTCATCACAGGTAGATCCTGCCTGACAAACCTTATAGCCTTTTATGACCAGGTCACACACTGCTTTGACACAGGAACCGAGGCTGATGTCATCTACCTGGATTTTAGGAAGGTCTTCAACACATTTTCACATCCTATTCTCATAGGGAAGCTAGCAGGCTGTGGAGTGGACACCTACAAAGTCAGGTGAGTGCCAACCTGGCTTAGGGACTGCACCCAGAGAGTGGTGGTGGACAGGTCATTCTCAGACTGGAAGGAGGTAGGCAGTGGGGTCCCGCAGGGTTCAGTCTTTGGACCGGTGTTATTTAATATCTTCATCAGTGATTTGGATGAGGGTGTGGAGAGCACCCTCTCCAAGTTCGCAGATGATACCAAGTTATGGGGCAAAGTTAACACACTGGAGGGCAGGGAGTAGATACAGGCTGACCTGGACAGGTTGCATCAATGGGTGGAACAATAGAGGATGCAATTCAACAAAAATAAATGTAAGGTACTCCACCTAGGGAAGAGGAATCCCCAGCACACCTAGAGGTTGGGGGGTCACCTCCCCAGCAGTTCAAGGGGTGAGAGAGATCTTGGAGTCATAGTTGACTCCAAGATGAACATGAGCCACCAGTGTAACGAGGCCATCAACAAAGCCGATCACACCTTGTCGTGTATTAGCAGATGCATTACCAACAGATCAAGGGAGGTGATGCTCCCCCTCTGTGCGGCATTGGTCAGGCTGCAGTTGGAGTACTGTGTCCAGTTTTGGGTGCTGCACTTCAAGAGGGACATGGAGAATCTGGAGCAGGTTCAGAGGAGGGTCACTTGCATGATTAGTGGCCTCCGTGAAAGACCCTACGAGGGGAGGTTGAGAGTTCTGGATCTCTTCAGCCTTCATAAGAGACATCTGAGGGGAGACCTTATAGCTGCCTATAAGTTTATCAAGGGAGGACAACAGAGAATTGGTGATGCAGTATTTACCAGAGCGCCCCAGGGAATAATGAAGCATAATGGGTGCAAACTAGTAGATTTAGGTTAGACATTAGGAAGACATTTTTTACAGTAAGGGTGGCCAGAATCTGGAATGGGCTTCCAAGAGAGGTAGTACTATCACCTAACTTGGAGGTCTTCAAGAGGAGGCTTATAACCACCTAGCTGGGGTCATCTGACCTTGGTCCTCTTTCCTGCCAGGGGCAGAGGATCAGACACAATGATCCATTGTGGTCCCTTCTGACTCTACAATCTATGAATCTATGATGGCTGCCCCACCCAGCCCCAGCAGCCTGGCAATTAAAAAAAAAATGGCCCACAATCACTGTTTCTGGCAGCAGGGATCAGGGATTCTGGGCACTCATGGCACAGCCCCCCCCCCCCCCCCCCTGGGGGGGGGGTGGGGGAAGTGAGGTTCAGCCCCACTCCTGGATTGTGTGCACTCCTACTTCCTGGCAGCTACACAGGTGCAGCATGGCTTGGCAGGGTGCTGCATGCTGCCTGGGAGCTGGGGCCACTGGGGCTGAGTGCTGCCCAGCTCTGGGTGACAGGTGGAGCTGCCCCAGCTCCCAGGCAGCACGCAGTGCCCTATCAAGCCATGCTGCACCCATGCCATGGGCCAGCTGCTGTGTGGGAGCCAGGCGGGGGGGGAGTAGACCCGCTGCACTCCACTGACCCATACTATGCAGGGGCCTCTGCCACGAGCACTCAGAGTTCCTGATCCCTGCTGCCAGAGCTGGTGAGTGCAGGAGAGTATCTTTTTTTTTTGTTTTTTGATTCCTGGACTGCTGGGACCGGGGTGGGGGAGGGCACAATTGGAGAGCAGGGGCTGCACAGGGGGGATCTGCTAGGTGAGTGTAGGGTGCTATAGCTGGTGCTAAAGCTGGTGAGTGCAGGGCTTTTGGTTTTTTTTTTAAAGTGCTGGGTGACTGGACCTGGCGGGAGATGGGGCCAGGCAGGGCAGCGGGGGGGGGTTCTTTTTCAAGCCC
>NW_005842078.1:1493755-1544138 GCF_000455745.1 Alligator sinensis
CGGGCGCCCTCCCCCCCCCCCCCCCCCCGATTGGAATCTCCAAATTAGCACTGAATCAGTGCTGAATCTTCAATTCTGATTCGGCCAAATCAAAAGGGGACAGTGACTTTAAATCATTGAATCAAATCACTGGCCTTTGAATCAGCCAAATCCAGATCTGAATTGAATATTTCCCTATTTGCACAGGCCTACAGTTTGTAATCTTTCCTTTCACAGGGATCTTTTATATATTTGAAGATTGTTATGCTATCTATGTCCATCAGTTTATTGTATTCCATTTGTGTGTATGTATCTAAATACTTCCTAGACAATCTACTGCCTTGTATACATATATATGTGTGAGCTAATCATCTCATTTTTACTTGTGTTCAGCCATCTGTTCTATACATTTATTTGAAGAAAGAACTCTTTTGCATAATGTGTAGCATGATAAAGGTAGTTCATGAACATAAAAATCTTAGAGGAGGTGTAGATATTTAAAAGGCTTTCAGTTTAGGGACAATTTAGGCTGAGTTATATGAGTCAAAAAACCCTCCTTTCCTTGCCATTTAGTCTTATATTTGTGCATTGAAATTAATGTAAAATTAAATTTTAAAATGGTAGTAAACTAATACATGATATTTGATATTGTAATTAAACTTTTTATTTTAAAAAACTTTGACATGGAGGAATTAATCCATTCCTATCATTTTATATAAATGACTGCCATAAATTCCCCTGAGGAGGCCTTCCCTTGGACCCCCAGACTTTAAAATACTGTATTTTCTTGTCCAGGAATATAACTCTGCACTCTCTTTTTGAAAGGCATCATGGACAAACACAAACCTTACCTTGTAGTACCTAAGGAACTCAGTGGCAGCTTGACAAACCTGCTCCTGAGCCCACTGTCAGCCTTGCACACCAAATGGGGCCTGAAGACCAACACTGGATGCTGGCCCAATCCAGCCCCCTGGGCTTGAGTCCATGTACTGGGTCCGTCCCTGTGGGGTGGGTCCAGGGCCATGTGTTGAATTTCACTGTGGAGTGAGCCCACACACTGGCCCGATCTGGTGCATGATATCTGTCATCTATCTGGGGTTTGGCAATATGGTGATGGAGAGTGGTGGCAGTATTAATTGCTGTAGCCTCCACTGCCATATTTCCAGACCCATTGATATCTGTATTTCTCAAATATAGTACAAGCTAATTTCGACCAGCTGATTGTGGAGGAAAAGTGCACTTTTCATGTGAAAAAAAATGGTTGTTTCTCTGATTACTCCCAGAGTAACATGCAGAGAAGCAGGCAATTCTTAAACAAAAACAGCATTTATTGGCAGAGTCCTTGGGTCACAATGCCTAGTGCATAAAGCACTCAGAGTTTCAGTTAGGCTGGCAGCACAGGCTGTTTTCTTTTCAAGACTCTCAGGGTGCTGACAGACATGCATGCCCCCTGCTCTAACTCATAGTGCTTTACATAAAGTACCATAAATTAGAGCACCCCCCCCCCCAACCCAACAGATGTTCACCTGTTGGGTTGTGGTGTGGATCGATCCTGCTTGTGAGAGCCTGAGGAGCCTGCCTGAAGCTGAGGAGCTGCTCGTCTTGCCCAGCTCTGGGGCTGCCAGCAGGAACTGGGGAGAGTGGAAGAGCTTTGGGGGGAGGGGGTGGGCATGAGGTGTGTGGGAGGATCCAATCCACCTGCCCACCCTCCAGCTCAGGCTGGGCAAACCCCAGCTGGCAGCTTGTTCCCCCAGCCCTCTCCCCCGCCCTCCCAGGGTGGAGCTGGGCTGCATTATCTCAGCCCCGATTGTGTGGCAAATTAACCTTAGGGAACACAAGTTCCTTAAGATGCTTTAAGCACCTTCATCTGGTATCTCATTTGATAAAGGTTAATCTGTTGCATGATCAGCCACTTTAAAAGCTCTCTATAGCCATGCACATGTCATGACATGTCTTTAACTCACTTTCAGAGGGTTGATAACATGAAAAACATAACTTCTGTCTGTGTCTTCAGGTTCTCCTTGTCCTGCCTTCTCCTGCTTGAGTCTCTGGAGTTCCCCTTTTGAGGCAGTTTCTGCCATTAGCTCATCTTTGCTGTCCCTCCTGGGACACCTCTGTGCCAGGGCCTGAATTCAGTGGTGTTCCAGGGTGTCTTCGTTTGTGAATTGGTTCATTTTATTCTTGATAGCCCATTCTCTAGCTGCTTGGGGCACTATAGTGCACAGAGCTACCTTCACTCCAGGGTATTAGTTCAGGGCAACTTTAACCCATTGTTTCCTACTGTAAAAGAAAATGGGAAGCCTGAAGTATGGAACATTATTGTAAAATAAAACAAAACAAGAAAAATCCACAGTTCACATATTTACAAAACTTTACCATAATCTGCCCCAGTTGGAATGTAGGGGAAGGATGAGGAAACTCATCTTGAGTTTTCAAATTTTGGCTGTTGTCCCCTATCTCTTTTCCCTCAGAAATGCAATCCTGTATTGTTTATTAGTGAAATAAGATGGAAAGTGAGACATTTGTCTTTACAGAACATATTTGTCCAAAGTTACTTGTACTTTAGGTTTTAGATGGAAATTTTTACCACTTTTTCCCCCATGCATAAGAATAACTTCCCTTAACCTGGAGAATGTTCCCTCAGATCTATGCTTATAAAAAGTCATGTTGGGTGTGATGTTTAGAAAAGCTTCTGCAAGGGCCAGGCAGTTTGTATAAATTGTTTCCTGCTTTGCCTCATTTTCACTGCTTTGTTTTCCTGCACTCAAACCCTAAGCTCCTGGTCTGTTTTAATGGTATTCCAAGCTCGGATTGGGATTTATAGGGCATTTATAGATGTGCTCCAGGTGGTGGTGGGGTGCTTTAATTAGCAAGCCATGCTATTTAAAAAGCACCCAAGAATCATGTGTATCAGCGTCCCTGCACTGAAAAACAGTGGTGGGGTGCTTTGAAATAAAACTAATTGAATGAGCTTCAGTTTAAAGCGCTTTGCCACCATTTTTCATCACAGGGACACTGATACGATACATGTGAGGCTGGACGCTGCTGGAGTCTGTTAATTTTTACACTCCAGTAGACTCAATGAATCAAGTCTGCTCCAATGCACTGGATTTACAACGCATTGGAGCAGCCTCACTGCACATCTATAGGCACCCATAAACACTACTGCAAATCAAATAGTAAAAAGCAATACAATAACAACCTTCAAATCTTAAAATCTGTTATTTTAAGCCCTCAGTTTCAGATAACAGTCTTCCCTTCATATATACATTTTTTCTTGTAAGAATAGACTAATTGCTGAAGAATGTTCATAGACCATTTAAATTGATGCAGCAAGAACTATTGTGACTTCCTTGAGTATTTTGGCAGGTATCTTAGCAACATCATTGAAAATGAATTGTGCTGATAAACCAGCTGATGTCCTAATTGAAACCTGGAATAAAACTTCACACAGGATGATTAGCTTCTATTGTCCCGTCTTCCTTTCTTATAAATCTATGTCTAACTTTGTAGTAGCCTTGATTGCAGGCATGAGTACTGAGTATGGATTAGCCACATGGCTTTTTTATGTATTGATAGAAATTATATTATGTGTTAGAGAATAAATAAAAATAGATTTACTGGATCCTTGCAATCTTGTCAACCCATTCTGTTTCTTAGTGTTATCCTATTTGCCCATTTCAAAAGATTGTTTCTTGTTGCAAAGCTAATATTAGTGGAATACGTCTTCCTTCCCCTTCATTACTGCAATTCAGCTTTAGGATTTGCTGTCTTCATTTTGTTAACTAATACAACAAAAATAATCATATTAGGAGTATTACAGACAGTGTTACAGATAGTGATGTAACTTATTCTGAACTGTGTTGAGATTAAATAAGCATGTAAAACTATTTCCAGGTAATCATATATGCACTAATTGAATAGCAGTAACAGTTTCCTGTAGCAACATATTTGATTCACTAATACATTTTTTTTTAGGCTCAGTAGCCATAATCAATTTGCTGTTAATAAGCTACTTGATGTGAAGGAAAGGAAATGTGGTGTGTCTTCAACCAATGGTACATACACATGACCACATAATAACCTGATGCAACAGTTATTAAAATTCAGTTTTCAAATATGTGCAAGTGATGTAGGTCAGATTTGATCACACTAGCAAGTTGATAATAAGCCAAGAGACCTTAATAAGATAAAATATCTGACTACTCAGTCTGCTAAATTTCTATCCCAGTTTACATCAGTAACATTCATGGTGATGCTAAAATCTATTTAACATAAACGTTTAATGAAGAAATAAACTTGTTGAAGGCAGGGATTATTACAAATTAAGTATATGCATTTGATAGGTCCCCACAGTTTAGGTTATCTGTTGGAGACAAAGTTTAAACTTTGAGCTTTACTGCTTTTAAAAGAGACTCATCACTTCCTAGTTCCTAGGTGAAGACGACCCAGGTAGAGTGGGGAGCCTTTTTCCAGGACTTTTTTTCCCAGGCAGGTTGTTCTTCAGGTAAGAATTTAGATTTGGAGGTATTCATCTGGACTAAAACAGATTTCATATTAGTTGGAGGCATATTGCCTTCAAGATGTACCCAAACCTTCTCAAAAGGGACAATTTAACAAGTAAGGGTAAAATTCTACTTTCCATCCAAGGTGGAAAGCTAGCATGTATTTCCCAAGAGAAAATCATGCCTGACCAACCTGACTTCCTTCTTTGATAAGATGACAGACTCTGTGGATGGGGAAAGAACAGTAGATACAGTATATGTTGATATTAGTAAAACTTTTGGCACTTTCTCTCATGACATTCTAGATGGGGAAACTAAAAAAATACAGACTACATGAAAGTACTGTAAGGTGCATATGTAACTGGTTGTATCATCATGTTCAACAGGTAGTCATCAGTGGCTAAATGTCTAGTTGGAAGTAAGTATCAAGTGAGGTTCCCCAGAGATCTATTATGCATAGGTTATTGTTTGAAATCTTAATTAATTATTTGGGTGATAGGATCAAGTGCCTGCTTAGCAAATTTGCAGACAACAACGTGTTGGATGGAGTTGCAGATACTCTGGAGACTAGGACTATAGATAGAGTGGAGAAATGGTCCACAATCAATCATATGAGATTCAACAAGGAAAAATATAAAGTCCTACACTTGGGATGGAATAATTGCATGCATAAATAAAGATGGGGGAATGACTGATAAGGCTACAGTCTACTTTTGTTGCAAAAAGAGCCAGGAGCACACTGGGTTGTATCAACAGGAATGTCACTTGCAAATCAAGGGCAGGGATTCTTCTCTTCTATTCAGCACTGGTGAGGCCTCACCTGGAATATTGTGTCCAGTTTTGGACACCACACTTCAAGAGGGATGTGGACAGTTTGGAAACAGTCCATTGCAAATCTGGATGATTAGAGGCCCGGAAGGCAAGATTTATGAGGAAAGTCTGAAAGAATTACGGTTAGATATTCTGGAAAAGAGAAGATGCAGGGGCAGGAAAGGCTTTGATAATAGTCTTCATATAACTGAAGGGCGATTACAGAGGAGATTGAGATGGACTTTTCTTTGTGGCCTTAGGGGACAGGACTAGGAATAATGATCTCAAGCTGCAGCAGGAAAATTTAGGATGGATATTAGGAGGAATTTTCTGACTGGGATATGGTCAAGCATTGGAATAGGCAATCAAGAAAAACTGTGAAATATTTATCTTGGGAAGTTTTCAAAAGCAGGTTAGATAGGCATTTGACTGGGATGTTTCAGTAAGGGATGCTGTTGCCTTGAGCAAGGGGCTGAACTTGGTGATTTTATGAGGTCCCTTCCAGCCTCATCTTATGGTCCTATGTGCTAAATCTCAATACTGACAAAATTTTGAATCACTGAAAATATGCCTTATAGAGTATAGGAGAGAATTCTCTTTCTGTTCTAAGTGATTAAAATGAAAATCATATGAAAAAGGTATCCTCAATCTATACCAATTGTATGGGTTCTCAGAATGATTTCTGCAGTAAACAATATTTCCATAGAACCCCTCTCCCCCTTTTTGGTTTAATTTCTGTTGGGTATCATTACAATTTTGCATAAAATGGGACTAAGCATGCATGGCTTTTCTGGATAACTTGAAGTCAGAGTCAGATGTTGATTACAGGTCAGGTTTGATTACATATACATTTGTCTTATCATTGAATTTCCTTATGTGATCTAGTGTGGTTGTAGTGTTACTGTATTTTTTTTTTCTTAAGTGCCGAATTACTGTCTCTCATCAAACTAGTTCAATGGATAGCAAAAATCTTTATGGTAGATCATAATTATTACTAGATGTTTCAGGATCATCTCAAACTTATTGCAGGCTCTGGCAGGGGTATTTACATCATTATATATTTCATACACATTAATAGAATCATCAAAAACCTTTTTAGTAGCAAACTTTTTCTAACACATGCAAGACAAAATATTTTCACTGCAGGCCTAATACAAATATAGTAAAAGAAAGATGAATGCTCAGTCAATCTTTAATCAAAAGAGCCAGCTTTGAGTTCAGGAACTTCATTTAAGTAAGGACTTAAAAAAGAAAAATGTCCATTTCTTGAGATAAAAAAGATAATGCATGTTAAAATACAAGAAGCTGATCTTAGACAAAGTTCAAATAAATGGCCAGAACCTGGCAAGCAGCATGTTCAACCAGAAAATAAATTAGCCTAGCAGAACTATAGTGACTGCTGAATTTGCAGTAATCATTTGTAAATGAAACCCTCTTTTCATTAGTATTTCCCTGCTTGCATGCATAATTTATGACAAAGGTTTGGAGGCACTAGTGCAGCTTTCATAAATTAGTACCAATTTTGTTATAGCTGAAACCTAGGACATTTTGTAATGCAGCTTCAGTTTTGCCTCTGAAAAACATAACCCAGAGCTTTTCTTGCCTGAAAGCCAGATTTTATGTTTACATGCTTAAAATAGGTGTAAAAAATGTCCCAATCAGCACAGTAGAACCAGATTCTGCTTCCTTTGAAATAAGTGTAAAGATGGATTAAATTGCTAGGATATGATGCTAAGTGTTTTTACATCCAATTTGCACTCATTTTTCATGTTTAACAGAAGACTACACATGGTGTAAAAGAAAACCATAAAGAGAGAGAGAGAGAAGGGTAGGGATTGGGGAGGGGGGGAGAGAGGAGGAAGACAGATTTAGAAGACTCTAGAAATCATCTGAATCTAGTTGACAAGTACCAGTAATAAACTCATGTCACTGTGCTTTCAATAATTAAATTTTCTCCTTAATGTCATTATGTTCTGCATCATCTTAACATGCTTTAGAATAGAAATGTAAATAAATAAATATATAGATATAGATATATAGATATACATATCTCTATATTCTAATATTATAAAAATCTAAGTCTGTCCATCTGTCTGTCAATAATGCTTTATTTGTGCTCTCATTGGCTGAAACAGCCAATCAGAGTTCAAAGAAGCATTCTGATAGAAGGCAGCCCGCTGCCATGATGGTGGGGACACAAGGGATGGAGCAGGGGGATGAGGCCAGCACAGCTGGCCTCACCCCTCCCACCCTGCTCCCTGGAGACAGCAGAAACAGAGTGGACAGAAGGAAATGCAGGTAGGGAGTGGGCCTGGGCCCAACATGGGGGAGGGGGAAACAGGCCTGGGTCCAACGCAGGGGGAGGAGAGCAGATCCAGGCCCAACATGTGGGGGTGGGGAGTAGGCTCAGACCCCAAGCAGTAGGAGGGAATGGGGAGCAGGCCTGAATGGTGGGGGGTGGGGGCCAGGGCTCTGTCCCTGCCTGCTCCCCCTCTGGGCAACTGGCTAGTCTGTATATATAGCTATGGATAGACATATATATGTCTATCCATAAACAAATCCTAATGGGAAGACCAGATTATGCTTTTAATCAGACCATTGTAAAACCAGAATAATGTTGTTGACTTCAATGAAATGATGTAAAAGTCTATAGAATTCCTTCAGATTTAGAGCAATTTTATGTCACTCAAACTAGACAGATGAGATCTTCTCCAGTGTGAGGCAACTCTGAACTGATATAAAGCAGGCATTATTGCCAGCTTCTGCACCAACTGTCTGGAGCTGGAGTAGAGGACATGCCTGGGGCAGGGAGAAAACATTTGTGTTCTATCATTTAACAATTTCTCCTTGGTTTCTTGGGGACAAGAACCAGCTAGCATTATATGGGCATTTAACTTGAACTTATTCTCCAACTCAGAGTTTAAATTAGACAATTTTAAATCAATATTCTCTTAGTCAGAAAAGGTTTGCTGAAACTTCAAGACTTTAATCCTGAACTCAGCTGTCAGATAGGCATTCTAAATGTATTGTAAAAATCTTTCAAGCTGAAGTCCTTTTTCCAGGAGATTTTTGCAAGGGATTTATTCATTATTCACAAAAGGGTCTTGATGATGAATATTCTTGGGGAAATGTATGAGTTGTGAGGTAAGCACAGAGAAGGGCATCTAAAATGAGGGCCTAGAAGAACGGGCCTGCCAGGTAAGAAAATAGAAAAAAAAGTCCTTTTGAAAGGCTAGGTGGACTGTGGGCTAAAAGCTCACTGACTGTCTTTCACAAGCCATGAGTCTTATTCTGCACTGCCTACCTCCTCAGTCATTTACATCAAGGTAAAGAAAGTGTCAAACGTTGTTCTGATTTGGTAGTATTTTTCATCCAGTTACCACTCAGTGGGCATGTCTACATGTACATTTACACTAGCTTAACTTTACTGTGTGGTAGGCCACCGTCTACAAATGCAGGTATTAAGACACATTGACACTGTGTGTGGACTGACTTGGGACTAAAGTTAGTCCCAAGTCAGTCCACACACACAGTATTACTGTGCAGTAAGGCATCTGCACATGCATTGCTATGCAGTAGCAAATCGGGAGGTATCAAACTTACACTGAAGTTGGCATAAGTCATAATATTTACTGTGTAGTACAGGCATACCGTGTAGACACACATCCATACTGCACAGTAATTTTGGTTATGTCACAGTAAATGCACACATGTAGATGCACCTAGTGGGTGTGTCTACATGTGCATTAGATCTGGGAGCAGTTTACTCATGAAGGTAAATCTCCCGCCCCCTGGTGGCCGGCTGACTGGGAGCAGATTTGCTTCTAATCAGGTGTCTACATGAATGCTACTGCACAGAAACTACTTGTGAGTAAATTTGCTACTTGCATTTTCAGGTAGCAAATTTACTTGGGATTAGTGAGATTTGCTGTGCAGTAAACGTGCATGTGTAGACACACATACTTACTGTGCAGTAAACTATGGTACTTTGCAGTAAAGCATCTTGTGTAGACTCACCCAAGATGTGCTAATACAGAGAACTGTAGCAGAGAAGAAAGAAAATAGTCAAAAAGGACCCAGGGGGTAAAAATCATCAAAGGTTATTTGTCAGCTGATGGAAAATCAATTAGTCTGAATTCATATGAGTGGACAGATATTTACATTGCATGTACCAGCACATTCAAGGCAGCCTTCATTGTAACACTTCTTGGCTAGCTGTCCAGATGGTTGTGTTTAGCAGCATAATTCTTCCTTGGCCCTAACTGCTCCCCACAAGCTAGATCTGAGGCCTCTTTGCAGGGAAGCATAAGGGAACTTGCATAACCCATGTATAATAGGGATCCCTTACCCTGTTACTGAACCTTGAGGCTAGAAATGGCAGTAGTAGCTGCACAGGTGGACTGAACCAAGGACTAAAAAAATCAGGTAGTTAATGATGCAATGAGCTGCACCTGGCCCCTGGGTGCAGGTGATCTGGTGATGTGACCAGAAAAAGACTAAGCTTGGGCCTGTAAGCCCTGTCCCTGACCAGGTGAGGGTCAGTTTGACCCTGGCTGTGGGAGGATGGGGGGCTACCAGAAAAGAGTTGGCTGCAGCAAGGAGCCAAGCCAGATTGAGAGAGGTACTTTGGTGTTGGAGGGGTAGAAGCTAGCCCACCTGAGAAGCAGGGCTTAAGCCCCAGATTCCCAGGTGTGTTTATGCTTATGTTAGGACTGGTTAGTTTGCTGTTTTGTGTTGGAGTTTTTCTATCAGAGGACCTGTTGTGGCTTTAGGAGAGGTGAAGGCCATGGGTGAAGGTGCTTGGGTGATATTCAGTGACAATAGCTATATCCAAGCTAGAGGGGTTTAGGCTGACAGGGTGACACTGGAGTCCTAGGAGGGGCTGCTGCCCAGTCGGGGCCCATGCCTAGGACCTGAGGTCTTACACAGTGTACCAAGGCTGAGGGTGAGGCTAGAGAGAAAGGGGGCAAGGCTTGCATAGCTGAAGCCCCAACAGGTACTCAGAAGCCTGAGGGAGCACTCCCTTAAAGGGGAAGTGCTTGAGGTGGGGGAAGCATAGACCCCAGGTAAGGTGGACTCTGCCACGAAGGCAGAGCCAACCATCGAGGGAGTCAGTGAGGCTAGCCCCAGTCCTAGGGACCACTTCCCCCAACAACCCAAAAAATAACATTGAATTCATAGCAGGAGAGAGACTGGAGGTGAGGTGAGGCTGGGAAAGAGCCAACAGGTGGGTTGGACCACAGGCGGCACCAGGTGCTGAGGTGATGGACCCTGAGGCTCGTTACAATTTGCATGTGTTGTTGTAAATTGATCATTAGAAGACTTTTTAGTCTGTGGGACTAACAATCTCTCACCTAAAGACCATTATAATGGAAAATAAAAATAAGGTCAGGCCAAGGGAAGAAAAGCTATTGTGGGTATGGAAGGAAAACTAAAAATATTTCTTTCTGGGATACCTTCATATTCAGATAACATAAAAAGAACAGAGTGAGATTTATATATCTCCATTTGCAGAGTTCACTAACATGTAGCCTAGAGTGGGTAACATGGATCAGAGATAAACCAGGCTGGAGTGGCATAACCTTAAGCCACTTCAAGAGTGCTTAAAAATAATTTCAGGTGTTAATGTGCAGATAATTCAGGGATTAAGAGCTCCAGGAGCCACCTAACATTAATGTATAACAAGGTGCGTGCACATTTAAAATTTAATGGCTACTGGTGTGCTTGATGTGATTAGAACATTGTTCTGTGAACTTCTTGGGCAAGATTTCATTGTGTACTATTTCTATGGGTCAAAGTCCCCTTAGAATTTATATGCACCACTGAAAT
This sequence comes from Alligator sinensis, assembly GCF_000455745.1. NCBI lineage: Eukaryota > Metazoa > Chordata > Crocodylia > Alligatoridae > Alligator > Alligator sinensis. The sequence continues at coordinate 1,504,879 of NW_005842078.1, forward strand.
CAGTGAGATTTTTGTTTAGTAGGAAAAACACAATAGCAGTGCATTGTAAGAAAAAAAAGTTCAGTGGCATCTGCATCTTGTGAGAAAAAACAGTCTTCAGCTCCTTACAAAGTTATGCAGTCATTAAAAACTAAAGGAAGTCAAAGATTAGAGAGATTTTAAAATAGCATTCTGATCTGACTTACAACAGCAAAAGCAGACCTTTTGATTTAAGGAATCATCAGTTATCTGGCAAAAAGAAAGTGCTCAGAGTAATGTGTGATGGGTATTGGGACACTATATATTGTATGATCTAAGAAACCTTTCATAATGTAAGATAACATTATTAGAAGGAATCCCTTTATACCTTTGAAGTTCTTGACTATTCTAAGCTTCTCAAGGCTCACCATGTTGATGTGGAGAAGAGGCTTGGGTGCTACCAATTACCTTGAGAGTGATGCTAGCTGGAGTTTTTTACACCTGGTAGGGCTACCCCTGGTGTCCAAATCAACACTGAGGTTTCCTTCATTCTTCAATAGAAAGTCCTATGGTGATGGGCAAATGATAACAAGGGAAATGCTAATGATTACCAGAAGCCCCTGATCATGAACATATATGGTGTTGATGATTGTATGATGGTCATTTTATACTTGGAACTGAGTCAGTGATGATTCAGCAGGTCTATTAAGTATGCACTCTGCTTACCCCATATGGGGAGGGGGACCAACCAGTGCAAACAAAGCTATCTAGGGGTCAAGCATGCAAGGAGATATCCCTCTGAGGTCCAAGAATGGAACAGCACTCCTTAAAGACAGCTCCACTATCAAAGCACAGTGGGAGGAGCACATTCAAGAGCTCCTGAACTGAGGTTCTAATGTAGAAGACAATATTATTGAGGTTTTTCAAAACTGCCCATTAATTACTACCTTTCAGATCGACCAAGTTATCAAGAGGTCTTGAAAGCCATTAAGCAGATGAAGAACAACAAAGCATATTGTCCTGATGGAATACTAGCTGAAATTTATAAATAGGGCCCTACCAAATTCATGGTGGAAGTGGGCTGTGCTGTGGCTGCTTTAATCTTGCATGTTCCCTTGCATGGACACCTACTGATGATTGGTGGAAGGCCCCACTTGTGGCTCACTGTAGATCAGTAGGGAAGTGAAAACTATGGTTTTAAACATGGTGCCATTTTTCCTCCCTGCTGCTCAGCAGCAAGCAGTGGAGCTGCCAGGGCCCATTGGCCAATCAACAGTGGGAGGCAAAAATGGCATCATGTTTAAAACTATGCTTTTTACCTCCCCACTGATCAGGAGTGAGCTGCAAGTGTGACCCCTCCACCAATGAGCAATGGGGGAGCATGGAGGGGAATTTGCAATATTAAAAGAGCCACAGTGCAGCCCACTTCCACCATGAATTCAGTAGCGCCCTATTTATAAACAAGGTGGAAAAAAAATCTTGCATGAACTACATGTCATTATTATGAAAATTTGGAAATATGAACAGATTGCCAGTAGGTCTGTGCAAAGCGGCTATTATTCAGTTCAGATTTGGATTCAGCTGATTTGGGGGACAATGATTCAATTTGGTCATTCAAATCACTGTCCTGAACTGATTCAGCCAAATCTGATTCAGAGATTTGGCTGCTGCCGAATCTCTGAATCACCCAGGCCCATCCTCCGCCTATTCTCCAGGCCTGGCAAGGGCTGCCCCACCCACCCCTGCTCCCAGCACTTGGGGAGGGGAAAAAGCCCCAACTCACCGGGTGCTGCCAGGCAGGGGGTCATCTCCGCTGAACCCCACTGCACTACACTGTGTGGGGGGCTCTGCACAAGTCCCCCAACCCCCCCCACTGTTCCAGCCCCCTTATGGCTGCCCCGCCCTCCACAGTTCCAGCCCTTTAAGAAAAAAACCCTGAGAAAACCCTCAGACTCACTGTTCCTGCTGTTTGGGGGGTGATCCTCACTGCCCCCCCACTGCCACACACCATGTGGGGGACTCTGCATGAGGCTCTTGAAACCCCAAGGTTACTGCATGAGCCGTGAGTCCCAGGGTTTTTCTCATTTTTTTTCTCCTTAAAGGGCCAGAGCTGGGGTGGGCAGGGCAGCCATGGGGGGAGCTGGGGGAGCAGGGAGGTTGGGGTACTCATGAAAGAACCCCCCATGCAGTGTGGAGCAGTGGGGGACAGTGGAGATTGCCCCCTCACCCAGCAGCATCTGGTTAATGGGGCTTTTTTTTAAAGCACTGGAAGCTGAGGTGGGCGGGGCAACCATGGGGGGGGATGGGGGAGCAGCCTGAGGTCAGTGGGGGCTGGGGGAGCAGGCAGGGGAGGGGGCCTGTCAGGGGTCCCAACATGGTTCCCTTCCCACTTCTCCATCCCCCTGCCTTTCCTGCCCCTACTTGCCAGCTCCTAGTCCAGCTACAGCTCCCTGCTGCAGCCACCGGGCACTGTCTGAATCATCAAAGCTCTCTGAATCTTTTCCAAAGATTCAGAGAACTTCAAATTGATTTGGATTTTTTATTGGTCCCCTGATTTGATTCATATTTGGAGATTCAGCCACCAAACTGGGCCGAATCTCCTCTGAATTGAATCATCACCTGAAGGTTTGCACAGTCCTAATTCCCAGTGACTTGAGAGATGTCAAAATCATTATTATACTCTAGAAAGATGGATTTAATGCAATAGTTCTTGTAGTGTTGCACTTCTGTCCATAGCTGGGAAGACGTTTGCCTTCATTCTCCTTAACAGAGTCACTTCCCTTGCTGAGGAGATTCGACCTGAGTTCTCTTGTGGTTTCAGACCACTCAGAGGTACAACAGGTATAATCTTTCTTGCTAGACAGCTGCAGAAGAAGTGCTGAGATTAACACCAAGATCCACCAATATTTGTTACCATTATGAGACTTCTTCATGACACCACAACAACAACTGCCCTGCAAAATGGCTCAGAAATGGACCCCTTTGCTATTAGAGCTCAAGTAGAACAAGGATGTGTGGTTGCACCAACATTCTTTTCCATCTATATTGCAGCTATTCCACATCTCATTGTTAATAGGCTTCCATATGGAGTCTGGCATCCAGTATCACATGGACAGGAATCTCTCTAACATCAAACAGTCTATGACATATTGCAGATAATCACCTTCAATACCAGTTTTCCATGTCCTAATATTTGTGTCATGTGTATCCATTCAATTAAAGGGCTCCAGGTCACCCTTGACTGCTTCTGTTAAGTGTATGAAATTCCAGGACCCACTGTCAACTTAAAAAAAAATAAAGAAAAACCAAGATCCTTTACCAGAAACCCAATATTAACCAGCTGTTCCTCCACACACTACAGTTTAGAGGGCAGTCTTTGGAGAATGTTGAACATTTCCCCTACCTGGGTAGCCACCTTTTCCCAGAAAAGTAAACATAAATGATATTCAACACCAGATAAAGCCTGGTAGTGCTGGTTTGGAATGTCCAGAATCATATCTTTGATTATGATGTCAAGACCTGCATCACACTTCTCATCTACCAGGCTGTCATCATCCCTACTGTGTTATATAAGTGTGAAACTTGGACAGTGTATCACAAACATCTGAAAGGTTTTTATTTTTTTTGCTTTGTTTTATGTTTTCTTAATGTTACCATTATATTTTTAATGTTCTCATTGGAAAATCTTTTAGGTCAATTGGAAGGACAGAAGAAAGAACACCAATATTCTGACTCAAGCAAACACAACCAGCATTGAAACCATGTTCATATAGCACTGGCTCTTTTGGACAAGACAAGTCTGAAGAATGTCTGACAAGCAGCTTTCAAAACAGGCCCTATACTACAAGTTCACTGATGGTCTTCAAGGTGTTCTTGAATCTTTTCTTTGGCCCACCTCTATAATGGTGACCAATCTGAAGAAATGCAATATTACATAAATAGCTGGGAGAGTTACTTGTCCCTAGGGCATACCTGTGGTGCACCCTCTGGCATGCAGCAGGTTACCCTAGGTAAGGTAGGGAAGGCTGGGGCCAGCAACTGTGCTGGCTCTAGTAGCCTTATTTGAGGTCCTGAAGGCCTCAAGGAGCTTTAGCCTGCAGCTAAGAGCCTGGTCAGCAGCCGGAACATGGCTCCATCTGGCCAGGCTCCAGTTTTGGGTGGCATGCACTGCTGCCATGTGTGCCAGCCCACTTTTTTTTGGCATGCTGTAAGGTAGTGGTGCAGGGAACACCTGCATGTGCAGTATGTGGTGCCAAAGGCAGGTTTATGGTGTCACATAGTGCATGCCCATTTTGTCTAGACACAGCCATGATGTATGAGGCATTTTGAGCAAACTTGCCTCACTAATGAGGCAGATGAGAGAGATGAAGGGAAAACATTTTGACCTGACATCTCCTTCCTCTCAAAACTATTTATGACATCAGTAATCAAACATGTGGATCTTGGCTTGAACTCCTCAGTCACCTATAGACTCATCAATGGCTTCCCTATTACCATGCCTAATGATTTATTCTAACTGTGACGGTCATCCTCTGATGACAGCAAGCTATGGGGAGGGGGGGGGGGGGAGAGAAAAACAGTGTGGGTGCATTTACAGGTGTGCTTTACTGTAGAGTTGATTAATTAGCTCCACAGTAAAGCATCACTGTCTACATGTGTGCCCATATTAGGGCACAGTAAATTAATTAACTCCTCTGTAACATAGGACTCTCTGGGACAAGTACTATTCTACAGCAGAATAATTTATGCCACCAAAATGTATAAGTAGATGGTGACTGAGACTGGTTGGGGCATGAGGGTGCTACAGTGCAGAGGCTGCCTGCCAGATAGCCCCACACTGTAGCACCCTCATGCCTTAGCCAGGCCCTCTGCCACCCAATGCTACCACTGGGAACCCAAAGCTGATCCCCCAGGTGCCTGCCAGCCAAGGGCAGTAGTATATAGGCTCACCACGCTTCAATGCAAATGTGACAGGTGGGCGGGACTGGAAGTCCCCAAATTACCCCTTTGTTTATCTGAGACTGTACTAAGGCGGACAGATGTGGATATGGATTCTTTCACAATGCCTGTAGGCCCACTCACTACAACCCCAAGACAGCCTCATAGAAAGCGTTACCATAGAAATAGAAAGGGCTGCCTGGCGCATCCAGGACATATAGATTCATAGATGCTAGGGTCAGAAGGGACCTCAATAAATTGAGTCCGACCCCCTGCATGGGCAGGAAAGAGGGCTGGGTTCAGATGACCCCAGCTAGATGCTTATCTAACCTCCTCTTGAAGACCCCCAGGGTAGGGGAGAGCACCACCTCCCTTGGGAGCCCATTCCAGACCCTGGCCACACTAACTGTGAAGAAGTTCCTCCTAATGTCTAGTCTCCTAATGTCTAGTCTATAGTTTTGAGGAGGAGACCTGGCTCCTAGCCCAAAGACTCTGAGAATGCCTGACCCTGTTCAGGAAGACCCAATGAACAGGCAAATGGAGGAGGCCCAGGCCCCCGAAGCAGATGTTGAGAATTTGGATGATGGTATCTTTGTGCCACAGCCTGCATGCGAAGTAGAGGTCATTGCAGAGGAGAGACCGGTAAGAGATTTGGAGCATGGTTGTGGGGGTACTTGGGTTTTGAGGTTAGTGGTGTGGGTTCACTTCATAGCACGTGTGTGTTTGGAAGTAGCTAAGGACTGATTTAACAGCAGCTAACTAAGTCCTTTATTTGAACTCCTTTGCAGTTAGATGAAGGTTTTTTAATGACTCCAGAAAATCTACTCAGCCATACACAAGAAGGAAGTGTATGCTTCTGCAGAGAACAAAGACCAGATGAGGCTGCAGAGTTCAGAAGACAGCTAGGCATTGAATCAACAGATGCTTTTACAACTCATGAACGTGCAGTCTTCATGAAATCTCTTGTTTGCGTTTCCTTTTATGGTCTAATGAAATACTGCTCGAGGAAGAGACTTTTTCACCTATGCTGGGGGTGCACATTTGACCTAGGGGGTCAAGAAGTCCACAAATGCGTTACTTGGTTAGATGAAGACATAAATAATTCAGAAACTTTGCCAGGAAATATGTCTTGATAGTATTTTCAATGCTGTTATAGCCATTGGGTTTGCCAGGAACATTCTCAGAATTACTGAGAAACATTTAATTCAGGTTAGAGAGCTTCTAAATGCTGTGTATTCTGTAGAAGATCCTACTGCTGCCCTTCATGATTTGATCACTGAGGAAGATAAAACACTTATACCCCATATTGAATGCTTAATTGGTACTAGAGAGTATAAAACCCTGCTTAAGAGAAGGGCTTAGCAAAAACCATTTAAAATGGGGGGGGGGCTTATATCTTTTGTTGATCTTGGTAGGAGGCTGGGGGATGTGAGGTTGTAAAGCACACCAACAGTTTTCTACATCTAATGTAGATTAGCATCTGCTTTAGTGTCTTGGATCTCTAATCACATACATATAGGGGTTTTTGTAAAGATAAAACCAATGAGACTTAATGGTCAGTAGAAATGATATTTAAAATGGGGGGGGGGCTTATATCTTTTGTTGATCTTGGTAGGAGGCTGGGGGATGTGAGGTTGTAAAGCACACCAACAGTTTTCTACATCTAATGTAGATTAGCATCTGCTTTAGTGTCTTGGATCTCTAATCACATACATATAGGGGTTTTTGTAAAGATAAAACCAATGAGACTTAATGGTCAGTAGAAATGATTAAAAAAAAACCCCTTCTTCGGAGAAGGGGTAACAAAATAAACTAGTAAATATTGTAAAAGATTTGCTGGAAATAAAGACTGAATTAAAAATATATATTCTCACAGCTTTTGTATGGTATAGGGGTGGTGGTGGGGGTGTTATAGAGATAAACCAGACCACAAAAAAAACCCAAAACAATTACCATTGTGTTCAGAGCTCTTCCTATTTTAAGACTAAAGGAGTTATCTTTTAGCAAAAGGCCTGCTGTAAAGATAAGTCCGACAAGGCTTAATGGTCACAGGAAATGATAAGAAAACACTTCTTAGAAGAAGGTTTAACAAAATAAATCAGTAAATATTATAAAAGTTTTTGATGGAAATAAAGACTGAATTTTAAAATATATATTCTCACGGATTGTGTATGGTATGGGGTGGTGGGTATGCATCATAAAGATAAACCAGAAAAAAAAAAACAAACCAAAAAAAAAAAAAAAAAAAAAAAAAGCTGACCTATGTGTCCAGATCTTCACATACTTTAGGACTAAAGGAGTAGAGTTGTCTTTTAGTGGTGACTATTTTAAAACAGTTATATTTTACTTTATACATACACTATTTTCCTTAATCTATTATTTAATTTTTTAATACAGAGGACTTACTTATTGTATCATTTCATTGATATTACAGAGAGCTTATCAGGTGGGGAAGCCCCATGAAATTTTACCACAGCAAGGTAAAAACTATTTTAAAATGGTGGGTTATTTGTGGCGGTGTTCATATAATCACACTAAGTTATAACAACTATTTGTAACTGTTTGTTTTCAAACACAACCTCTTCTTCTAAAATAGAAAAGCAGAGCAAACACATACAGTCATGTTTTTATCCAGTGGTAAAAGGTAATTTTTCTGAAATCAGCTTATGAACCTTTATGTGTTTCTTGTGGGAGGAGAAGCTGTATGTAGGGGTTAAGCAAATTAAAATTTTTTTATGTGTGAGGAAAGTGAATTCTCAATGCTGAGATGTAAATTTTGTATTTCCTAAGTGATCACATGCACCACTACCAAAGAAGAGCGGAGGCCTGGGCAGAGACCTCTAAAAGTACAAGCAAAAAACCCCAGAAATGCTCAGCCTGCAGATCATAACACCCAAGGATCAGAAGACCATGGGGACAGAACAGAAGGGTATGATTCTTCAAAAGAAAACAAGCCACACACCTCTGAGAAAACCATATGTAAAAAGACAAGGATTCACACTCCCAAAACAGGTGATCTGGACCCCGTGAATAAGAAACCCAGGACTGATTGCTCAGACAATTTAGAGAAAGAGGAGAGTCTTTCTCCTTTTTTTGAAAGATCATGATTATTGTGAAAAAAGGGGGGATTTGGGGTGGTACTGGCAGGCATATACATCTCAGAAAGAGGGTGCAGAACGGTTTGAAAAATCATGACTACTACCAGAGCAAAAAGGTAAATTTTACTCAGAGAGGAGGTAGTCTGTGTAACTCGGACAGCAGTCATGGCCTGTATCATAAGAGGGGGAGTCATGGTAAATGCGGGGGTAAGAATGGGTGGTGAACCAGACAGTGGCTCGTGGGGTGAAAACTAAGGTGAAGGCTAAACAACGGTTGAGGAAAAAAATAAGAGATCCCCTAGTACTGGCACTTTAGAAGGCCACTCAAATGCTTCCGCTCCTCCCAGGCCTGACCCTTCACCATAACCCATGGAGCCTGAGAGAGGGCGTGAAGAATATGATTTAGGAAGCCCTTTAGAGGGACCCTCAAATGTACCCCAGCCTCCCAGACCTGACCTTTCACCAGGACCTGCAGAGCCAGAGAGGGGAGATGGTGACTATGATTTAGGAAGCCCTTTAGAGGGCCCCTTAAATGTTCCCAGGCCTCCCCCACCACCAAGACCTGAAGGGTCAGAGGGTTGGGATAATGAATCTGGTGTAGAAGACAGTTTAGAGGACCCCTCAAGCGCTCCCTGGTCTCCTGAGTCAGCAGAGGATGTTTTACCAGACGTACTATGGTGTGGGTGAGAAGGCAAGAGTGGTCTGTAGCCAGATTTGGAGGCATGAGGTACACTGAGGAGTTCTGTTTTGTGAATCTGGAGCATGTGCCATTATACATGGCATACAAAGCCATAAGCCAAGGGGTGGAAGAAACTGTAGCAGAACTCTGCCAGAGATTCACGGGCAATGATTATGCCCAGTTATGTATTCAGGCAGATAGCATAGCAAAAGCATAGCAAACTGCTTATACTCTCAAGCTTTTAATTTAAATAAGATGACCCCAGAGCTGTTTTTAGAGTGGTTCAGTAATCCGTTACAAAGCCAGAGAGAAATATTGCTTGATTTGAAATTTCGGCTGGTTGTGGTTGTTGTGAGAGGCCGGGAAGGTGGGAGCCGTAGAGTTATAAGCTCTATCCCCTATTCCCAAATCATTGCTAAAAAGTGGAAGTATTTAATTGACTTGAATATTTATGATACTAACCTGTGCTTTGCAGATAGTCTATTGTCTGTTACAAAACATAGAGGGGCCACAGATACTGAACTGCTAGATGGTGCCAAAGAACTGCATAGGAAATTAGGCATGTCTATATATCAAAAGGTTATGCTCCATCAAGTACCTTTGTTTGAAAACCTTGAACAGGTTAACATTCACATAGTGATGCATAAGGAAAAAATTGGGTGGAATTTATTTAAAACACAGGATGCACCCAGATACCTGTTTTTTTCTGCTGCATGGTGAACATTATTATGGTATGTTGGATGTGAAAAAGGTGTTTGGCATGAGAAATTATTGTGATCTTTGTCAGACGTTGTACAGCCATAGCCACATGTGCAGGTTCCAATGTCGTCTTTGCCTGAGCCCAAACTGCTCTGAAAACATGGGCAGGACACAGAGGTGCCCTAATTGTAAGCTGTTCTGTCGTTTCAAAGAGTGCTTAGAAAGGTACATGGCCCTGGCCTCTGAAAATTGGATTGAATGTCTGACTAAAACTCTGTATGATGAGTGTAAATCTTACGTGGATGTCACAGAGCACTGAGGTGCCCTGTGCCTGAAGAGGGGAAAACTGCTAGGGAAGGAGCCCTAGCAATGACTAAGGAGCACAGCTGTGGGTTGCCGGGGCAACCAGGGAAGGTCAGCTGACCAGAAGGGGCAGGGCCTGGCCCTTATAAAGCCCTGGAGCTGAGGCCTGAGGCAGTTCCCTGCCAGCAGCCAGAGAGGCAGGAGCTCCTGGAGCAATGATGCGAGAAGCAGCGAGAACCGCAGGTACAGCTTGACTTGAGTTGAGCAATGTTGTTGTAGCCAGGCAGCTTATGTTTGAGTTATAGCCAGGAGGCTCAAGTTTGTGTTGCTGTTTGTTAAATCAACCGGTGGTTTGGGTGAGGCTCTTAGGGGTTGGAGGAGGCCTCTTAGGGGACTCACAGCAGAGTGTGAGGACCCCAGCGCCAGCGGGCGCAGCACACAGGGTGCATAGACCCCAGCCCCAGAGAGGGGCGTTTGAGAAGCCCTAGTGCGGGCACGGCGAGCCCCAGAGAGGGGAGCGCTATTGAGAAGCCCCAGTGCGGGCACGGCGAGCCCCAGAAGGGGGGGCCGCATGACTGAGAAGCCCAAGTTGGGCATGGCGAGCCCCAGAAGGGGGGCAGCACTATTAGGAAGCCCAAGTGTGGGCACGAAGAAGGAAAGCCCAGGGAGAACAGAAAGGGGCCAAGATTAGGATAGACCTGAGTTAACATCGGCGAGGCGTGGACTGCGGTGTAGGGGAGGAAACGGAGCCGCAGATAGCGACCCCTAGCAGCGGGGCAGTATAACGGCAGCCTCCTGCTGATTAACACTAATTAATTAAGACCAAGGCGTGGCAGACGAGTTGGCGGGCGGTTGCCCCAGGGACAGGTGTGTGGGCCACATTGAGGGCGGCTCAGATGACTACCTGTCACAGTGGACAAAAAGCATGAGTGCAAAGGGTGGCAGTGCAAACAGTGTTATGGGAAAATCACGGGTATAAAAAAGCACTGGTGCTTTATGCATCAGATTAAAGAGCCTGAAGAAGGCGAGGGGTACATTTTTTATGATTTTGAATGTGTGCAAGAGACAGGGTTGCATGTGCCCAACTGCATTTTTGCAATGGAGCTAAAGACAGGGGAAAAAAAACCTCAGAAAACTGCAGGCAAAAACCCCCAAAAGCCTTGTAAAGCTAAGCCCAAAAAGCCAGAAAGCACTTGGGAGTTTAAAGGCAAAGAGTGTCTGTCTGATTTTTATTAAGGTCTTTATGGATAAAAAGTTCAAGAACTACACTTCCATAGCTCACAACACCAAAGGCTATGATAGTTACTTCATTGTCAGCCAGTTATTGAAGAAAAAAATGGGCATGAAACTAATCACTCAGGGTGGTAAACTCATGTGCGTTGAAGTGACCAGTCTAGGCATCCATTTCATAGATTCTTTAAACTTTTTGCCAGTGAAACTTAGCAGACTTCCACAGGTGATGGGGTTTGGAAGATGCAAAGGTTATTTCCCAATTTTTTTTAACACTGCAGAAAACCAAAATTATGGGGGGGGGTCGGTCTTTCCCAAAGTTGAAGTAATACAGCATTGAAAATATGATGTCCGGTGAGAGAGGACAGTTTTTAGAATAGTATCAGAATAACCACGATAAGATGTTTGAAATGCAAGAGGAGCTGGCCTATTCTTGCCAGCAGGACGTAAAGATTTTGAAAGATGTCTGCTGCCTCTACAGGGATGAGATTATGAAAATGACACGGTGCTAATGTACATTTTGGAGAAAGAGAAAATATTCAAATTCAACATGCCTTACAGGGTAGGGAATTTCAGGTAGGCCCCTATTTTTTAGGCGGCTATGCCAACATTGATGGGGAACCTATGGCGTTTGAATTTAACGGATGTTTTTTCCATGGTTGTGTCACTTGCTACAATGAGAGAGACCAGAACCTGTTGACGGGGACCACCTTTGGGTTTTTGAATTATCAGGCATTGCACAAGACCGATTATCTCAAGAGAGAGGGGTTTACCATTAGGACCATTTGGGAGCACGAGTGGAGGGCTGTGTTAGAAACGGATAGGGAGCTGGCAGATTTTTTTTTTTTAAACAGAACCCCACTGCCTTCTCCACTGGTGCCTAGGGATGATTTTTGGGGGGAGAACTAATGCCATCTGTCTATATTACCAACTAAACCCGGCAAACAAATACACTATTATGATTTTACCAGTCTTTACCGCTTTATAAACAAAACAAAGGAATACCCAACCGGACACTCTGAAATCGTTAATGACTATTTCCAACCCCTGTCGAGCTATTTTGGAATAGCTAGGGTCAAACTGTACCCATTGCGAAACCTTTTTTTTTCCTGTGCTACCCACCAGGGTGAACAGGAAACTTGCGTTCACGCTGTGCCGCCTCTGTGCAGAAACAAGACAGCAAAAGTGTGAACACACTGATGAAGAGAGGGCCCTCCTGGGCACGTGGTGCACACCAGAATTCAATAAAGCTATCACCAAGGGGTACAAAGTAGTTCAAATCTATGACGTCTGATAAGTCTAGCACCCTTTTTTTCATGGTACATAAAAATGCATCTCTGACAGAAGCAGGAAGCCTCAGGCTACCCCACCTGGTGTACCGACCAAGAAAAATAAGAGATATGTGGTCAATTTCTTGCAAAAAGAAGGCATGACCTTACACCCAGAGCATATCAAACCCAACCCTGCAAAGCGCCAAATAGCAAAATTGTTTCTAAATTCTTTGTGAGGTAAATTCAATCAGAGAACCAACTTGCCCAACACCAGCATCGTTAGAGACCCCGAAGAACTCTTTGGCTACCTCTTTTCTCCTGCCTATGAAATTTCATCTTGAGACTTTTTATTGATGATGAGGCAGCTTGCATGTCTTGGAAACATGCCAAAGAGCATTACCTGGTCTCTGGTAACACAAACATCTTTATAGCCTGTTTCTCCACCACTTATGCATGCTTAGAGTTGTATGAGCTGTTAGACAGCTTGCAAGAACGTTGTCTGTACCATGACACAGATTCTGTGATATTTGTGAGCTGCAAGGGAGATTGGAACCCCCCGCTATGTGATTATTTAGGTGACCTCACCAGCAAAATCCCACCAGATGAGCACATCACAGAGTTTGTGTCGGCCAGTCCAAAAACCTACGGGTACAAGTTGTCCAGGGGAAAAGTTTGCTTGAAGGTCAAAGGGATTATCCTGAATGTGGCCAACAGTGAAAAAGTCAACTTTGAAACCTTGAGAGATCTTGTTCTAGATTATGGGGCAAACCCTGCTGGGGACACCCCTAAAATAATTGTGATACAACAGCGCTCTCTCATTAGGAACAAAAGCAAGTGGATGATAGAAACCAAAACCTTGAGGGAAAAATGCAGAAAGTCATTTATGACAAAAGGGTCCTCACAGAAAACTTTAATAGCCTCCCCTATGGTTTTTAAAGATGGATATGCGATGGAAGCATCCCTTTTCTGTGATTTTTGGCAGGCCCTAGCAACTGTGGTAAAAGTTACTTTATAAAAAAAAAAAAAATTTGGATCACGCTGATAGAATGTTGTCTGATATACTATCATGTAGTGCTATAGCTGTTGGCAGCCTTTTTGTAAAGAACTGCTTTGTAAGTATCCTTTTATCAAGTTTGTGGAGGGTCTGCCAGACAGGCTCAGTGATGACTGTTTGTTTCCTCCTAATAAAATAAACATGGTTGTGGTAGATGATTTGATGGACTCTGCCTGTGACAGCAGCAAAATTGAGAGAGCCTTTACCAAGTACATGCACCACCAGAATTTTAGCATTATGTATATTAGTTCAAAATGTTTTCTGTCAAAGGAAAAGGAGCTACACCATTGCCCTTAACACAAAATACATGGTTTTGTTTAAAAACCCCAGGGATAAGCTACAGGTAGTGTCCCTAGTGCGACAGATGTACCCGGGTAAGGCCCAGTTCTTTCTAGAAGCTTTTACAGATGCCACTAAAACACCTTATGAGTATCTGATGCTTGATTTAAATGCTTCTACCCTGGACACTTTTTAGTTTAAGAACCGGGCTTTTTCCTCCTGACCAACCAGCTGCTTACACTTTTAAAAAAACAGCAGGTAGGAATAAAAAGAGATGATGTAGTGGTGACCTCTTAGCTCTCGAGATGATGAAAGGGGAACATGTCTAACTGTAAAAAATAAATTTGGCTCTCTTAAAACTACTTCTTCAATCCTCCCCGTAGCAGAGAAAATCTATACCCTGCTCAGCCTCTGATTTAGTAGCGGCCATTTCAGAAATTTCTCTGAACACCTTAAAAGGAAACATCCCTGTGACACCGCATCAAATTCACGTGCTGAAAAAGAGATGCGGGATCATAAAAAACCTAAGTAACAAAAGATTGCCTCTTTAAAATAACAAACAAACAAACAGCTGGTGAAACAGTCTGGGGGATTTATCAGACCTGTTAAGTTTTGCTGTTCTTCTGATTATGGGGTGAAAAGCAACCTGTTCAAATTTGCTGATGATACCAAAATTTGGGGTGAGGTGGGCATGCTAGTAGGGAGGGAAATACTGCAGAAAGACCTAGATAGGTTGCAAGGGTGGGCTAACAAAAACAGGATGCGTTTCAATACGGACAAGTGCAGGGTGCTGCACTTGGGCAGTAGTAACCGGCAACACACTTATAAGATGGGAAACTCCCTTCTTGAGAGCATGGAGGCAGAAAGGGATCTTGGAGTCATCAATGACTCCAAGATGAACATGGGCTGACAATGTGAGGTCACGGTCGGCAGGGCTAACTGGACCCTATCATGCATCCACAGGTGCATCTCGAGTAGGGTCAAGGGGGTGATTTTTTTTTCTCCCCCGCCCCTCTACGCGACACTGGTCCAGCCACTGCTGGAATACTGTGTCCAGTTCTGGGCGCCCCACTTCAAGAGGGATGTGGACAACATTGAGAGGGTCCAGAGGAGGGCCACCCACATGGTCCGGGGACAGCAGGGTAGACCCTACAATGAGAGGCTACGGGACCTGAACCTGTTCAGCCTTCACAAGAGAAGGCTAAGGGGGGACCTTGTGGCTGTCTATAAACTCACTAGGGGGGAACAGAAGGGTTTGCGGGAGACCTTGTTTCCCCTAGCACCCCCCGGGATAACAAGGAATAACAGCCACAAGTTGTTGGAAAGTAGGTTTAGATTAGACATCGGTAAGAACTACTTCACAGTTAGGGTGCCTAAGATCTGGAACCAACTTCCAAGGGAAGTGGTGCTGGGTCCTACCCTGGGGGACTTTAAGAAATGGCTTGATGCCTACCTGGCTGGGGTCATTTGAGCCCAGTTTTCCTCCTGCCCAGGTAGGGGGTTGGACTTGAAGATCTACAAGGTCCCATCCGACCCTTCTTCTATGATTCTATGATCCTCCAGGTAAACAGCCAGCCAGTGTTCTTCGGGTTGATTATGTGGGTGCGTGTTGACCACCAAGCTCAGGGGCCTTTAGATGGTTGAGTCTTAGGAAGCCAGTTGCAGGGGAAAACATCTAAGAAAGTTTCTTTGGCATAAGGGTCTGAGGATAAAACTCTGAGCTGTTCAGTGTCCATCTTCACATGTAGTCAAACAGGATGTTTCTCCTCTGATTTATTCCTATGATGTTGGCAAAGACTCCGTATATGATCATGTTAACCATGGTGGGCAAAGCCACAGCAAAGCATATTTCTGCTCTCAGGTTCCCAGTTTTAATCAGTGAATAATGATCAGCACACTCCTGGTCAGGAGACAGGTCAAAGGCAAATAAGGTGTACCCCAAGGCAAACTCCTCATGGCTGATTATCAGGGTTGGTCTTTTGTATGTTTACTGGCTGTCTGTACCAGCTGCATGAATTCTCTCTCACAGTTACCGTTCTCAAAATCTGGTTGTGGGGGCTTTGTCTGGGGTTGTTCTCCATCAACATAGAGGGCCAGAAAGTTAATATTGTAATGTTTAAAGTTAAAGGGGTTCTTAGCATAATTCCCGTTAGAGGCATCATTATCCACAAACCCAATAACGATGAGTTTGGGCAACTGCTCCAGAAACAGATTCTCCTGGTTGCTGACTCGGCTGCTGGCAGGGATGCTAAACTAAACACTTTCATACCCATGCGGTCTATGGGGTGTTTAGCATTGGCCATAAGCAAGGCCTCTGTGTGGCCCACTTGGATGCCCAGGGCTACTTTCACTTTTTTTCACAAAAAGTGAGGCAGATGTGATTTTTAGTTTACATGGGCCAGCTGCTGCAGTGCCCCTCAAGCAGAAGGCATCTTTGCTGCATGTCAGCTTAATTTTCACATCCACGCCATTCAGCAACGGTTTTTCTTGAAAAAACAATTTGCTGTGGAGATGACCAAGCAGCTCTATCTTTTTGCTCTGGTCTGTCAGGTTTGCCCATCTCTGAAACCCCTGATTATCACCATCCTGCGCAACCATTTCATGATGCCCAGGGGTATCTTTGTAAAACAGGCCGACAGAAAATTGGGTGGTGCGGGTGTCATCACTGTAGTTGAGAACCGATTCAATGAAGGCTCAGTAAAGGTAACAGTTGTTGCTCTGGCTTATGAGATGGTCTCCCAGAGTGACATCCAGCTGACTGAAGACAGAGGCTAGTGGGTAATTCACCAGACCCACTGCAGCCCTGGCATCAAGTTCAGTTCCATCGCCTTTTACAATCTTGCAGCAAAGGTACAGCAGCGTATTGTTCAAATCCATGTAATCTTTGCCATTCCCAGCTATGAAAAAGTCAAGGGGGCTGGATTCAGTAATAGCCAAGAGTGGGGGTTTCTCAACATACAGGCTTTTCCTAATGCAGGTCTGCGTAGGGGCTATTTGAAACGCATCCAGTTCGGATTTGATGCATTCTTCAGACCCACAGCAAACAAAGGCCATGGCGGTTAAAATATATTTCTGTTTCCTCCAGGAGAGCACCCCTTCTTTCTCCCAGGCTGCTTCTTGATTTTTCATGTCTGGCTGCCCTGTCAACTTACCCTCTTCTTTTTAAGGGGTTGAGGAGGTCCTGCACATCTGGAGTCTGGTGCATCTCTCTCTCTTTTAAGCCTCTTTCTTTGAATATACATGAGGCTGGACCCCTCCTGCTTTGCCGGCTTGACCACCTTATCTAGGACAGATCAGGAGACATGACCAATCACATCTTTGGCTATGTTTTGTGCCACATTTTTAGCACGGGGCTTGATAATCTCCAGACCCTTTCTCAAAAGCGGAATGGCTTTTCTAAAGAGGCTGTGAACTATGCCTCCCACACCAGCCCCGTACATCATGGGCACCCCCTGATATCTGGGAAGACCATACCCAGCCTGGGCTTTATAATAATTTCTGTACAAATTAGGGTCCCCATAGGTTTTTACCATCACCATTGTACTTTTACTTATTTTAAAATCTCAAAGTCTTCCAGGGGTATAGGTGAAGCTTACCAAAGCAAAATGAGACGGATTTGTTCTGATCTGTCTTTATTTCAATGCAGATTGTGTCAATGTGGTACTGACTGATGGGGACATAATGTGGGTTGTCATATGTGATGGTGACAAACTCGTTGTTACTCCCATGGACAGGGACGCAGCATAGCAAAGAAACTGAAAACTCCCCGACAAGCTGATGTTCCACAATGTCCTTGTAGACATACAGTGAATTGAACCCACTGGTAATATCAGTTGGGAAGGGTGTTTTTTTAACATAGGCCCCGGGTAACATTCCCAAAATATAGGTTAACTCACCATGTGTATAAAAAACATAAGCGTTATCTTTGGATTTAAGTCTCACTTTTTTCTGATCGCTTGGTCATAGTGCATAACTAAATCGGGTGGAGTAGGATTGGTAGTAATTGTATTGCTCATAAGATCCAGTAACTCTGTGATGGTTGTATAATGTGCCCCCACGTTTTAGTCCCTGAAATGATTTTGAAAGCAGTGTCTTCTCTGATGTTGTTCCAGCTATGTGGATATTGTATTTCTGTTAACCCTATCTCCCAGTTCCCCAGCAGATCCAGAGGTTTAACCAGCTGTATGGTAAAGCTCGAGCTGGCGTTCTGTGGAAAAATGCTGGCACAAGCATTGCTGGGCAAAGTGATGTAAAAGTCACCATCACACATCTCGGCCTTCTGCCTGAGGTACCTCTATATGTTACGAACTTGGGAGGCTTCCAACCAGCTGTTAAATTTAGACAGCCACCCCAACCATTTCACTAACAACCGCTTCTTTCTTCCCTTTCCTTTTGTTGCTAGAACTTTTTCAACCCTGTAAACTCTGTCCTGTTTGGGGTTCACTTTTTGTAGTTCAGGGTAAAAAGAACCCTTGATAGGTTCATCTTCATAATCTTTTAGGTGGTATACAGGCATCTGCACGTGTCTATACTGTCATCTAACTCAAGATGTATTAAGTGATACTGTTAGTGATGAATGTAAATTGGATTGTGACAAATAGGCAGAAATGTGTTGCTTGAAGACTGAAATTAATGCTGTGTCTTCTCAAAGAAATTTTTTATTTCTCCTTACAACATTTTTAAGAGGAAAGTAATTTTGAAGGGATTGCACATTTTACATCTTCTAGTGTATATGTTGTTCTACTGTCTATATAGATAGATAGATCAATAATAAATGATAAAGGAAGCTTTGCCACCTTTATTTCATTGGGAATGCTTCATTCCATATGCTATATGTAATTATGTAATTACAATATGCTATTATATATGAGGAAAGGAGAAAACAAATCAGATATTTTTGAATGAAAGGGTGATAGGATAAAAGTCTAAATGTTGCCTTTTGGACTAACTGTTTTTACAGGTAGATTAATTAATAGAATCATTTGTGAATGCTTATTTCATTTTCAAAATATTGCCCATCCTATTTGATCGTGAATGAATGATTAACCCATATAGTCTCATCAGTTTAGTGGAGTTTCTGCATCCAAAATTTTTATCTAGTCAGATTGCATTTAAGACATAATTAACAAGAAAACATTTTAGTGCAAGTTTTGAAAGCTAATTCAGCTCATTCAAAACTCCTCTTGCTTTTAAAATAATCTGGTTCACAAGATCATTTACTGTAGTTCCTTAATCTGGAAAACATGATATATGATGCTACAAAATTATTAACTGGAAAATCAAACATAAAGGACTGTCAAGGGTTTTTTTTGAGAGAGAGCGCTCCAAACATCTATCTTCTAATATAATAATGTTCCTACAACTCTACTTAAAGTAAGTAAAAATAACTGCTGATAAATTAGTCAGTTGGTCTCCAGACCACTATTATAAAAACTGAATATGTAACTGTAGGTCATGAAAATGTTTTGTGTCACTCCCCGACCTCAGAAGAAAAAAAAAAAAAAACGAAACCCAACACATGTAGGATCAGTTTCACTGATCTCTTTTTATTTCAATATTAAAAATATTTTCATGGATGTTACGGCCCATTAGTTGCCACCTGTCCAGTGGCATTTGGCAGATGTTGAGCAAATGTTGCTCTCAGTTACACAGGTCTAGATGCAGGATAACACCACTGAAAATCACTGAAACTGTTTTACTTTTACAGATGTTTAACAGAGAACAGTTTGGTAAGCTGCAGTCTCTATGGAGAAGTCCTGGATAATTGAATAGCAGTCAAGAGTGCAATTTTTAAAGGTGCCAGAGCAACTTAGAGGACAAAAATTCCTCTGTGCAACATTGAGACACAAACAGATGTCGCTGGGCAATGTAGCTCTTTGTGCTCCTGGGTCAGGTACTGGCACACAGGTTTATAGACTAGCAAATGCCTGCTGATAACAGATGTGGAGAAATGCACAGAACAGCACAAATATTGGCTATGCCTCAAGAATATACTGGGAATCACAACTATAATAGTACATTGTAGAGCATACACTGTCCTGTTTAGAGATGCAATGGACTATTCTCCATCCCTGGAGCTGTCCAGTATCTAGGAGGGATACTGGGGCAAGGCAACAACATGCTGCTCCTTACCTGGGCAGACCATGATCTCACTCTAAAAGTGTCAAGCATTGTCTAGACCAGTTTTTTTTTTTTTTTTCTTCAAACTTCCCAGTTACGGAATCCTTTCATGTCACTTCTGCCGCAAAACCTCTACTCTATCCTGTGATCTGACATGGAGCCAAGTGATCCAGCTCAACAGCATCAGTGCATCACTCCCCAGCCTGCTCCACCATTACCTTCAGTCCCTTTGCAGAATCCCTGATGACATATTGTGGAACTCCAGGGTTCCTTAGAACATAGACACAGTTTGAAAACCAATGTCTTAGTCCAAAGTTCTTTTATTACAGACCAGAACTGAATCTCAGTCCAAAGGTGGCTCAGGAAAGCCTGAAGAAAAAAAAAAAATCTTATTTTCCATAAAGTTATATAGGATTCTTTATTTTGGTTTTGGGTTTTTTTGGTGGGGGGGGGGGGGGTGGAACACTGCAGTTCTAAAAAGCATTTGTGCCTTGTACTGGTCTCAAGAGTGACTTACCATGTGTTACTTCAACAGCTGCTCTCCGTACATATCTTCACTGCTTTATTACCAAGCCATCTCCTCCCCAGCTTTGGCACATTTTGGAAGCTTTCTTTCACCAGTCAGTTCAGAAGTTGGGGATTAATTGCCTTCCTTCACATGCCTTCATAAACTTTTGGTTCTGCTCATCTGTGTTCAGAAATTTATGAAAAAATTACTGCAAACCCCATTCAGAAAACTTTGGAAGTTGGTCTGGGACTTGTGTGACAGTGCAGACCAATCAGATGCAAGTGTATGCTCTGTCCTCTTGTAGGTCACCATGCACCATTCTTTCTCTTTTTGATGGCAAGAGTGATGTTTGTCCCAACCCATACATGCTGGTCTTGGACCAAGGGAGGTAGGAATAAGTGCCCAGGTCCCCTTTGTTTGGTAGGTGGAGCAGGAGAAGCACCATAGCTAGTATGGGAGTGGGGAGGAGAATGGCCCGTCAGTGCCTCTGTGCTGGTGGGAGGGCTCACTGTCACATAGTGGGAACCCCTGGATTTGGTTCTTGGAGACCTTTCCCTGAGCTGAGCAAGCAGTACCTATGTGGAAGTTGGGGTTCAGAGACATTGTGCTACAGTACTGCGTAGGCTAAGTCCTGCTTTGTATTTTAAGCAGTGGGAGCACTTCTACCCTACTTGCTTAGCTTGAGAGGTCTCATATCTATAACTCACTCTACAGCTGCAACTGAATTACTTGCAAGCCATTCATTGGCACCACATTACTTGGGTTGAGTTGGGTGAAGTGCATTTTTGAGTTGTAAAATGCTACCAGTTCTGTGCATTTTGGGGGAGAACCAACTCTTTTGTGTTATACTGTTACAATTAGTGTAGTCCTCTATCTTGAAAGTCTGTTCATCACAAGTTTTATCAATTTAGTCTTGTTACATAAGAACTACCAGTGAAGTTTTAAGATGCTTTCAAATAGCAGCAGTTTGCATTATGAATGAGTAGTAGCTTGTAGAAGCTGTCTGTTAAAATTTCTGCAGGCAAAAAGTTCCTTGCTACAGAGGGCTGGCAGACTGCCATTGTTATATGTCCCATGGTGGGGTTCAGAGTGACACTTAAGCACATGTATAACTTTTTATATGAGTGCCACAGAGCAATAAGGTGTGCCTGCTCCTTTTAGGGCAGAAACTGCCTAGAGAAAGGACCCTGGAAGCCAGGCAAAATCCCCACAGGTGCAGGTTGCTGTGGCAGCAGGCAAATGAGGGAATTAACCTGCACCTGTACCTGGTCATCTGTCTGGAAGAAGGCAGGGCCCTTGGCTCATATAAACCCCAGGGATGGGACTAGAAAGTTAGTTCTCTGGCAGCAGCCAAAGGGGAAGGAGCTCTCATAGAGGAAGCTACTTGGAGATTCTTGACTGCCTGTTCTGCTGCTGGTAGGACTAAGGGGTTATAGGAGCTCATAAGTGCTGGTGGAGAGGAGGGCCATTAGACTGAGAGAGAAGCTTGCCTTCTTAAAAAAGATATATAACACACACACACACAGAGGGTTTGAATTGCACATACCTGCTTACACTATTACAATTGGAGGACTGCAGTTGTGACAAATATGATGAATAAGCACATGAGGACAAGTACAACTGACACAAAAATAGCAAGACCCACAGTTATACAAACATATATTAATACACCCAGAACCCCCCCACCCCAGGACTGGATATATGTACCACAAGGGCTGGCAGGTGCTCAATTCAGGTAGGACAATGCCTGAGAGCCAACTAACTTCAGTGCTTTATCAGAAGATCGAGATCTCAGTATGGTCACTTCACCGGTTGCCTCACGAAGCATATCCATAGCTAGGACCCACACCATAGAAGGCCAACAGCCTGACTGGCTGGGTCAGATGCAAGTTCTTCACACAGCTGTGCTCTCTCTCAATACCAAACTCACAAATGACAGCTTACAAACCCACACCTCCAGACCAAATCCCACACATGATCCCTCACACACTTGCTATTTATAGAGTCTCTCTGGAAGGTTCCAGAAGATTCTCTCATGTTCATGCATGTGCACTCAGACACACAGTTCAGAAGGGCAGGTGATCTAGCACCTTTTTGCTTCACTAGGCATGCATCCATGACCTACACACTGCCATGTTCATCCAGGAATCACTCAAGAGGCAACATACTCACACATTACATCACAATCATTCTCAGAAGATGGATACATCAACTTAAAATAGGTAAACAACATAACTAAACATATCAACTCAATAGAACAGGGCATGGAATACTGAACAGTGGCTACAAATGAAGAGATCCATAAACAGAATACAGTGGTTTGCTTAATCTACTTTGATCTTCCTTAATATTCCTTCCCTTAATATTAAGGAAGGTACAAAAACAAATATTTTTTATAACTTTTACTGGAATATGGGAAAAATAAGGATAGTATCCTATAATTGCAGATCTTTATTTCTTAGAAAAGAAAATGACTGGAAAATCTAGAGTTAGACCTGTTGGTCATCAGAGAGTCTTAAACCATGTGTAGGAGCAGATGTAGTTAGGTTCTATCTGTTCTCAGATCCAGGAAAAACTACATGTTGAAATTTGAAAAAAATAAGAAGTGCCATATTGAGTCATACCAATGATCCATCTAACTGTGTGTGTGTGTGCACGTGCGTGCAGAATCATCTATCCTTTATTTTGTACCATTTCTGGCATCCACCACTACAAATTTAGAGATACCAGAGAAAACATCTCTAACCATTCTGTTGAATAGCTATTAGTAGATCTATCATCCATATCCATAAATGTATTTGGTCCCTTTTTGAACCTAGCTTTGCTATTGGCCTCCACCACCTCTTGTGGCAATGAACTCCGCAACTTAACTAAGCATTACATAAGTGTCCTGGGGGTAAAGGCATGGGGGAGCAAGGAGCCCAGCCCATGGGGGAACCTGGGAAAGGGGTAACCCAACCCCAAAGGAAAACCCCTGAAAAAAGGAATTACTCACACATTTCAGGATGCCGAGCACAAGAAGAACCATGTCAAAGAGAAATGCCCATGGTTTATTAGCCATCTGGAGCTGGAGCTGGCATGGGTGGGTGACATCAGAGGAGAATGCCGCCTGGTGGAAATAAAAGCCGACACCAGGGAGGAACAAACAGGGATGCAAGAAGCAGAGGAGGCTGCAGGGATCCCCCATGCCATTTGCACACAGCACAGGCAGAAACGAGGAGACCCGGCACTGAGGCAGGCATTGGTGGCAGCAGAGGCTGCAAAAGCTCCCCGCATCAGATGCAGGCAGCACCAGTGTGTGAGATCCAAGACAGTTGAGGGAGGAGCTGAAGAGGACCCTGGCTGGGGCTAGAATGTGGAGCTATGCCAAGAAATGCAGGGCGCAGGCTAGAGCTAGGAGGGTAGAAGGGCTGATTAGCCCAACGACCCCTTCCTTCTTCAGTCTCTCTTTTTTTTCTCTTGTTGCCCTCTTATTTGAGCGGTTCCTTTTCCTTTTCTCTCTTACCATTTTCTTTTGCCTTGGCATAGGTTCTTATTAATTTGCTTTGTTGTTTGATGTCTGTTGGATTTTGGCAGTGAGACTCGGGCAGTGTGTAAAGGCAATGGTGGCATATTGAGCCAGACAAGAATCACCAAGCTGCCAGAGAGACATCCTCAAGAGTTGGACATCTGGCAGCCCCAGTGCCCAGTCAGAGGAGAGTAAAGAAACCAACCACAAAAGGAGGTGCACAGATCAGAAGTTGACATCAATGGGAGGCAAACTGCATGAAGATGCAGAGGCTCATCTCGAAGGCTGGTATATGGATGGGGGGTAGGGGAGGTGGAGCCCCACATATATCCACCAGGAGGTGTGACAGCTCCTGATGGACCCTCAGTGGGAGACCTCACCGCTGAAGGTCAATTCAAAGTCATGGCAGGAGAGTTTTGGGGTTTTACTTGAGATGATTGAGGGCCTCTCCAGAAGTCACACGAGGCTCCATTACGTTTGACATTGGGTGCACTCATGAAGGTGGTGTGAGAGTGGATATTCAGGCTGAGGCAGGCACAATTAGAAAAAAAAAACTTTCTCTTGTTAGTTTGAAACCAGTCACCTGAGTGCCTCCTTGTTCTAGTTCCAGTGTATTTTATAGGAACAATTAAGCACTGAGAATCACATAAAACTAAAGTCTTTTTGCAACACAAAGTTGTGCAATAGATAACATGGCAGTGTGCTTGAGTGTACCATAGAGACTTATCCTTAAAGGCATATAATGCAATTGTAGTGCTGTGTTATGATACCTCTGGATACAATATAGCGTTTTGGGCCTTGAGCTCTATCTGGGCTAGTTAACCCTGTTTTTCAGCAGGGTATATTGGCCTGGTTAGAATGCTGGGTTTATTGGACCATGGACCCCAGCAGGCTCCAGCTTGGCAGGAAGTGTTAACAATCCCTCCCAACCCCAACATCCTGGGACCTGAACCTGGAGCAGAGGGGCTCTGTCACTAGTAAGGCAAAGAGCATGGGAGCTGAGCTGGAAAGGGAAGGACCTACACAGGCCCACAAGCTTTAAGGGGCTTCAAGCTGCCCTTAGGTTCTGCCCATTGGGAGGGACAGAGGGAGGTGCTGGTGGAGGGGTATTTTTATTATATTGCTTGTTCTAATGTTTGTTTGTTTTCAATTAACTAAACATTGTTTTTATAGTAGGTTGTCATTTTAACATTTTATTCTTTTTCTATAATTTATTTAATTTTTATAGTAAACAGTCCTAAGCCTTTTTTGGGGGAAGGGTGGCATATCAATTAAAAAAAAAATACATAAAATACTGTTTTTAAATAGCAGACCTTTGAAAGGAAAGAGAGTTCATTTTATTTTTCTCCTCTTACCCCACACATGGTACTTCTGTAGCATGTTCAGCATATATCTTTTTTATTATTATTGTTGTTGTTCAACAAATTTACCATACACTAGAAATCTGAACTGAAACACATGTTTCATGCTTGAACCATCTGAAAATCTCTGTGGAGGCTACTAAATTTCAAGCAAATTAGTTACATTTCTAGATAATGTAGTGTTTTAAGATTCCCTACTGCTTTAAGTTCCAATAATTTTAGAGCTAGAACTAGAGCTATAAATGATTTTTAATCAAGCTTTTTGGTCAGTAAATACTAAATCATTGGTCAGTAAATACTAAATTCTAGCTCTTTTTCCTGCCAAAGGGAAAGGATTTTTTTGTGTATTCCTCTTCCTGAAAACATACTTTGGAAAAAGTGTTCTAAAAATTTCCATGCAGAAAAATTTGGAATGAAAAATGCTATTGTCATTTTGAAACTTTAAGTAAAATAAAGCTAAATTAATGTGAAACATTTTTAAACAGTCAAAATTAAAATAATGGAATGACCAATATGATTTTTTTATTCATTGTTCAACACTTTTAACAGTATTGACTTTTCATCCCAATTCAAGATAAGAAAAAAAAAATGAGATCTAACATTTCCCCAGAGCTCAAAGCCATTTAAAACCCAGATCTAGTCAGAATCCACTTAAAATTAAAGTAAACTCTTTGTAAAATATCAGTGTTTAATCTGAATGTAACAAAGGAAAAATGTACTTTTAATTTTTTTTTAATGAATTTTAGAGAACACTTGCAGAAAATGAACTTTGCACTTGGAAATGAAAGTTTCAGGTCTGACCACTGAAGAACTCCCAGTCCTTCTTTCATAAATTCAAACACCTTGGATGAGTGAGTTCAGTTTATATGCCAAGTAGCTAAAGAGGAAGCTACAGTGTTGCTTCATGGAGAGCTGAAGTAGCCTGCTACCTTTTATGTCTTCTTCATTTCTTTGGTATCCAACTAGTTTCTACTGGTGTTGAATTCTGGATTTTATCATTTTGAAGAAACTTCCTTTTTTTTCTTTACTGGTTTCCTGAAGAAAGAAATTTGAAAGGGAGAAAAATGTCCTATACTTTCAAACACACCTTGTGAATCAGATGTCCATAAAGAGACTTTTTTAAGGGGCCTGAATTTCAGTGAGAGCAAAAAATCACTTCCAAAAGCCAGTCCCCTTTGGGGCGTCACAGATTGGATATATAAATCCATATTTACTTCTGATAATTTAGGCCTAAGCCCTTAAGTCATGATCTGGTATATTGAACTGACAAAGTCCCTTTTGTTTTTGGACTGCTGACCTTGTAAGTAAGTACAAGTGAATGAAATTTATTGGCAGCTTTTATAATTGTTTTGAAACCACTCTCTCTTTACCCATTACAATCAAGTAAGTTGGCAAAGCTTTTCATACAGACCTAGAGGGTCACTGTAAAACAGCTGGCCTCAGCGTTACTTAAAACCAAATTTGTCAACTTGTGTTATAGTTTCTCTTAAAAATAAATTAACAATTTAAAACATTATATTAATTGGCCAGTTATAATAGAATTTCTATGAGGTATATACAGTATTATTACCTGATTAATACCACATTGGTTCTTCATTATTAACTTCATTACTAGGAACATCAAATTAGTATATATGACCAAACATTATTAGTTATTACCAAAAATCACTCCCGGTTTCTGAAGTGGACATGGCTCACAGTCACTTTTTCATGTGTTCTGTTTTAACAGTCCAATGTGATGCAAATGACATAGCAAAGTATTCATTTAAAATATGTTTTGTATCAAACTCTAATTTGAAACCTCAACAGCTTCCCTGTAACCTAGGAAAACAAAATATGACTGTGTGTTAAGTGACTATGTAATCTTTTACCTTTTTCTCTTCTTTCAATTAATGTCCAACAGAACTGTATAACTAGGGTTTAAAGTGCACTGGAAAGTATTGGGTCTGATTTTTGCCAGTCAAGGATGTTCATTAGTCTGCAAGGGAATTGATGGGTTTAGGCAGCTTATTGAAATCAATTCAGTGCTATTTTAGAAACCAGCAGATGCTGCCAGTTCATGGAGAAAATGGTTATGCAAGTACAGGACCATTTAAATAGTATCTCTCTTCCCACCCCGTCTATTCTACTAAATTAAAAAGATGGCTGGAAAACATGACTGCTCAACATTTTGGTAAATGGAATTTAGTTTTCCAAACCCAAGCTATTGTCCCACATTATCTTAAAGCCACACTGTTTTCTTCTTAAGGGATTTCTCTGGGCAAACAGTTCATCCCAGATGTTTTCCCTAGGATGGGATTACTGTTAATGGCACTAGTGCCTTTCACTCCTGCCATTCTCTTGCTTCCAAATCCTAGCTGGTTTCAGTATGACACAAGTAAGACATATCTCCTTTCTTCTCCCTAAAACACAGGTAACATAGTAATTTGTACGAGTAATCTTTTTGGGAAGCAAATATAAACATTGCTTTTAGAAGGACTGACTTGGGATCATTTCAGGATCCCTTATAACCATCAATTAGACATAAGGGCTGCTGACAGAAGTGGCATTTGTCACATCATTGGCCCCTTGAAAGTGCTCTGTAGCCGTGACTGACAAATATAAAGCAAATGCACATAATTGGGTTTTCCTATATCATACTGGGTTCTAAACTACCTGGATCAATCTAAGAGAGGGATCTTTTTAAAAAAAATCAATGAAAACTGTTCAATCTTACTGGGACTTGGTCCTGGCTACAGGGCATGACTTGGTGGGGGAACCACATGACACTAGGTAACCTAGGGGACAGTGACCACCACTTGATTGAATTCACTATTTTGCACAGGGTGGCAAAGATAAGAAGTAGGGCAGGAGTACTAGACTTCAGAAAGGATAAGTTCAGTGTGCTCAGGAGACTAGTTACTGAGGCACTGAAGAACAGGAGAATTGGTAAGATAGGAGTCCAGGAAGGGTGGTCATTCCTAAAGGGAGTAATCCTATGGGTGCAGAAGGAGACAATCCCATTGCACAGGAAAGGGGGCAAAGAGGCCAAAACCCTCTTGGCTGAACAGGGAAATGCAGGAAAGCCTAGGGGCAAAAAAAGAGGCATATAAGCTGTGGAATCATGGGGTAGCTACCAAGGCAGAGTATACCTACTTGGCCCACACTTGCAGAGAGGCAGTCAGAAAGGCCAAAGCAGAAATGGAACTTAGGCTGGCAACAAAAATTAAAGACAACAAAAAGTCCTTCTTGAGGTATATAGGGAGTAAAAAGAAGGTGCAGGGTAGCATAGGACCTCCTATAGGAAAAACTAGGGCAATTAGTGACAGATAGGGGGGACAAAGCTGAGCTCTTCAATGAGTTTTTTGCCTCTATTCCTGAACTTGGATTAGGACAAATCTCCCAATTGGATCATAGACAGGCACAGAAGGGACATCAGCCCACCAACTGTTAGCACCAACTTGGTAAAGAGAGACTTGGAGGGGCTGGATGTGTTTAACTCATTGAAGGGTGCTGAAGGAATTGGCCAGTTCATAGTTGAGCCACTGGCATGGCTGTTTGAGAACTCTTGGTGCTTGGGTAAAGTCCTAGAGGACTGGAAAAGGGCCAATGTGATCTCCATTTTCAAGAAGGGGAGTAAATAAGATCCAAGTAACTATAGACCAGTTAGTCTGACCTCTATCCCATGGCTCCTTCTGCTTTGCTTGCCTCTCCCCAGGTGGTTGAAGCTGAGGGAAGAGCCCCCAAGGCTTCCCAGCCCAGCCCCATCCCCCACCCGGTCCCAGCCTAGTCTCAGCACTTAAAAAAAATTAAAAATTGAAATGCTCTGCAATTACTGGCTGCAGCAGGGGCTGTGGGGTCTATGGGGCCTTCTGGCAGAGGCCCCCCATGCAGACCTCACACCCCGATCATCCCCTGCTGCCCAGCCCTGCCCCTGATGCCTGCCCCAGCCAGACCCAGCATTTCAGCAATTAAAAAAAATCCCTGCACTCTCTGGCTCTGGCAGCAGTGATGAGGGCATCTGAGGGCTTGTGGCAGAGCCCCACTGTGCAATGTGGGTAGTGGGGCCAGTGGGGATTGCCCCCTGCTTGGCACCCGCACAGCAGCTGCCACATCAGGCAGGTGTAGCACAGCTTGACATGGCCTTGCACCCTGTCTGGGACCTGGGCTTCTGGGGTGCTGCTGGACAGCTGAGATGCTGGGGCTGGGTGGGGCAGACATTGGAGATAGGGCTGTCTGTGGGGAGTGCAATTGAGACACTGGGTTTGCATGGCCGGGATATGCCAGGAGGCCTCAAAGTCCCCCACAGCCCCTGCTACAGCTGGCGAGTGCAGGGCTATTTTTTTTTTTTTTAACTGCTGTTACTAGGCTGGGACTGGGTGGAGGATGGGGCTCGGCAGGGCTGTGTTGGGGGCTTCTTCCATGGCTTCCCGCACCTGGGGAGAGGCAGGCACAGTTGGAAGAGCCACAGGAGAACCTGTAGCTGCCTGGCTATACCTGCCTCTCCCCGGCCAGTCTGAATCTCCAAATCACTCTGAATATTTTTCAGAATTGATTCAGAGGCTTTGGATTCAATTTGGACCTTTTAATGGGTCTCCTGGTTCTATTCAGATTCAGAGATTAGCCACTGAATCAGGCCAAAACTCCTCCAAATTGAATCAGTGATCGAAACCTCTCACAGCCCTAGAAAGCAATGCTAAAGGGCAATCAGCACAGATTCATAGCAGGTAGATGCTGCCTGACTAACTTTGTTTCTTTTTATGACCAAATCACAAAATGCTTAGATGCAGGAATTGAGGTTGCTGTAATCTACTTGGATTTTCAGAAGGTTTTTGGTATGGTATCTCATACCGCTTTCACAGATAAACTGACTGGCTGTGATGTAAATGATTACATGGTCAGGCGGGTGGAAAATTGGCCTAGGGGTCGCACCAAGAGAGTGGTGGTGGAGGGGTTGGTATTGACCTGGGAAGATGTGGATAGTGGAGTCACACAAGGCTCAGTCCTTGGACCAGTGCCGTTCAGTTCTTCACCAAATTATGGGGTAAATTTAACACACTAGAGGGTAGGGAATGAGTCCAGGTTGATCTAGACTTGTTGGAAAAGTGGGCAGAACAGAATAAGATGCAGTTCAATAAGGATAAGTGGAAGGTGCTGTATCTAGGAAGAAGGAAGGCTGGGGTGGACCTTCTCAGCAACACAGCAGCAGAAGGTATCTCAGAGTCATTGTTAAAATCAAGATGAACATGAGTTGTCAATGTGACAAAGCAATCAGTAAAGCTAACTGCACTTCATCATGCATTAGTAGGTGCGTGACAAACAGATCCAGGGAGGTGATACTTTCCTTTTATACAGCATTGGTTAGGCTGCAATTAGAGTACTGTGTCCAGTTTGGGTGCCACACTTTAGGAGGGATGTGGACAACCTCAAGAGGGTTCAGAGGAGGGCCACTTGTATGGTTAGGGGCCTGCAGGCAAAGCCCTATGAGGAGAGATTGAGGGCCCTGGATCTCTTCAGGCTCTGCAAGAGAAGGCTGAGGGGTGATCTTGTGGCTGCCTACAAATTCTTCGGGATGGGGGGGCAGCAAGGAATAGGAGATGCTCTGTTTACCAGGACATCTCTTGGAGTAACTAAGAACAACAACCACAAACTGATGGACAGCAGATTTAAGTTAGACATTGGGAAGAATTTCTTTACAGTGAGGTTTCTGGAAGGTGCTCCCAAGGGAGGTGGTGCTCTCCCCTACCTTGGGGGACTTTAAGAGGAGGCTAGACATGCACCTGGCTGGGGTCATCTGACCCCAGCAATCTTTCCTGCCCAGGCCAGGGGGTCAGACTTGATGATCTCCTAAGGTCCCTTTTGACCCAAAAATCTATGAATCTGCAGCTCTGGTCAAAAAATAAATAAAGGACACAAGATTTCCAGCTACAGAAGAAAGGGCACAGAGAATAATACCAAAAACGTCATCATTCATTTTATATAAACAATAAACAGGTTCAGGGAAGAGAGGTGAGCCCTGCAATGCTTATATGAACTAAGATTGAGGTGGTTGTGCTTATTTACGTTAAAAAGAAACAAGAAGATGATAAAACAAAGTGTTTGTAAAATAATGATTAGCATAGATCAAATGGGAGCTCTTTTCTCCCTGCCTCATACCAGAATGAGGGACCTATCAGTGAAATGACAACGTAGTAAATTAAAAAGTGGTAAAAGAAAGTCCTTTTTCATAGCACATATAATTAAGCTATGGAACTCATTGCCATGGAAGGTTGTTGAGGTCAAGAATTTAGTCATAATCAAAAAAGGGGTAGTATATTTCTGTGGCTATCAAACAGTATATTCATAAATAGGACAGTATATACTATGAAACTGATATTAACCTTGGTGTTTCAAGTCCTTATAATAGCCCTCCCTGGACATTATTTTTGTAGTGCTAATTTGTACAAAATTTGCTGAAAAGCCACTGTGCTGGGTGAAGGTGAGTGCTCTGCTGCACACAGTCTGTAGTATCTGGATGAGGCTTATGGTGTGGAAACAGCACTTTATGATTTATAGGAACTTATATACATAACTATTTAAAGTAAAGAGATAAAAAATGTATTACTATCTGGGGTCTAGTCTTGTTGCTATCCTGCAACACCTTCTAGGATGCCATACTTCTTGGACATTTTGTGTTTCCATAAGGACTTATTCTGTCACACACTTGGCCAAGATTTTTTGGGGGGGGGGGGGGGGTAGGAAATTCTATATTCTCCCCTCCAAAAACAAGACGCATGTTTTATTTGGGGGCATATGGTATGCAAGAAATGTGGTAGTATTTGGACCATGACCACCTGGACCACGACCTGCACTTTCAGTATAAGGCCTTGTTCGGATGAGATGGGCTACATCTCTCTCCAAGAGGTAAAAGTCTCTTCTCTTACAGGTTGGCTGATCTCATACACAGGGCTTTAAACTAGGTTTGTCAGGGGACGGGGATGCTGATGACAGGGAGAAGCCAAGAATGATGAATCTGCCCTTTGGGCAGGGGGCTGGACTCAATGATCTTCCGAGGTCCCTTCCAGCCCTAATGTCTATGAAATCTATGAAGCCAGGTGCTGGAACAGTCCAGGTACCAAAGGCACCTACTGGGGGGCTTAGATGCCTCTACTAATGCTAGGAGCATGGGGAATAAGCAGGAGGAACTTGCATTCCTGGCTTGCAAATAAAGAATTCGACCTGGTTGGGCTAACAAAACTTGCTGGGATCCTACCCACGACTGGGCAGTGGACATTGAGGATTATAGGCTGTACAGTCAGGATAGAATGGGGAAAAAAGGTGTTGCTCTCTATGTTAAGGAGCAATATACATTTTCTGTAGTTAAATTGGGCCAAGAAGAAGGGCAAAATGAGGTACTATGGGTCAGGTTACAGGGGGGTTGGGTGAAAGGGACTTGGTAGTGGGGTCTACTACAGACCCCTACACCAGGGGAACAAGTTAGATCTAGAATTCTTGAGACAGCTCTCAGAGGCAATGCACTCAAAGTACCTGGTCGCCATGGGTGACTTTAACTTTCCAGAGATCTGCTGGGAGAAATAGGCATCCAGGTATGCCCGTTAATGTAAGTTTCTAACTGCTTTACAGGACCTTCACCTATTGCAGGAAGTATTCATTTCCACTAGGGGAAATGCCTTACTAGACTTGGTAGTGGCCACAGGAGATGACTTGGTGGGGGGGATCTGCGGGTGCAAGGTAACCTAGGGAATAGTGACCACCTATTGATAGGGTTCACTATTTGGAGAAAGGTGGGGAAGATAACTAGTAGGGCGGAAGTGCTAGACTTCAGGAAGGCCAACTTCAACAAGCTCAGGAGATTAGTTAGGGAGAGACTGACTGTTAAAAGCCTTCGAGAGATGGGAGTCCAGGAAGGGTGGGCATTTCTCAAGGGACTAATCCTGCAGGCACAGAACAGGACCATCCCAGTACACATAAAAGTGGGCAAAAAAGCAAAGAAACACTCTTGGTTGAGCAGGGAAATCCAGGAGAGCCTGGAGAGGAAAAAAGAGACCTACAGTCTGTGGAAGCAGGTGGCTGCCACCAAGAAGGAGTATACCTGCTTGTCTCAAGTTTGCAGGGAAACAGCAAAGAGAACCAAAACAGAAATGGAGCTGGCAGCAAAAGTTAAGGGTAACAAAATGTCATTCTTTAAGTACATAGGAAGCAAAAAGAAGGTGCAGGGTAACTTAGTGACCCTTCAGGATGAACTAGGGCAACTGGTAACAGATAGGATGGCCAAAGCAGAGCTTCTAAATGATTTATTTGTATCTATGTTCCTGGAAATGAATACAAATACACATCCCATTGGGACTTGAGGTAAGCCCAGTATAGATACCAACCCACCAACTGTTCATGCTTACCTAGTAAAGGGGCATCTGGAGGGGTTGAATGTATTTAAGTCAACAGGCCCTGATGATCTTCATCCTAGGGTACTTAGGGAATTAGCTGGAGTCATAGCAGAGCCACTGGCACAACTGTTTGAGCACTCATGGTGCTCAGGACAGGTCCTGGAGGATTGGAAAAGGGCCAATGTGATCCCTATTTTCAAGAAGGGGAGGAAGGAAGAACCGGGTAACTATAAGCCAGTTAGCTTCACCTTCATCCTTGGCAAGACCTTTGAGAAAATTGATAAGGATCACATTTGTGGGGGGCCAACTGGTAAAATAATGTTAAGGGGCAATCAGCATGGGTTCATAGCAGGCAGATCCTGCCTAACTAACCTGATTTCATTTTACGATCGGGTCACAAAATGCCTGGATGAAGGAATAGAGGTAGATATTATTTACTTAGATTTTAAAAAGGCCTTTGACACAGTGTCACATCCAATTCTTATAAATACATTAAACAGTAACAATATAAATTATTTCAATCTGGTGGGTAGAAAATTGGCTTATGGGACGTATCCAGAAAGTGGTGGTAGACGGGTTGGTTTTTACCTGGAGAAATGTAGGCAGCGGAGTCCCCCAAGGCTCTGTCCTGGGACCGCTACTATTCATTATCTTCATTAGTGACTTGGACGAGGGAGTAGAAAGCAACCTGTCCAAGTTTGCTGATGACACCAAACTAAAGGGGGGAGGCACGCAAATTAGATGGTAGGGAGCAAATCCAGGCTGATTTGGACAGGCTAGGGAAATGGGCCAAACAGAATAGGATGTAGTTTAACAAGGATAAGTGCCATGTGTTGCACTTGGGGAGGAAGAATCATCAACACTCCTATAGCCTGGGACGTACCATTCTAAGTAGCACAACTGCGGAAAGGGATCTCAGAGTCTTAGTTGACTCCAAAATGAACATGAGCCACCAGTGTGATAAGGTAATAAGTAAAGCTGACCGCACCCTTTCTTGCATAATTAGGTGCATCACAAACAGGTCTAGGGAGGTGATACTTCCCCTCTATGCGGCATTGGTCAGGCCGCAGCTGGAGTACTGTGTCCAGTTTTGGGCACTCCACTTCAGGAGGGATGTGGATGGCTTGGAGAGGGTTCAGAGGAGGGCCACTCTCTGGTTAAAGGACTACAGAAAAAACCCTATGTGGACCTATTGGGAGACCTGAATCTCCTCAGCCTCTGCAAGAGGAGGCTGAGAGATGATCTCATGGCCACCTACAAACTCATCAGCGGGGGCCAGCAAGAAATAAGGGATACAGTGTTTACCAGGGCACCTGTCAGGGTAACTAGAAATAATGGCCACAAACTGGAAGAAAGCAAATTCAGATTGGACATCAGGAAAAAATTATTTACAGTGAGGGTTGCCAAAATATGAAATATGCTTCTAAGGGTGGTGGTGCTGACCCCTTCCTTGGAAGTATTTAAAAGAAGATTGCACAGACACATGGCTGGGGTCATCTGACCCCAGTACTCAGTCCTGCCCAGGGCAGGGGGTCAAACTTGATGATCTAATAGGTCCCTTCTGACCCTAACATCTATGAAAATATTAACCTATAATATGGGTTGTGGGAATGTCAGTGTTGGATCGAGTTGTAGAACCAAAGTGGCATGGCACACTGTGGTGCCTTGAGATTCTTTCAAGGATGCTGTAAAGTGCCACACAACATTGGCACTGTCAGATGTGTAAACACAACTCAGAAGATAAACCCATATTTTCCACGTAGGTATCTATAGAATTAAAAATATTCTGACGTGGTTTTGCTGAGTTCTTTGTAAAAGAAGAATTGCTCTATTTTTCTGTGGAAATAATTAATGAAAAATAAGAGCTGGTATTTTTGAGGGGTGCCTGGAGTCTAAAAAGGTTGAAAGCTATTGATGTAGATCATATGAAGAAGTATAGGATGGAAACTAAATGAAAATGACTGGCTTGAACTTGGGAGACTTGGTTTCAGTCCCTTGCTACCATCTTCCTATTTGACATTGGGCATGTCACTCAGGCAGTGGAAGCACAGATAGTAAAATAGGGGTACTAGCACCTCCCTGACATATGTGAAAAAGGATAATTACAATAAGGTCTAAGGTGCTCAGATATAGTAGCAGTTGGGGACATATAATGGCTTAGATGGAACGAGGGACAAAGACCTCAGAAAAAAAAATTAAAAGAAGAGTTACTTAGTAAGTGGGACACCGTGCTTGCCAGAAATGGCCTGCCAGCTTAGACAGACAAAGAGAGATCTTGGCATGAAGTGATGAGAGAGGGAATCAGCCTGTCAGCTGAGAAGGGAAGAGAGATGACCTGGCAGCAGTGAGAGAAAAAGGACAGAAGACCTGCAGATGTAACAAGCTGCAGGGGAAGAGAGCTGCCCAGCTGCCTGCCAAATAACACTGCAGAGGGAAACAACCCCAGGTGATTTGTCTGGTTGAGTGTCTAAGATCATTTGTATTTTTATTCATGCCAAATGTAACTTATAGGGTTCCAAAGAAAAATATAGTATCACTTAATTCTACAGCATTCCTCCTAGAGAAGCATTTTTTAAGGAAAGAATACAAAGATCCCCTAAAAATATTGGCATTTTTAAAAGATTCTGCACTAATTTTGTCATCCCTAGCTTCTCTCTCCCTTCCCAATACCTGAATTCTTTCAGTTTTCCTCACTCTATTTTCTATAGTGTGCAAATTCCTGTATCATGGAAATACTATGCAATGGAGCCGAAACCTTATCAGATGTATGAAATTGAAAGCAGGGTCTACAATCACATTCTTGTACATGAGCAAACAAAATACAGATGGGGAATTTCTGCTTAAAAAACATACAAAACAAATCTAAATCAATGAATAGCTAATCTGAAGTCAACTGATGTTGGCCAGCAAATGCATTTTCTAAAATAATACAAACAGACCCTCAAGGAGATATAATTCATAAAGTAGTACCTGACAAAAATATTTAAGGTTTGATTCTTCATGTTCTGTCTTCATAAACTCTTTGATTTTTGCCACCCTCCCCATGTGGATCTGTTTATTTCTAAAGGGGGTGACAGGAATTATACATTAAGTGATATAATCTGTGTATTTTTATTAGTAATGTGTTGTTATTGTCATCATCAGCATCATTATGTGTTTGTTTTTCTGTATTCAGAACAAGGAGAGAGGAAACCGGCAATATTCAATGTTTGTAGCAGAGTCTTGGAATCTCAATAAAAAATATGTCTTTCTATCTTAAAGATTCCCAGGAGGAATCTTACGAGAAAAAGATTCACCCTGGATGGGGAACAAATCAGACTAACTCCAGGCTAAATAAAATTCTTTTGAATGCAGAATAATACATAGGCTTAATTAGGTTTCACAAAAGACTAACTACTACTTTAAAATACCCCCAAACACCTCCATTATAATAATAATACTAAAAATATAATTTACTGTCTCTTAATGGCTAACAAATCTGCTGACAAAAAGCTTGGTGTCTAATATGCTATGTTATTACTTCTTGAATATGCCACAATAAAAATATTCATACTATGTTGCTTTTTTCCTCATTACCTTACTTATATAGAGGAATTTTACCAGTTTCTGAGAGAACATTGTAAGGATTTTGATTCAGTTCCTCAAATGAAAGGAGGTTTGCTAAATTCTGTTAAAATCAAAACCAACTATGCATACACTGAAAATCCACAATATTTCCTTGTGGAATCAATTTTGAATGCCTTGCATGGTCTTTATTGCCATGGGGACCAGTTTCATTAGAGCAGAAGTCACATGTAGCAGAAGATCCAGGATCCCTTAACATGAGTCAGGTCAATCTAGAATTAACCTGTCAGAGGAACTGAAAAGGAAGCACTGGTCGGCAGTACTGAATTGTAGTCATACTATAGTCAGTAGGAGCCTGCTCAATTGCTTTAAAGAATCAGATATATAAAAATGGAAATGATAGGGCTAGATTCTGTCCTTATGCTGCTATACATGTCCCTATCTCTTGCTGGGTTACTGCAGCATTTCCCAAACCTTGTGCAACTGTAGGAAAGCTGGGTGCTTTGGTCCCCCTGTACCTCAGCTGCTGCCACCAATTCCCCCAGCTAGCTACAACTGCCATCAGGGAAATTGGTGGTGGGGAAAGTGGTGGGTGAAGTGTGGGGGGATGGGTGAGAGGGAAATAGTGACTTAAGTATTGACAGGGCAAGAGAATCAAGGAAGCAATGACTGTAGAATGGTTGGGGAGGGGTTGGGGGCAGGTTTGTGAGTGGTTGAAGTGAAGGCAATTGCCAATTGCTGCCATGATTTGCACATGCCTCCTTCTTCACTCCAGGCTTAGGTGCATCCCACAGTTTGGGAAACACTTGGTTACTGTAAAGGTTTAGTAGACTCTGAGGGTTAGGCAAGGCCACATTACTTGTTCATCAGAAGACTTGTTTTTTTTTTCTCCTTTTTCCTGTGAAATGAAGAGTTACAATTCTAGTTCCTGTCTGAGCGCAGAGCATGGGGACAGTGTTTTGGAGCTGCAAAAAATCTGTGGACACTAGCAATTTCCAGGAGGCAATTCTACTCTTACTCCATATGGGCATGTCCACACATAGAAGTGGTGCAAATTTGAGCCAAGGCTTTTTGCTTCAGCGCACGTGCTCGGACATGCATTTTGGTGTGGAGCAAATTGTGCCACTTGGGGCAAAATAAATCTGCCTGGCTCCTCCTGGATCTGCAGCCAGGGGGAGCAAGAGCCTGGGGCCAGCACCTGTCCGTGCTCCAGCAGTATTAAAAGCCACCTTGGCAAGTAGCTCAGGGCTACTAGCTCTCAGGAGCTTCTGGGGACCAGCCAATTGGTACCTGGGGACACTACCCCTTGTGACAGCTGGACTGCTGAAGCAGGCCTGAGAGTTCCCTGCACCCTCTACCCACTGCAGGGGTCTGGCAGTGGGGGCTGCTGCCTGGCTGTGACTTGCTGCAAACCTGTCAGACCCGGATGGGGACTGCAGAGCCGGTAGAGGCCATGTATGCCCCCTGCCCAGCCATCTGGGTAGCTATCGCCTGGAAGATATTCCAGGTGTGGTGGCCTGCTTTGAACTGTCAAAGCATGTCCTCCTGGCTCCATTTGGCCTGGATGTCAGCCACAGGCAGCTGGGTCCAAAGTGCCATCTTTGAGCAGGCCGGGTCCTGCCACTGGCCTCCCCCGCAGGGATTATAGGATATAGCATTAGAATATTGGAAAACTGAAAAATTCCTGATAAAAAAAATCCAAAAGTCACACTGTAAAATACCTGCAAATCCATGTTCCTCCACAAGTAAAACAAAAGACCACTATAACAAGAGAGAGAAAGTGAGACAGAGACAGTGATCAGTTGGAGAATGTTTTATTGATATATCTACAGTGGTAAACCAAGTCTCTTATCATAATAATAAAGTGAATTCTAAATATATGTTTTATGAATTCATGAATACATATTTTCCTTCACTCCCATAAGGAGCTGGCCCCCACATAAGGGGTTTGGCCTTCCAACAGGGGGTCCAGCCCCCAAACAAGGAGTACAGCCCCCCAACAGGGGATTCAGCCCCCACATAAGGGGTTTGGCCCTCCCAACAGGGTGTCTGGCCCCCCAACATGGGGTTCAACCCCCAAACAAGGGGTACAGCCCCCAAAAAGGGGTTCACGCCCCCAGATGGGGTTCAACCCCCAAACAAGGTGTTTGGCCCCCCAACAGGGGGTTCAGCACCAAACAAATGGTTCAGCCCCCTAATGGGGGGGTCAGCCCCCACACAAGTGGTACACCCCCCAATGGGGGCCAAATGGCCCCTGCAGGGGTTACCATCCCCCCTGCAAGGCCCATATGCTTCTCCAACTGCTGCCTCCTGGCCCCATCCCCCAC
>NW_005842078.1:1544155-1554442 GCF_000455745.1 Alligator sinensis
CCCCCAACCACTCCCCTCCCCAGCCTCATCCCCCAACTTGCACCCCCAGGCCCCCATGGCTAACCCCACAACCTCAGGTACCATCACAAAACCCAGGGAAAAAAAACAGAAAAAAATGGGGAAAAAAAGCCTCTGCTTACCTTTGAAGCAGGAGTGGTGGGGGCTCCAGGGCCTTTTGGCAGAGCCCCCCAGGCAGCACAGGGTGGCAGTGGGGCAGCAGGGCCTGGGCTGCAGCCGCTGGGGCTGTTAGCCTGCCCCATACTGTACTGGTGGGACCCAGTCAGCCAGATAGCGGCTGAACTGCCGGTAAGTGCCGGGGTTTATTTATTTATTTTTTTAAGCTGTAGGGTGGGGGGGTGGGCAGGGATCAGTGAAGTTTAGGGGGACGGGGACGGCCAGGGCAGAGGTCGGGGGGGCTCAGGGGTGCTGGTGGGCAGAGAGGCCGGCCTCAGCAGGGGTCTGGGGGGCTGAGGGAGTGGGCTAGGCCATCGGGGGTCCCCCTCATGGTCCCCTCCTCCAGCACTCCCCAACCCCTTACTCACCAGAACCAGGGTGAGGGCCAACCATAGAGATGCTCTGGCTGCCAGAGCATCTCCATGAAACAGCCAGCCTCCAGTTGCCTGCTTCACTTTTTTAAACTTCGATTTTTTTAGACAAGTTTGCAGCACGGGGAATGTTTTTTCATTCCTGCACGTGCCTAATGGTCCGCTTCAAAGGGGGTTGAGGCAGGGCAAGAGGCACATGCACACTCATCTGGATGCACCCTATGGGGCTGTACTTGTGCTAAAGTCACTCTTTACCATATCTTTAATGGCCTTTCCCCAGGACACTTCTGTTTTTCTTCTTAATAAGGAAGAATTGTCCTTTAGGTGTAGAACTTAGGAAAGGGAAGAAACAAAAGCAAATAAAAAAGTACCAAACGAACCTTACTAACTACAAGACTGTTCTTGGTCTAACTAAACATTAAATCAGGCATGAGGAGTATATCTACACTGCCTTAGTAGTGCTCTCAAGGATATGGAAGTGAAGCCACTCCAGCTGCATTCAGCATACCTCCTTGCACCCACAGCCAAAGCTCCTTTTTCTTTTGGCTAAACATATGTCTAGCCCAACAAAACAGCTATTGCCCCTGCAATAGCTGTATTACTATATGTCCAGGGTTGGCCCATAAGATGGGAAGGATGTGAGTAATGAGGTACATTCAGAGCATCCCTCTCTGACATCACCATGGTGGTAGTGTACCCTAAAAGACCACCTTATTGGCTTTGTCTGTTGTCAGCATCACATGAACAGAACAGAAGCAGCTGTAACATCCCCTCAGGCTTTTTTGCCAAGACAATCCCCAGCATAAGTTGACAGAGACTGTCCTCCATAACCTAGGATCTAGATAATAACATGTACTTCTTTCATTTTACTCTGGAGATTTATGTTCTTTATAAATCTGAGAAGCATGACATTTTCAGACAGTTGCCACAGATATCAGGTAGACAATATAGTCAGGGGGGATATAGTCAGCAATATAGTCAGCAAGGGGAATGAGGGTAGAGAAACTGAGTTTATTGCTTTTTTTTTTTGTCCTGCCAGAATGTATACTGAATGAGGCTAGAGCTTGCTGAAGCATCCAAAGGAGAAGCTGTGAAGGAGCAAAGTCAAAGAATCAGATTCTTGTCTCAGATGTGATACTGATTTTTAACCGATAACTTCTCTCTGATTTTTCATGTTTATTGTATAACACAACATGGGCCAAGGAGTTGGTTTGCTTTTTGTAGTCTTTTAGGTACTGACTAGCCTTGATGTTGTAGTTAAAGTAACGATATTGTCTTTTCATGATTAGCTGCTCTGGGTATTATAGCTAACAGGATCTATTCTCCCCTTAATGTGCCTATATAATTTTCATTAATGTTAATGGGAGCAACATGCTTGTTTTGCAGAAAGAACAGACCTTGTATTAGTTTTTCTGGCCTTCTGTTGCTCCCTGCTGCAAAGAAGCTAGATGACTGTTCATGTTTGGGGGGTTTTCGGTTGCTATCTAACCTAAAGCACCACTCTATACTAGCATCTCTGATTTTCTTTTAGAATAAATACTCTCTTTAAGTATAGAAAAACTGAGCCATACAACTTGTAATTCAGTTTGGTTTTTGTCTTATAATGTTTTCACATTCTCATTACAACAGAAGTTAACACAAAACTCACCCTGATATCCTCTGGAGCAGAAGCATATCGTATACAATTATGGATTTTGATGTATTCTATGTTTACCATAGGTAAATCTGATTTCATCTTGTAAAGTATTATATTACTAAACAGTAATCATACTCTCCGTCACTAAATAGGAGGAGGTCAGATGTGTCTAATGTGTTGTCATGACAAGCTTACAGTCTCTATACTACTATGGCCATTTAAATGGAAATTTTCTTTCAATAAGTTTGTAGAACATATTTGTATTTAAGGAAAAAGACTTACTTAGCTGCTGATATGCAGAGCTGAAATTAAGAGCCTTTGATTAAACCTCAGGTTTTTCACTTGGTTCAGAACAATTTAGTGGACAAAGGCTGAATCAGCCTTGGGTGAATTTGACCACTATTTAATCCTTTCCACTGATACCTGTATTTCTGGACTAGAAGAAATTGAACTATAGTCCTTGAAATATATGCTGTCAGCATACATCATATTCAGAACAGTACTCTTCAAAGTTTCAAACTTAAAAACTGCATATTTTCTTTTGCGAGAAAGGGGGAAAAAAACCCCCAAATCCCAAGTGTAATGGAGATTCAGAATTAAAAGCTCTCCCTGTCTTCTTTTTTTTCAAATATGGTCAAAGGTAGAGTACTGAAAAGGCAGACAAGGTTCTTTGGGTAAACCCAATATATTCAACTCAATAGTTGGCCTAGTAAAAGATATTAGATTTATACAAAGAACCATTTCTACCTATGTCCTTAGATCAACACGGCTACAACCTACACTCCTGAGTACTGAAAAGAGAATTTATTAGCAAAATGATCTCATTTCAGACCTGTAGAAATAGTTATAGCTGAAGTTTCTACGGGAAAACTGTTTTGCTAAAACAGGCAACTTGCAGTACTGAAAATGTGTTATTTCCCCACCATCAATAAAACCAGGCTCCCTTATTTTCTTTGCTGAGACATCTGCTATGAGGTAACTCAAAGCTGAGGAACATCTATTGGCACTTTAAAATGTTGGTGCCTGCAGTATTTTTATTTCATAAGAACATATTCCCTTAAAGTTACTGTCAAAATTATGTTCTCTGTTTTATGGCTGTAGAGCTATAACTGAGAGCAGAATTTGGCACAATATTCTTAACTAGTTCTAAGGTCTTTCCATTAAGCATATATCATTGAAATCTTGTTTGCCTCAGGATGACCTGATAATATACTATGTAAACCTTTATTGAAGATAAAATTATATCTTTTGGGAGTTTCAGTGTCATTACTCCTTCCCATGCCACTTATCATTTAAATAAAAATTGCTTTTTAGAGTCTCTCTATTTATAAGCTCCCAAGTGTCCTTATTTCTGAAACTAGCCATTGTGACTTTAAGGGCTGATAGAATTTAGCTCTAGGTATGAAAGTTCCATTCAAGCAGTTTTCCAAACACTATTTAAAGTTTGAATACATCTTGAGCAGCTGAATATGTCCATTGTATATCCATACTCACATACATTGTTTTACTTTTATCTGTGAAGTTTTCATCAAATATGGATGGATATTGATTATCTGAATATTTGTGAATCATGTGAAGCAGCCCACTGATTCTTTTTTTTTTTTTTTAGTGCAGCAATCAAATAGCATTTCATGCTTGTTTTTCATTGGATGATTGGCATCTGATCAGATTAAGTTAGTTGTAGCCCCTGGCTGGAGTTTCAATTAAGATACAATTAACCTGGCCATAAATAGTAACCTCTGTCACTTTCAAATAATTAATGGTGTGATAACAACCAGCCACAAAAATCTTGTGTATTTTTGGGAAATATTTTTGTGGCTGGTTTTGTGGCCCAGGCCTGAAGAGGAGTCTGAAACCAATTATGGTGTGGTCCCAGGGATGAGAACCACATCACCTGGGTGTCAGTCTAAGGCAGCTCAGGTTCAGCAAAGCTGTGGGCATCTGGCTTTCAACATGCTGGGCTCCTCCTTTATTGGCAAGTAGTAAGGGGAAGAGGTAGTTAGCCATGTTAGTCTGAAGTCAGTCAGAAAACAGGGTACATATGCACCTTTATTAGAGCACAAATTTTTGTCAACCCAAGTTCACTTAATTAGATGCTGTGAAAGTACAGCAAAAAGCAGAGTTTAAAGTAGAGTGAATGATTAGAATTAGTTGTGGCCACAGTGATCTCTCATGGTTGAAGATCATCACTCCCAAGGGTCAGATAAAAGGTTGTAAATGAGTCCATCGATGGCTAAGCCAGCCATCCTAGGGCTTCATACTATCTGGCAAACATTACAGGTGCTGGTGAAGGGGAGGATTGGACCACAGATTTCAAGGATATGCCATTAGCATTCATCAGAAAGGAAACAAAAGAAAATTCTTGTTTCCTTTCCTTCTGTTTCTGTCATTTTTCTGCCTCCAGAGTGAGATGTTTTTCCTCAAAGTAAAATGTGCCTTCTCTCACAAGGTGTTGCCATGTAGTATGCCATATCCCAGGCTAGTTTTTCCCAATTTGAAGTGTTAATGCCACACTTCTTAATGTTCACTTTAAGGGTGTCTTTGAAGTGTTTCCTCTGGCCCCCACATATGCTTTGTCCTTGTCTGAGTTGGGAATATAGCAGTTGTTTTGGCAAATATACATCAAGCAT
Source organism: Alligator sinensis (assembly GCF_000455745.1). Taxonomy (NCBI): domain Eukaryota; kingdom Metazoa; phylum Chordata; order Crocodylia; family Alligatoridae; genus Alligator; species Alligator sinensis. The sequence goes on from NW_005842078.1 coordinate 1,548,967, forward strand.
GTGCACACAGTGTCCTGTCCACCACAGCTGATGTTGAATAATAATGCTTATGGAAGCATTATTATTCATGGTGGTATTGTCACTTGGAGGACAAGTGAACTGGTGGTATTAGCATCGGTGAGGACAATGGCATTTGTGCAATGATCCTCTCATTTTATGCCAAGGATCTTTTGAAGATAGTGCTGCAGATGGCATTCCAAGACTTTCAGATAGTCTCTGTAAGTCACCCAATTTGTTGGGATTAGTATAGCTTTATGTAGTAAGAACTTTTTTCAAGTCATGATGTTGTGATCGTTGAACACATGATGATTCAGTTTTATGGAGGCACAGCTAGCACATGAGGTCCTGGGCTGGATCTCTTCATTAATGTTGGCTTTCTTTGAGAGATGGCAGCTGAGGTATTCAAAGTGTTCAACATTCTCCAGCTCCTGTGGTCAATGATGATCTTTACTGGGGGAATTAATTGGCCCAGACCAGGATGGTGAAGCACCTTTCTTTTTCTGATGTTAAGGGTCATTCTAAGGCACTGGTATGCTTAAAAGAAGCAGTTAAGGGTCATTTATAGGTCCTCCAAAATGGGCGTGTCTGCATGTGTTGCTATGGTGACATTGTTACTGTGCCGTCATTTAGTATTTGCTTTTGGAAATACTAAAAAATGGCACAGTAACTGCCCATACTGTGTCATGCATGCTGCGCTTGGTTATTTTTAGGTACTATTTTGCCATAGCAATGCTCTATAATGAGGTAGCATGTTGCTATAGTGACATAGCATCATGTGTAGATGCGCCAAGTATGTGCAATGACAGCACAATCATCAGCGTACTGAAGTTCCACAATCAAGGCAGAAGTAACTTTGGTTTTGGCATGGAGGCAGGAGAGATTGGGAAGGTTCCCACCCATTCTGTACTCAGTGACAATGCCATGTGTCAGATGGCCATGGATGAGCATCTTGATGACCACAAGTAAAATGGAAAACCAAATCAGTGTGATCACAGCCCTGCTTGACACCAGTTCAAATGTCAGAGGACTCTGTAGTGGAGTCACTGCATAGCATGGAGGCAGTCATCTGGCCATGAAGGAGTCTTAGGAAGGTGATAAATTTTCCTGGGAGGCCAAAATGTAATAAGATTTTCCATAGAACCTCATGGTTAACAGGATCAAAATTTTGCTCAAGCTGATAAAGGCCAGATACACTTCCTGCTGTTGTTCTTAGCATTTTTCCTGGATGTCCATGGCGCCTCTCAATGGTCTGAAGCTGCATTGAGACTCAGGAAAGATTTCCTCAGCAAGAGGGAGCAGTTGGTGTGGCTTCAGACCATTGAGAGGCAAGATGGATGTGAATTCAATAGGTAGGAAAGCAAAAGGGAGGGTAGGGGGAGGAAAGGGAAGGTGGAATGTTGTGAAAGGCATACAAGCAGAGAACCTATAGGAACAAAGAATCACAAAAGATAATCCAGGCAATGAGATAAGAATCTGTAGTTCTTGTTTAAACCATACTTAACCTAATCCAGTTTGTGGATGTTTTCTGGTTCCACAATTTCACATTCAAATAGGTTTTTATTTTTTTTCTGTCTGAGAAAAGGAATCTTGAGGTCAACAATTGATTGTTGAGGAAATGTTTTTCTGCCACAGGCTTTAGTGTCTTTCTGCAACTGATGTCAAGTTGGTGTTGATTCTTTCTTAAACATAGAAGTTGCCCTGTCTGTCCAACATAAACATCAAATGGCATTGTAAGCAGTCGATGGTATATATGATGTTGTTAGCATTGCAACTCAATGAACCTTAAATGTTGTATTACTCGTTATTAAGTCCTGTGATGATGTGGTCAATATTAATGTAGAGACACAACAGGCATGTGTGTCCACTGTAAGGTCTGGTGCCTTGGTGAGGATGGGAGTTTGTTAGTCTATTGTTTGAGAGATGTCATTTGAAGTTGTGGGCTGTCTGCAACCCATGGTAGGTTTGTCCCCAAAAGCTACCTTGAGACAGTCATCTTTTTTCAGGAGATGTTGAAGGTCATTAATGATGCCTTGAGTGTTCAAGCCAGGGGCTATAGGTAACAATCAGAAGGATTCTGGTTGTTCTCATTCCACAGTTGGTATTGTAGCAAGTTAGAGTAAGGCCTGAGTCTTGCCTTGAGTGGCTAAAGTTTTGGGGTTTTACTATAATTGTAGGAATCTCTGCTTGATACTCAAAGTGTTTATCCTGGTTGGTGGGATGAGAGCTGATCTGATTATAACATAGAGCTTGGCTGTAGTCAATGGATTTAGCATTGTGTTTGGATGAAAGCAGGTGGCATGAAGATAGGTGTGGAAGTTGTTTGGTTTTTGATATAGTGGCTGTGTGCCCACTACAAACCTTCACTGTAGTAACTAGAAAATGAATCTTCTGTACAGAGTATTCCAGTTAATTTGATGGAAGGGTGGAAGTTGGTAAAATCTAGGTGAAATTCCTCTAGAGGTTCCTTCCCATTTATCCAAAAGATGATGTCATGAATGTACCTGAGGTATACCAGGGGGATGAGAAGGCAGCTGTGGAGGAAAGAAACTTCAAGGTCTAACATAAATCTGTTGAAATACTAGGGAGCCATACATGCGATATGTCTATACAATTAGGGATCTGATCCATCATTCCTAAGTCAGACATCCTGTCATGTCTGTGTAATGTAGCAGAAGACACATGGCCTCCCTGCCCCTTATTTCCCATATGTCTGTTCATGTCCCCTTGCTGCCTGCCTCCTACCACATGTCCCCTGGCCCCTCATCCCTTACTCCCATGTGCCTGTTCTTGCCCCCTTTGCATTTTTTTTCACAGTACAGGTCAGGGCCAGGGGGGTTGGGGGGCGGGGAGCAAAGCTAAAGCTGAAGGTAGGCAGTGGGGGAGTTAGGCTTCATGTTCTCCTATGCATTCCCCTCAGGCTGTACCTCACAAGTCTCCCTTGCTCACCCTTTCCTGCAGGGAAGGCCTGGGTCCAAAGCTCCAATGGAGCCAATAAGCCAGTTATTCAATCTGAGCCAATTCTGAGCTGATAATACCTGCATCAATCCAATATTTTAATCTATTTTTCCTATTTTTTCCTCTATGTTGATTGGAGAATACTTCATCTTGTATTCAAGTAAATACAGTATGTAGTTAGAAAAAAAAATGTAGGAAGGATTTTATTGCTTATTTGTCTTTTTTAAAGTTTTTATTTGGCCCTTAGGAGGGATTTCACAAACTCTTTATTATTCATTAGAAAAAAGTATGCTACATACCCAGTATATATTGTACAATGATATTTGAGTGAAATACATAAAAGTAGATGTATTTTGCAGTTTGTCTATGGAAAATATAATTGGCATGAACTTACACATGGGAAATCTAAGGTGTTTTGTTTGGCAATTTGGGTTGAAAATTTGTGATTCAAGAGACTTATAGCACAGACCTGCTGTGTGACCTTAAGGGCAAAGCTTGTTTTTGTTTTTTGTTTTTTTCATCTGTGAAGTATGGGTAGTGGTATTCCTTTATTTCTTCAGTGTGTTGCAAAGATAAATTAAATAATGTTTATTAAGGTTTTGCCCAATTCTTGGTAGAAGTTGGTGGTAAGTGTCTGCTCCTTCTTTAACATGTGCTTGGACCAGTAGACTACGTCTACTTAAAATGGTAGCATGAGACCAACATTCAGTAGCTTATTCATAATATTTGGATGACATTTACCTCTATGCCCCATTTAAATTCCATAAGAATTTGTTGCTTAAATGAGGAGCCAAACAGTGAATGGGAGAAGCAAACAGCAGAGTTTGCAAGCAGTTTGCAGATCAGTTTGCTGCCCCATCTCTTTGAAGGGAAGCCTGAAAGGTAAGATTATTTTTTATATATAATTATGACTGACTAACTTACATAATTTTATTTTACCAGCACACATTTTATTTTAACAGCACACATTTTATTTTAGCAGCTAAAACTCAGCAGCCAGACCACAGCTTAAGCCATTTGTTTAATTAGTATCTAGAGTGAGGAGGAGTTTGCTGAAGAGGTTTGCTTGGAAACTCTCTCTCGCATTCCTTCACTGTGAGCTTTCTAAGAAGAAAGAGATTTGCAGGGAAAAGGGAGCCCTTCAGATCAAGGAACAGCAAACAGGCTATCTACAGATGAGTCTGCTATGGAAGGTCTGCTTGGAAAAGAGAAGCAACAAGTGAGAGGAAGCATATTGGAAGACAACCAAGACATGGCTGGATGATGTTGCAGTCCCAGAGCCACTGTCACTTCTAGCTCTGTCTATGCTTCCATCTGTGAGGTGTCTGTCCAGGCAAGATGACACACCATTGAGGCTTCCACCCAGGTCCTGGCTTAGTGCTTGCAGACTGTGGCTTGCAGGTTCCTTCCAGTGCCTGCAATGTGAGAGGTGCCTTCTGGTGGTGTCCTTCAGGGGGAAGGCAAAAAACTTACAGGAGGAGGCTCCAAACCATCCTTTGGAACATTCATTAATTCCGTGTTAGAGGAAACCTTTAGGAACATGGGGGAAAGACTGCCAGAGGTGGTCCCAGAAAAGGAAGAGGGCATGAACTCCCAGGAAAGTTGAAACTGGAAGCTTGTAACCTCTGGCAGCAAGAAGAAGTAATCATCCCCACCTGCAGATGTTTACCTGGAGAACAGATATGGAGTGCTAGCAACAGAGGAGGAGGAGCACATTCCATTGATGGAAGAGGCCAGGTCAGGACTCCCCAAGGTGGTGAGGATCAAGACCACTGCCAAGAAAATGAAGCAAGGGATGGTGGAGGTTGGAGACTCCCTTCTGTGGAGGATGCAGAAATCCATCTTCTGGCCTGATCTCTTGTCCTGGGAGGTCTGCTGCTTGCCCAGAACCCAGACTCATCTGACCCTCTTCCTATTACCCCATGCTGCTAATCCATTTGGGCACCAGAGATGCTACCAGGGGTAACCCTGAGCATATCAAGAGTAACTACGGGGTTCTGAGTACAAGGGTGAAGGGAAGGGGGCACAGGTGTCATTCTCAATCATTCCAGTCAAAGGGAAGGGCCCCAGCATGCACAGTTGCATCCTGCGTATCAATGTATGGCTGCACAGGTGGTGTTGTTGAGCCCCAGCTCAAGTCTGGGATCGTGCCCAGTATGCAAAGGCCAATAAAGATACCAGGGGTGAAAGTACAAAGAAGGTTTATTGCTAGCAATAAGAGGTGCAAGCGGAATAATTCACGTAACAAGCACCCCCCACTATTACTTCTAAGCATCTTTTATACAGGAGTTTTCAAGTTTTCACAAACGTGCTTGTTTGCTGATTGGTTATAAGTGAGTGATGCAAGGAGTTCTTTACTGAGCATGTCTCTATACCTGTGTTTTAGCCATGTATCTCATTTACATACATATGTGTTTCATTAGCATACTTCTTCCCCACCTAGGGGCGTGATTTTTAGTATTTTAATGAGCCCTTTAACCCAGTACTCTGCTTCTTCTTTTGTTTTCAAGCCTCCTTTATC
>NW_005842078.1:1555386-1556136 GCF_000455745.1 Alligator sinensis
TTTTGTTTTCAAGCCCCCTTTATCTAAGACTGTCTCCTCCTTATCATTGCAGATGGGCATTCGTCACATAACATTCTCTTCTGCTTCGTCTTCGGGTAGTGCTTTCTAGGTCACTCCTTACATTCCCCCCTTTGGAGCATTTTTAATTATTATTATTATGATTGCTCCATGCAATTTGGTTTAACACAAATCTAGTATCATCAGCTTTCTTTGTTTGTAAAATCATTTGATTTACCTTAGGCCTGAAGATAGATATAAAAACAGGTAAACATTGGATACAGCAACAAACCATAATCCCTATAACACAAAACAAGACAACTATGCTAAATAACTGTCTCAACCATCTAAAATTGGGAAGCCAGGAATTTAACCAGGAAAGGTCTAAGCCAGATGACTCTTTTAATGTCTGTGCCAATTGTTGTAAGGCACCAATTTTGTCTTCAATTAGCACAGAATTATCGGTGAGGTTGAAACAACACATTCCTTCGAGCTTTGATCCCGTCGGGGTCGTCAAAAGCACCCTATATGGGCCCTTCCATCTGGCTCGAAGTGGTTCCTCGTTCCAGTCTTTCACAAGGGCGTAACTCCCAGGTAATAGTCGGTTTTCCGGGTTTTCTGGTTTTCCGGAGACTGATCCTGTGACTGCAGCACGTCCCGTACCTGCTGATGGATGGAAGACAAAACAGAAACCAAGGACCATACATATTCTCTAATCATTCCCTCTCCTAAAACATGTAACTGTTGTTCAGT
>NW_005842078.1:1560960-1582113 GCF_000455745.1 Alligator sinensis
ACTTACCTGGGATCCAGGGATCTGTTCTTAGTCCTCGTCCTCACAGGGGAAAAATCACTGGTCTTGGACTTGGGCCAGACAGAATACTTACAGAGATAATCCCAGGCAGGCATACTGACGGTAGGCCTTATGCCCTTTCTACCCTCTCACCCAAGTGCCTGTTACTGGTACTTTCACTCTATGGCGTTGCACCATTAGGCTACTGCCGCCTCAGCAATCCAGCTCCCCCTGAAGCAAAAGTCTCACCGGGGAAAGAGATCCCGGGGAACACCTGACATTCGTTCCGGAGGAGCGGCTCTCTGGTCGTCAGGTAGTCCGGGCAAAGCCTTATCTAAGGCAGTCCCATCAGGGGTGCCAAAACTGTTGAGCCCCAGCTCAAGTCTGGGATCGTGCCCGGTATGCAAGAGCCAATAAAGATACCAGGAGTGAAAGTACAAAGAAGGTTTATTGCTAGCAATAAGAGGTGCAAGCGGAATAATTCACGTAACAAGCACCCCCCACTATTACTTCTAAGCATCTTTTATACAGGAATTTTCAAGTTTTCACAAACATGCTTGTTTGCTGATTGGTTATAAGTGAGTGACGCAAGGAGTTCTTTACTGAGCATGTCTCTATACCTGTGTTTTAGCCATGTATCTCATTTACATACATATGTGTTTCATTAGCATACTTCTTCCCCACCTAGGGGTGTGATTTTTAGTATTTTAATGAGCCCTTTAACCCAGTACTCTGCTTCTTCTTTTGTTTTCAAGCCTCCTTTATCTAGGACTGTCTCCTCCTTATCATTGCAGACGGGCATTTTTCACATAGCATTCTCTTCTGCTTCGTCTTCAAGTAGAGGTTTCTAGGTCACTCCTTACAGTGTCACCATCATGGATTTAGTTTCTTCAACCATGGAATGTTGTTCCAAAAAGAAGGATTGCTAGGAAGAGACAGGATCCATCTGGTGAAAAGAGGGAAGAGAATATTTGCAGACAGGCTCATTAACCTAGTGAGGAGGGCTTTAAACTAAGTTTGCAAGGGTGTGGAGAAGCCTTGAGGTCAGTGGGGAAACAGGGGACCTGAAGGAAGCAGAAGGAGGAGGGGGAAATAGGGAAGGGTTCCTCATTCTTTCTGAGAAAGTAAGGCAATTGGCTAGTTACTTCAGATGTCTGTACATGGATGCACAGAGCCTGGGAAACAAGCAGGAAGAACTGGAAGTCCTCACACAGTTAAGAAATTATGATGTGATTGGAATAACAGAGACTTGGTGGGATAGCTCACATGATTGGAACACAGTCATGGATGGGTGCAAACTGTTCAGGAAGGACAGACAGGGGAGAAGAGGAGGAGGAGTTGCTCTTTATGTAAAAGAGCTGTATGATTTCTCAAGCTCCAGTATGAAGCTGAAGACAGACCTGTTGAAAGTCTCTTGGTTAAGGTAAGATAGGAGATAAAGAAGTGTGATGCCAAGGTGGGTGTCTGCTATAGATCACCAGACCAGAAAGATAAAGGTAGATTTTTTTAAATTTTTCTCCAGATAACAGGCTCTGGTTCTCCTGTGGGACTTCTATCACTCTGACATCTGCTGGCAATACAGAAGCACACAGGAAATCCAGGAAGTTTTTGGACAGCATTGGAGATTACTTCCTGGTGCAAATGTTGGAGAGACCAACTAGGGGCTGTGCTCTTCTTGACCTGCTGCTCACAAAAAGAGAAGAATTGGTGCGGGATATAGTGGTGGATGATGAGTTCAGCAGCAGTGACCATGAGATTGAGTTCAGGATCCTGATAAAAGAAAGAAAGGCAAGCAGCAGAGTATGGACCCTAGACTTCAGAAAAGCAGACTTTGACTCCTTCAGGGAACTGATGGGAAGGATCTCCTGGAAGGCCATGTTGAGAGGAAAAAGAGTCCAGGAGAGCTGGTTATATTCTTAAAAAACCTTATTGACAGCTGGATTGTTGGGCTCAAATGGTAGTGATCAATGACTCAATGTCTAGTTGGTATCACATGAAGTGCCCCAGGGGTCAGTCCTGGGCCTGGTTTTGTTCAATATCTTAATTAATGATCTGGAAGATGGAATGGATTGCACCCTAAGCAAGTCTGGGGTGACACCAAGTTGTGTGGTGTAGTAGATATGCTGGACAGTAGAGCTAGGATTCAGAGTGACCTAGACAGTCTGGAGGATTGGGCCAAAATAATTCTTATGATATTCAACAAGGACAAGTAAAAAGTCCTGCACTTAGGATGGAAGAATCCCATGCACTGGGACCAACTGGCTAAGCAGCAGCTCTATGACCTGGGGGTTAAAGTGGACAATGAGATGGATATAAGTCTTGTTGCCAAGAAGGCTAACAGCATACTAGGCTGCATTAGTAGGAACGTTGCCAGCAGATCAAGGAAAGTAATTAGTCCCCTTCATTCTGCACTGGTGAGGCCAGATCTGGAGTAGTGGGCCCAGATGTGGGCCACCCACTATAGAAAGGATGTGGAGAAGTTGGAGAGAGTCCAGCAGAGGACAATGGATAGGGGTCTGGGGCACATGACTTCTGAGGAGAGGCTGAAGGAACTGGGCTTGTTTGGCCTGGAGAAGAGAAGAGAAGAGACTGAGAGAGGATTTAATAGCAGGCTATACCTACCTGAAGGCTGGTTACAAAGAGGATGCAGCTAGACTGTTCTCAGTGGTGACAGATGACAGAACAAGAAGCAATGGTCTGAAGTTGCAGCAAGGGAGGTTTCAGTTGGGTATTAGGAAAAAAAATCTCTCTAGGAGGGTGGTGAAGCACTGGAATGGGTTACCTAGAGAGCGGGTGTAACCTCCATCCTTGGAAGCTTTTAAGGCCTGGCTCGATGAAGCTCTGGCTAAAATAATATAGTTGGGGGCGATCCTGCTTTGAGCAGGGGGTTGGTCTAGATGGCCTCCTGAGGTCCCTTCCAACCCAGGTTTCTATGATTCTATGATCCCAGCACAGAAATAAATGTTATCTAAGTTTATTTTTTTTTTAGTGGATCCATCTCTTTTGATACTTTTAAAAAACATATTTTGCTTTGAATACTTTTTATTTTTAGTATCTTTAGGTTATAGCTGTGTACAAAACAAACTAGTGAAAAAGAACTGCATGCAGCATAATTAAAATCGTTTTCACTAATTTTTCCCAGATCTGTATAAAATAATTCAGATACATTTGAATTAAACTTAAGCATCTTCTCCTTGAGAGCTTGCTTTTCTCCTTGATGTTGTGCTATTAATGTTCAGTGTCTTACACAGCAAACAGCCTAAAGCAACACATCTCAACAGGAAAGCTAACATGCCATTCTCATTGGTTTACTTGTTTAATTTTATTTAGCTAAGAGTATTGCAGCATATGTTCAATTGCCAAGAGAAACAAGCATCTTCTAATCAAGAGCCCCTTTAAATGTCCATTAAAGTCAATAGATGCACTCCAATTGATTTCAATGAACTTTGGGATGGTCTCATAATGTTCTGGAAGATATCTAGGAATAGTCTAGGTGGCAGTGGTTGGGACCCATATCTTTAAGAGGTTCTGACAGGTTTTATCTATAGCTCTTTGTTATATATTGCCACAAGCTCATATTGTATACAATGCTGATCAATTTTAACTCAGACTGGTCATGTCTACACATGCATTTGTGCTGGCTTAAATTTACTGTGCACTAAATTACTGCACAGTAAGCAGGAATAGGCTGGCATCTACATGTGCAGGCATTAAAATGCATTACCACTGTGTGTGGACTGACTTGAGACTAAAGCTAGTCCCAAGTCAGTCCGCACATACACTGTTACTGTGCAGTAACGTGTCTACATGTGTGTTACTGCACACTAACTAACTGGGTGTAAATTAATACCTGCATGATGCAAGTATCAAATTTATGCTCACGTTGGAGTAATTCACTGTATTTACTGCATAGTATGGGCATGTACATGTAGATGCATGCCTGCACTGCTCAGTAACTCAGTTACTGTGCTGTAAATGTGTACATGGAGATGCGCCCACTGTGAATGCAACTGAACTTTGACTTACTCCCTGGCTCCATGTAATTATGGAACAACAAGGCATAGAAAGGGTAAAATGAACTGAGGAAATACCCTAAATGAAGTAGTTGAAGACCCTAGCTCAGTGTAAAACTTTCTGGAAATGGGAAAGAATACTAGAGAAGGTTAAACGGTGCTTTGTTATGTATTGGAAAACAACAGCTGCCAACAAAAAGGAAGACAGTCAAAACATTTTAATATTTTTTTAAATAACTGATTTTGAAGCATTTTGTTTTTAATAGTTTGCAAAATTAGCTCAGGCAGTGGAGGCTAACTATGAATTTGCAATGCATAAATATGAGGATAAATTCTTTCTCTGTAAAATGAAACATGAGCGATATATATTTAAATAGAAAGATTTACTATTAACTATGTAAAATATTGTATACATATGAAAAAGGCTGTATCTAATATACCTATAATATATACCATACATCAGAAAACAGAATGGTGTGAGGCATGAATAAAGATTAATGTGAGAAATATGAAAGCAGAATATGACTTACACACACACACACACACACACACACACACACATACACACACACACAAACAATCATGATGTACTAGAAAGTCCCAACAGTTAAAGAGAAGTTTTCAAAGTCAGCTTGATTGTGCTTTGTGGCACTATGGCACAGCAATTGGAAATCACCCTAAAGCAAGATTTGACAAGAAATTGATTTTTGCCTTATCATTGCTGGTTTGTTATCAGACTCCTTCCAACTCATTGTAGGTGTTTATCTGGATTAGATAATGCTGTAAAGACATTGCCACGTGACTCAAACAATGAGAACATTATATACTTTTAGGAAGGATGCTTTTTTGGGGACTCCTTGCAGTCCTTCCCAATATTGTCAGAAGATAGTTGCAGGTTTGTCTTTTCATTTATTTTAAGAATATTAATTTAAAAAGAAATGGCAGGAGTGGGGGGGGGGTGTTTTATTTTTAGGCAGATTGACAAATTTGCTGTTTATCTCTTGCAAATAGGCTAGTGCTGGATATTCAGTTGATATTGCTACACCTTTGAACTGACTAGTTAGCAGCACAAGGTCTTGTATTAGGAAAAGATACTGATAATGGAGTTTCTTTTGTGCAATCCTGTACAGGAAATGTACACAAATGTACTAGTTACCTGAACGCAGAAAGACTCAAATACCATAATAATATTCTTTTGCTCAGAGTTATGAATATCTTTCTTGCCAGCACCCTACCCCAAACCTCTGTTTCTGGTCCATTTCCCAATCTTTTCTAAGAACTGCCCTGATTTTGTTCACCTTCCTCAATTCCATCTAGGTTTGATTCTGTGATGCATTTGCTACTTCTCTCCAAGCACTGAATTCCATAAAAGATACCCAAACTCCCAGGATTGCATTTGGCGGCCCACCCATATAGCTCAGATGTCTGACTGCTATGTGTTTTCAGTGATATCGCTTACTATTTTGTCCATCATTAAACTCAATCTCCTTTCTGATACTGGTACCATTTTGAACACCATTTCCTTAGTCCCCTTGGCAGTTTATTAGCTCTTTTATTTCTGTTTTCAGCAGTCACATTATGATACTTTGAGCCAGAATAGCATCTGGTAGTAAGACATAAACATTCTTTAAGGTTCAGTGTATTTTGAAAATGTGACACCTTTATTTATGCCACTAGTAACTTTCTCGCATTCATGGAATTCCTATAACAAAAGTGAAAATGATTTCCACTATATCACCAGAGCAATACTTAGCTTAAGCCAATCTAGGAGATGATGAAGCTGAACCTTATTACAAAACACCAAATAAAATACATATTCCACAAATTGTGCTAAAAATCAGTTTGACTGATCTTGTATCCATGTTCTTTTTACATCTTTTTATTTTTAATAAATATTTTTCAGAGTTTTATTGTGATTAGGGAATTGTGGTTTTCAGTCCATAGATATAGAAGTGGCTTCTCTTATGTTTCTATAAACCTTTGGATCATGCTGCAAGTCCTATTTGTTTTTCCAGTCATCTAAGGAGGTGGGGGGAGGGGGTACTGAGGCCTGATATTAGTCACTTGAGTGACCTTTTTGTCATTGTTTTGCAACTGGTTACTGTTTTGGGAAGTCTTTTGACTTTTTATTGCTGGCAGTATGTCAAGTACCAATAGTATTAATCCTAGGAAATTAATTATGGAAGAAATATAGTGACACATTTTTTGAGTTTCAGAGAAGAATGCAAGAGCTTACCAGAGCATATAGCTGCACAAACCTGGAACACACGCATACTGAAACTGGAAATGTTTCTGCCTGTTTAATCCTAACCTTCATGTGCTCAGGTAATACCATATTAACCTATACAACACACACATACAAAACATAGTAAAACCGAAGTCACCCTCAGTATAAAATGATCATAATAATTGCATTAAAACATGCATGATTTTTGGCCCATTCTTGAAGTTTTCTCTCTCTCTCTCTCTCTCTCTCACACACACACACACACACACACACACACACACACACACACACACGTGCACGCACGCGCGCACACACACACACACACACACCTGCAATCAACAGTAATGAAATATCAAACTAAACTGTATGTCTTGTCAATTTAAAAAGAACATTATTAAAATGTATAATTATTTGTGGAATCATGGCCTAAAACTTTACCAGTAATTGACTTTAAGGTGGCTGATAAGTTATGCCATCTGTTTCTCAGGCTCCCTCTACAAGTAACAGGTATTGCACAATTAACTGGTTAATTGTGCAATTACCTTGAGACCAGCTACATGTGCAAAGTAGCTATCATGCCACAAAAATCTCTAACCAGCTATGAAGTTAGATCTCAAAAATGTATACTAACATTAAAGGTGCTTAATATCAACCTTTAATTTGCATGTGGAACCAGGTCTCCCCTGCAGCTGGGGGCTCCCAACCACAGAGGTGCACTGAGCCCAACCAGGGCTGGAAGTCTCACAACTGAGGGGACTCTCAGCCCCAGAAACTTCTGACTCTAGGTCTTGGCAGCATGGGGTTACAGAGTCCAACAGCTGTGGACACTGGGTGCTAGTGCCCAGATGAGTGCAAGTAGCTAGGGGTGTAGCTGCCGTAGGGAGGGGGGGGGTTCCAAAATCTCCAGGTCTAGGGGATCATGGAAGACATGATGTCCCAGCCACAGGGCTATATGAAACTGAGCTGAGTGAGTTCCAGCCATGGGAGCTTACTTCTTGCTGCTGCTGCAGCTGCAGGTGGAGCCCAGGATTGGACTCCCCCGTGCATTGGAAATAAATGTTGATGGGATTTAATACACAATCCTGCTGCGGGTGGGATAGAGTGGGGCTAGACTAGGAGTGGCCGAGGGGTGTGGCATGAGGCCGGACCCAGAGAGGTAGCAGGGGTAGAGCTGGGCTGGACCTGGAGCAGCAAGGGGGTGGAGCGGGGCCAGACCCGGAGTGGTGGGGAGCGGGTATGGCGTGGGGCTGGACCTGGAGGAGCTGGGTAGGGGAGGGACAGAGATGGGCCCCGGTCATTCTTGACAGGCAATTTGCTAGTAGTCATATCATTCTTTTCTGTTTACATAAACTGGCATGCCTTAACCACTGTAGTTTGACAGACCACTTAGTTTTGGGACACACCTGTTGTCTGTTGACAAGTATCTTTATTTTTTTGTCACTATAGAAACTAGAAAAATAAGTAAACAGCTCAGGATGAGTGCAGTATTAGCTGTTTTTAAGAACAGATGCAAGAAATCTAACCAAAAGAATCAGCAATAACTCTAAGAACAATTAGAAAGCTCAAATTGAATTGACCCCAAAATTCTCAGCTATTGCTGATCAATAAGTAACATGACAAATCTTACACAAGGGATTACGTGGATGATCCAGAAGATAGAGATGAATCTTAGTATCTACAAACTCAGTATTTTTATTTTTTCCAAGAAATTAAGATTTGACTTTATCAGTCTAGAATAAAATTAACCTGTAGAATATTTTTAATGGAATAGTGTTTATGGCAACCCTTGGACCTGCTTCTTTAATATTTTGTATATCAGACACTTGGGCTATGTATTAACCTTACTGTTCTTTACACTAATGTGTCCAATTATGAGTCTGTCTTTAATCTTGCCAAATAAGGAACGGGGTAGGGGGAGAGAAAAACCTTGACAATTGTTTTATTTGGTATTTCAGTTTGTACTGCTGGTTACATATTCAGTTCTGTAGTGACTCTAAAAATAATGTGCCAATTTATATATGACCAGGAATATATCAGATGTGATATTCTTATAGTTGATATTGGAACAATTCAAGATTAGCATAATTGAAGTCCTTAAGCATTGATATAAATGAAGTATGTGACAGTAAAATTAGTTTTATTGTGTCAGGGAAGGATCCTTTTTCATGATTAGAACTTGAGAGCTGTTTTTAGACATAGTGAATACACTCAGTGTCATTTTTAAAATAATCTTAATTTGTTATGTGCTCAAAGTTATCGAAGTCCAGGATATTAATTAATTGTGATCCAAGTTAATCTTTGAATTCTATACTGTTTTGTTCTTTCCTATTGAAGTGCTTGCTTGCTGTATGTTGTCTTTATGTTAGCAAAAACTCCAAAGCTTTGGTAACTGCATAGACAACTCTAAATGTTGTGTGATTGATTCAATGCATGAACTCTTCAGAAGGTTCCCTTTAAAGTTCCTTAGTATTTTTGCCATTAGGGCTTATGCTAGGGAAGAAATGGTGAAAGACATCATGGAACCTTGTTCTGTGGTCTCCTTTTTGCTAGTAGACAATGCATGCATCATGACATTTCTAAAGCAGAGTCTTGGTTATGCTATTCAGTAAATCAGAGGCAGAAGTATTCGGAATCCAGTTTGACAAGGTGTGGCATTCATAGAAACAGAACAGCACGTTACCCAATTCTATCAGGCATATTAGAAGGGCAAAAAAATGAAATGTAATAGCATCAATTTGTTTTTTCTGTGAGAACCAGAATTATTATACATTCTATAATATTCCACCTGTCTTTAGACCTTTTCCAGATATGCTAATAGATTATTTTCACATTTTCTTCCACAGATTCCAATAGTAGTACTTTGTGTATCTCTAGCAACTTTGGTTCAGATTTCTCAAAGAAAATCCTTTTGAATTAATTCATAGTTTACATAGAATAACAGGTGACTGTGCTTTATTATAAAATTTAATTTATTTACCATACAATATTTCCCTTACAGGCTTTCCTTATTAGTGATGCTCGCTTAATTGGCATGCATTTATTTACTGAATTACAATGATGAATGTAGAGACGTAGCTAGTGGGAGTGATCATGTATGAATGGATTTTTACCCTCTCTCCAGGTCTCCAAGTTTACTGGAAACTTATCCTGGTGTCTACTCTGAAAAGTAGGCTGTATTCATTCTAGAGATGAAGTTGAACCAAAAGCCTTGATCAAAAAAGATATAAGATGGAATCTTGGGAACTGAACCTGGAATTTGGATCTGATTTTCACAGTTGTCCAAATCAAAATCCTGGATCTCAGGAGGCCCATCTTCATTTGTTTCAGCAACTTACCTGATGACTAGTAGGAAAGAGTCTGGAAGATGACATTTAGTTGATGCTCTGGTTGATAATGTTCAAGGGTCTTCACCTCAGTTTCTATAGCACTGTTATATTAAGAGGTATAGATGGTTGTCAGTACAGTGATCAGTAATTACTCAAAGGAGCCAGGGTAAGTAAAAATGTATTTTTCTTCTTTTATTTATCTTTGCATAATCATTTTTTTCAAATTCATTGCCTGTTTTAAATCTCTCTTAAGTATTATTAATACAAAACTCAGTGTGTGCTTCAAGGCCCCATATTTTGTACAGAGTCACAGTGATGAAATTATCTTTAAACTAGAACAGTCCATAACTGCTCACCAAAACCAAATGATATTTAAACTGAAGTTTTGGCACCTAAGTTACCCTGCAGTGTTTATTCTTAGTATGTGTTGATATACTATATTTCTTTCACTTCCTGTTGCTTTCTTGTAACTTTTGTCCCCAGAAGTTGCCAAATATCTTGTTTCCATTCCTCCAGGGTTTAAACTAGCACATCTGTCATTTTGTTGCAAGTACACAAGTGAATGTTTTTGCACTTGTTCTGTTGTCCATGGTAAGTGACATTTGCTCCCAGCACCTTATATCTAGGACACAGTTCAAGCTTATTAAAAATGTTTTCTTCTTTGATCTAGTTTGAAACTGCTTTCTTTCCCCTTCAAACATCATCACAACTAGAGCTCCATAACTGTTTTTCCTTTTAAGGGGCACATTTGCCTCAGCAGAGCCATCTAAAAGTTCACTTCTGAGAAGACCTTCTGACCAAGTTACAAAATAGAATTCAAAGCAAAGTTTTTAATTAAAAGTAGAATTTGTGTGGCTCCCTGGCAACATGAGATGATGCAAGATATTTTCAATAATTTTTCTCTACTGTGATATGAAAGGAAAACTCTAATGTTACATATAACAATTTTATACAATCATCTAGGAATGGTTATATAAATAACGATTTGGAACTATTTGAGTGAGGGTCTCTATCTCACTGGGTATCATCATACATAGCTGGAAGTAGACAAATATTGTAATTATGCAATCGTTTTTGGGGTACTTGATCATATGAAGTATATTCCTGGTGATCTTTCAGGAACCAATGTTTAAGAAAGAAACAGAGGGACAGTTAAAAGTCTGATGTTGGCAGGAGGAAGTGTAAGGAACCATAGCCATAACGGAGAAAAAGTGGGTTAACAATAGCAAGGAGATTGGTATACCAGATGTTGACTCCAAGGGGGCTAGGTAGAACCAGGAGTAGATAAACTGAGTAACAAGGTGTTGCATATCAGGAATAATAGTATAGGCATATGGAGAAGTTTCCAGTTATATATGATTAGTTTCTAGAACTCAGAAGAACATGTAGTTAGAAATCTAGAGCAGGGGTGCTCCAATCCTCAGCCAGTGGGCCAGATCCAGTCAGAAGAGTGGAGTCATCTGGCTCACCAGATTCCCCATAGGTCCAAAAATGTGATGGTTGGGGAGTGGTGGCAGCATTAATTGCGACTTCTCCATTGCCAAATGTCTTGATCTGTGAGCAGTCCAGCGGGCTAGATCGTATGACCCTACCTTAAGACTGGCAATGTGGGACATGGATCTTGTGGTCTCAGATCTGGATGTATGGGGCCAAACTGAGGTGGCACAGAGCCTGATCTGGGTGCATGGGGCCAGGCAGAGGCAGGGCAAAGCCTGATCCAAGCATGCAGACTGGTTCTGTACCATTTATTCAGCTTGAGGAACTGAACAGTTGAGGACCACTTATCTAGGGCAGAAGTTCCCAACCTTTTTATGCTGTGGACTGGCAAACTCACTCAAATAACTTTGCTGTGGTCTAATATACATATTAAATTTGCAAATTTAAATTTCATTTTTACATGGGGGAGGGAGGGGTGCAAGAGCAGCCAGGTCTGCTTGTTAAGTCTGTTGTGAGGGAAAGGGCATCGGGTGGTAGATCAAGGCTGCAGTGTTAGGGTAGGGAGTGAGGCTGAGGCAGGGGCAGGGACTTCCCAGCTGGGGCAGGGCACCAGACTGAGCTGCATGAAGGTGGGGGGTGGCTCCCTAAAATTCCCAGACACCTTGCAGATGTTTCCTCCTTGCTCAGCAGCTGCAGCCTGGGCTTATACCCCAGCCAAGGCAGCTCCTTTCTCCAGGCAGTCCCGGTACTGAGTTCCCTCCCTCCCTTGGTGCAAAACAGCTCTTGGGTTGCCCCATGCATCCCTGCAGGGACTTGCTGCTGGGCCCCCCCCAATACAGAGCAGACAGGTGGCACTGCCAAGCTGCTACCCCTAGCCCCAACCTGCCCTACCCCACACTGATCCAAGGGCACATGCCCCACTCCATACCCTCCCAGGGTGTGTGCAGCTGCAGGAGCTACCTGCACCTCCCAGATGAGCTGTGGCTCCATCCCACGCCTGCATCAGCAGCCCTACTCCCTCCCTCACCATGGGGGTCTATGGGAGTTGGGCTAGTGCCACAGTGTGGCAGCCAACCCATTCATGGCCACAGCCCGGTGGTTGGGAACCCCTGAGCTAGGGAATAAAAGGGAACAAGAGAGGGGGGTTCTTTTCTAGTGTGAGCTTACTTGCTACAGCCAGCCAATGTGGGAGTTAAAATCTCAAGTTAGAATCTCTTGCTAGCACAGTTGTAAGTATTCTAATCAAGTGCTTGTAACTATAATTACTGTGTGTGTGTGGCCATTACCATGCACTGTTATCTAATACCTATAGGTAATATTTTGTTATAGTATTTTAGAGTGTTCATGTAAAATGACTGCATAACAGCTATTGACCTTTGGATTTAATAAAGGCATTTTAGCTTAATTACTAATGTGGTCAATTGAATTACAGCACTAAGGATCCCAGGTGCCACTATAAAAAAAATACAAATAACAATAAAAATAAAATAATTTTGAAGCCTCTTACATCTACAGCTGCCAAGAATTGCAGTTGGGGTCAATTTTTTGCCCGAAGGATTCTTGTCTATTATGGACAGTTATACTATCATTCTTGCAATTTTACATTTGACCTAAATGTAATTTCTCAGTTTAACACTAATTTTTATAAAAGCCATAAGATCCACAGAAATTCTACAGGTGAACAGCAATGATTTAAAACGTACTTTTAAACACATTAGCATCCCTGCACTTGAAACTGGGGATATACAGCTCTGAGATCATGCAAAGAACCTACTTAATTTTTAATTTCATGTATTTTTCAGAAATTACAAAATCCACAATTGTCCACAAAATCAACTTAAAAAAAAATAATAAAAATAAATAAAATGCTCCCAATGGGAGCCAGCAGACCTCACTGGAAAGGTGACATGAAGGGCAGCCAGCAGTCAAAATGGTGGATGCCCCCTTGTCCTCCTCCCCCCTGGGCCTCTCCACCAGTCAGCAGCGAGAGGCAGGGATGCCAGGAAAAGCCTGTGAAATCAGCTCTTCATGCTGTCACTAAGCTGTTAAAATTCCTTTGTCTGGCCATGAATTAAGTAGGTCTCTAATCATGGAACAGTATAGAAGTGTGAAGTCCTAGTTTTCATTATCCAAACTGAGAAAAAGTTATGGTTAAAACTAGAACTGAATTGAAAATAATCTGCATACTTGTCATTATCGAAATTAGCATAGATATTAGAATATGTCTTCAGGAATATCTGCCCATATGGATTTGTTCAGTCTGTCATGTTGAGCTCTAGTGGGTGCCACCACAATCACAAATAATAAAAGAATGCCTTTGTTGAAAATCTGGAGAAGCAAACTACTACAGAGGTTTGTTTAGAAAATGAGGGGGTACCCTGGACAATGTCACTACTGACCTGACCAGCATTCATATGAATTAACGAGAAATGAGAGACTCAACATGAGTTCTGTGACCTTCCAGCACCCAACCTGTGATAAATGTTCATTAGTACATCAGAGTGTTGGGGGGTATTTTGTGAGTTTTGAGCCAATATCCAGGTTTCCATAATGGCGATGAATTTTTTAATTATGTAATTTTTTTAAAGCTGAAACAAAATTATTAGTTTCTGTAAAATGATTTGGGCTGCTAGAGTAAATTCTGTGGAAATCTGTGTAATCTCTTTAGTCATATTGATTTTTTCCCCATTAACTTCGATGGGCCTCTTTCCATGGGTGTTTTTAAACATGATGAAATCAAATTTTCTGTTAATATATCTTGCCCAAATGATGTGACAAAAATGCTGCTCTTCATATAAATAAGCACAATATTTCACCAAGTAAAACAGGTACAGCTTTATTAAAGATTGATATTTCTCTGTTTCCCCTGATGAGACTCATTTTGATCCTCCCTGGTTCATATTTTTAATATATTTCTATATAGACTATGAAATTCCCATTACTTTGTTTGCTGAGAATATAAATGGAGCCACAGAGAGCCATACTTGTACGGCATAAAATGTAATGATCACAATTGTTCATTTAATAACCTCAGCCAATAGTCAGTGATGGATTTTTTTAAATTAATACCTGCTTGTGTGTTATAAAATGTCCTGTGTGCTTTGTAAATGTAGTTAAAGATCAAATCCCGTAAGTCAGTTTCTTAAGGAGAGGTTTCTTGCTCTTTTTTGCCCCAGTTCTACCAGTTAACATTTCATGAACTGAAATTAAGGGGTGTTGCTTATCTGGGGACTGCAGGAGAAGGGGATTCTGGATTTATGATATATTTTTATATTGTCTGTAGACTGCTTTAGGAGCGGGTAGCAGTAGTGATTCTTATCTGTTCCTATCTGTGAGCTCTGTTTTTTCTCATGATTTCATTAATATATTTTTTACAGGTTTTATATTTCATGGCTTTGAAACCATTGTTGCTGACGAGTTTGCACATAGTTTTTTCCTTTCTTTGTCTCTTTTAATTAATGTAACATTGTGCTTTCTATCTTAACGTTTTAGTCTTGCATCAAGGTCTTTCTTTCTTAACACTCAACATGTTCAGATGCTGAATGATGTGAGTGAGGGTTTCTTGACATTTCATTCTGTGCAACACAACCCACACTATCAGGTAAAGAGTGGCTTCTCTTAAACAACATTCAGGCAAAACAAAATTGAAAATCTTTAGAGACAGAGTTAGTTAACCATACATGTTCTATCTTTTCACTGATGGCTAGAGTGTAGAAATAATTGTTTAAAGAAATCTGTCAGTTCCTTTCAACTGATAGCAGTTGTGCAAGTCTGATGCCTACCAAGATCATTTGTGCACCAAGACCAATGACTGAGAGATTGTCAGCAAAATAATTCTTCACTTTCCTACATTTTCTAGGAATACGTCTGCAGAACTTTCTCAAGTACAGTAAGTAACTTAAAATGGTATAAAAATGGAGCAATAACTCATATGAATATTTTCTTTGTGCTGCTCTAGTTCCAGCATGCTCCCACCACACACACATTTATCTGTTATCTTTTGTCTCTCCAATTAAAGTTATACCAGCAGAAGAAACCTGATGCATTTAATTTTTTTAAAGACTTGTTAGTATAAAATGTTCACTTGCTTTAAATGAAGAATAGAAGTGACATCTCTTTGGGAAGGGACAACAGGATCCAAGACTGGAGAAAAGAAGACAGTTGTGTAAATTAGGTAGCAGGGTGAATCCATAACTTATCAGCTGGCTGAAAGAAAGAAAGCAGCTAGTGGAAGAAGCTTAGAAGGAGAAATAACTGCAGCCACAATAGCTGGAATACAAGAGTTCTTGGAGGCTGGTACTAGGACTGAACACAGGACTGTGGGATGTATAAACCAGTATTCAATTGGACTCTCATAAAGGAGTAGGGCATCTCTAGTAATAGGTCTTAGTAGCACAAGAGTACGTAGCTACCTTTGTAGTGCTTTATTGGACTTTTTTTCTGTAACTGCCTAAGCCATTGTTCCTAGGGTATTTGCACATTTTCATTTTCAGGAGTCCTTGTTAAGTATCCTTCTCTTCTTATTAGAACTTGAGGAATGTTTAATGGCAACTCACCATAGGCTGAAATCTCACTAACACCTGAAATAAACAAATAAAAATGCAACAATATTTGTTGTCCCTTCCCAAAGAGATGTCATGTCAATTCTTTATTTAAAGCTAATATTTGTTGTATTTTTATTTATTTATACCTCTAGTTAAAGAGGAAATAATTCTGTTCGTTAGAGAGTCAAATGGCTTTACCCATCTCCCTATTTTACCATCTCCCTAGTAGTGTTGGTTACTGTATCCTTACCAAGAAAGTTTGCAATTTGTATAGTATTTATAGATTGGTAGTAGGAGAGACTATGTACACAAATGAACATTCAAGCAGGTCATTTTAAAGAGTCTCCCAAGTTTGCACATGTAGATAATTATTTTCAGAAAACAGAGTTCTTACAACATTTTTAGAAACCTACTTGCATGTATGTGCCGTATAGCATATATATTTGCATGGAGAACAAAATCTCACATACCACATTCCACCATGCAGGGCTCACAACTGTTTCCCAAAACACCTTCAAATTCACCCATTATTCATTTGCAGGAAACAGACATCTTGATATTCATCCTCCAGAATTGGTTGTAAACTTTACCCTCTGTCATTCCTGTTGCATACTTTTAATCACTAAATCTACTTTACTTTATTTATTTTCCATACACAGAAATATCACTTCCTGTTCACAACAGGGCTATAAAAAGGTAGCATGTCTCAACAACCTTTGCAGAACATCATATATTCCATATTCATTCTCTAAGTGAGAGAACTGCAGCTGTATGGTACAGATTTTATGATTTTTCATTAAATCTGCACTGCACAGTAAACCCACAGACTTTAGAATGGCATATTCATTAAGGTAGAGTAATACATTATGCATTTACAATGAAGGAGATAAGGGAAACCATATGTCTCTAGAAAGTAGTCATAGTCAAAGGGACTTCACATGGCAAAGAGTGTTTGCACACAAGTGTTTGCAAAATCAGAGGAAAATATGAAAATTATATGGAATTTCACAAGATTGAAACAATATTCTTATGGCTTGTTTATTGTTTAGTTTCTGCCTAGATATCTTGTAAACGCTTTTTTTTAGGATCAGTAAATTTGAATAAGTCTTAAATATACACACATGATAGTTAAATTGGTTGTAGAGTATTTATGTCAATAAAGAATAAAACTAAATTACAGTGCAATATCAGTTGACTAAGGCAACTCAGATTTGAGTAATTTTCATCACATTGACAAAGAAAGCAATTAAAACTAAAATCCATGACTAAATTACTATCGGTTCTATGTACAGTGAATCCAATTAAACATTACATTACATTATACTATAGAATTATGTGTACTGTAGCTGCCTGCCTGTCTTATCAATCCATTGTCAATAGAGAATCAAGGAAACAAATCTATCATCAACTTAAAGTAATACACAATACAAAATTAGCATTCTTGCAAAATTGTCCTATTACTTGGTCAGAAAATATGGGGAAAGATCTGAAGTCTGTAAATTAACTAATTTTATTGTTTGTAATTATAAATACATTTCTGTCATGAATGCTGCATATAAAATCTACACCCCTTTTAAAGATCTCTCTGTTATAAATCAAAACTCTACTGAAGTCAAAGGAAAGCTGTGTAAAACTGTTGGGAGGTTGCAATCAGATGCTGTACCCTAGTCTCTAATGCAAGGAATTGACTAGGGCAGGCATTTTCAACCTTTTTCTAACAAGTGTAGCCATTGTGCCTCAATTTCAGCTCATGTACCCCTTTATATTTTTTCCTTGGTTTTAAGGGGTGGGAAGGGTAGGAGCGGAGCAGATCAAGGCCCCCGTGGTGAGAGAGGGAATGGGGCTGGAGCAGGCACTGCACAGCTGGGGTGGAGTGTGGGACGGAGCTATGAGAGCAGTTGGTCAGGGAGATGCAAGGGGTGGGGCAGTTCCTGCTGCTGCATGAACCCTGGTGGAGGTCTGAGGGGCACGTGTCCCCCACATCTGTATGTGGCGTGGAGGCAGCTTCTGCTGCAGGCTGAAATCTGTACCCTGCTGCCCCAAGAGCCTCATGACACCATGTGCCTGCTGTGGCCGGACAGGCAGAGGACAGATATACACACAAAGACACAGACACACACAGACACACACATGCAGGCACAGACACACACAGGCAAGCAGATGCAGACACAGACATGCGCACACACAAACACACATAACACCCCCCCCAGCAGGAAGTGGGGTAGGGGTGGAGGAGAGGGAAAGGGCTGGGGGGGGGGCAGATAGAGAATAGGGTGGGGAGGGGAGAGTCTCTGTGCCTGTTCCCAGGAGCAGGGGCAGGGAGAGAAGGCAGCAGTGCTCCTCTGTAGGCCGCACATGCACTGCCTACCTAGCTAGCTGGGGGGGGGTGGGGGGGTGGAGCTCACATGAGGCAACTGCCCTGCTCTACTGCTGACATGCCCTGTGCCACTTTCTCACAGCCAATTGCATGTGCAGCTCCATGGACTGCTGATGGGTGGCACGCAAGGTGTGAGGCATGTTGGCAGCCTGCAGAGCTGCATGTGTGACTGGCTTCAGGAAAGCAGCACAGGGCATGGCAGTGGTAGTGGCGTGGAGCAGTGGCAGGAGCCACATGGGTGCCCTGCCTGCCCGTCCATCCAGTCAGCATGTGTGTGGCCCACAAAGGGGCACCACGGCCTGCACCGCCCCCCAGCCCTGCTCTTGGGAATGGGCACAGAAAACAAGCTGATGTGAAGTGCAGGGAGGCACTGTAGTGTGCGGCGTGGAGCTGGTGGGGCCTGGCACACTCATCCCCCTCCCTCAGGTAAGAAGCCAAGCATGTGAAGGCACCAGGGGAAATGCCACTGCTGTACCCCGATGCACGCTCTGTCCCCACCTGCCTGCCTGCCTGTGTGTACCCTCTGTGTCCTTTCTAAGTACCTCTGGGGGTATGTGTACCCCCCGTTGACCACCCCTGCAATAGGAAAATATGTTTTGATTAATAACAAATTCAAGCTTACTACAGTGCTATACAGTGCCATAGTAGACAGCTAAAATATATATTGTAGCCATGATGTATAGAAAGCCAGACCTCCATAAAATATTGCTTGAATTCAGTTTTAAACAAAGGGGGAACATGTTCACCCAGCTACATGAAGGAAACCCTACATGAGTCTATCTTTCAATCAGGAAGTGACCTAGCTCATTGAATAAGCCTTAGAATCTGATATTTATATTCAAATGGGTCTAGGCTTTTCAGTTTTACAAAAGTGTTGAGTATTACAATTTTTATTTATTTATTTAATAAAATGAAACCATGTTTTCTGTAGAAGCATTTGGTTCAAAATGGCTCCCTCTGTTTGCCATTCCTTACATTGTATTGTAATTATTGTTCAGTTCAGTAACTTGATTTTCAATATTCTTTAGGGAAGTGACCCTAAGAAACTTAAACCATCCTTTGATATGAAAACAAAATTATATAACAGCAATTTAACTGTTAGTTAAGTGGGGAAATTTCTGAGTACAGTAGGCATATTTCCACTAAGACTAAAATTAG
This sequence comes from Alligator sinensis, assembly GCF_000455745.1. Lineage (NCBI taxonomy): Eukaryota > Metazoa > Chordata > Crocodylia > Alligatoridae > Alligator > Alligator sinensis. The sequence continues at coordinate 1,580,040 of NW_005842078.1, forward strand.
ACTATAAAGTTCTCACAGGAAACAAAATTGATTAGGTGATGTAGCAGGACCGGTCACCAAGGGCAGCTGTGATGCCCCCTGCTGGCCAAATGGGTATTGCCTTACTCTAATTCTAGGTACCTTCCCTTCCACTCTCTCTTGCCAGGCATTGATATAATCATTAGATCATTAAAGGGAAGCTGCCTAAAGGTCCTAGAACCTTCCCTTAACCTTCCTTCAACAGCAGATCCCTTCCTGGACCCAACTAGCCCCAAACCCAGCCCATCAGTAGATGGGCCCTCCTGGCTCATATGTGCCACAAGGCACCCATTGCCATGGGCTATTCCCAGCCTTTGACCTCCCATACAGTCATGCCCATGCCTTGCAGGTGTTGTGGATTCACACTTAGGTGGGGTCCTTTGCCCTCAAATCAATGTCTGGCCACTTTAGGCCTCTACATCCTTGTTGTGGCCTTGACCATCCTGGCCTCCTCCCCTTTCTGCCTAGGCCCCCTGCACTAGGCCAGGCTCTTGGGTTCCAGCCTTGGTCAACTGTCAGTCTCTCTGGGCCTTAGGCCCTTGTGCTTCTTGATCTGGGTCCCTGGCCATGGAATTCACCCTCCTGGGAAACTGGGCCCCTGGTCTCTGCCCTTCTGGGTTGATCTGACTATTCCTGGGCACCAGGAGTGCACTGCTTTGTGCACTGCTTGGGCACCGGACCCTGGGCCTTTTCTCCAGTACTCTGAATATTTGCTTCTCTGCTGGCTGGGCTCAAGGCAGTTGCATGTCCTGCAGGCACAGCTGGTGTCTCCGAATCTCTCCTGTAGCCCCCGGTCAAATTATCAGTATAAACCACAACACAATAAGAAAGCCCTTTGAGTGTAACCAAAACCTATCCCCACACTGGGTCCCAACATAGACCCTAGCTCCCTGGCTGAATGTAGCAAAATTTCCCCTCTCTGGATTATATCATCAACTCTGGCTCAATGTAGCAAAACTCCCCCCCCCCCGGGTTGTATCCTCAGCTCCCAGGCTGAACCACCACATTCCCCTCCCCGTTGTTGATGACCTCCTTACTTTCTCAGCTAAGGATTAATTCAGCTGCCTGCAGCTTGCTGCTTGCCTGTTTGCTAGCAGCTAGTCTCCTATTACCCAGCTGGTCTCCTGGCTGCCATCTCTCCTACAGCCAAATTATTCCAAGCAGCAGTCCCTAGAATGGCTATCAGTGTTCCTCTTTCCTTTAATGCAGCTCCCTGCTTTGGTCACAGGACTCCTGCTGCATGCCTTCTTGTACCTAGTCTCTATTCACCTGCCCTGGGGCCTAACTGCTGCATTTTCTCCACTTAAAGTGACAGGAGACCTAGGCTTCCTGTAACAATAACTATATCTTATATCTATTCAGAAACTGATGGTAACAGAGAATGTAGCAGTCTCCTCAAACAATGTGCGTCAACAGAAACACAGAGCACATTACTCTGCAACTTGCATTGGTTGGTTCTTGGAAAATGTGCACTATTTACAGTATTTGTTTTTGTATTTGTTTAAGCTCTAAGGCTGAAATTCACAAGAGGGATTTAAAAATCTAAATGCCTTTATAAATAACTAAAACCAAAATATAGATGCCATTGTCTTCCTACCATCATAAGAAAAGAAGGCTAGAAGGGACATCTCAAGGTCACCTTGTCTAACCCCCTGCTCAAGGCAGGATCATCCATTACTAAACCATCCCAGTCAATTGTCTGGCAAACCTGCTCTTGAAATTTTCTTGGACTAGAGTCTATACAAGCTTTCTATGTAGCCTGTTTCAATGTTTATCACTCCCTCCCCACACTCCCATAGTAACAATTTTCTTAATCTCCAACCTAAACTGCAGTTTGAGGCCATTGCTCCTAGTCCTGTCCCCCGTGGCTATAAAGAATACTTTATTGCCATCCTCTGTATAATCACTGTGCCCATCTAAGCTTGAGCAGCTGCTCCCAAGATGCTCAGGGCCTGGTGATCCTTGCTCGGACTTTAACTTTTTCTGGCACTAACATCCACCAGGCGCTGTCTCCAAAGGGAAACCCCAATTGCTCACCCCCCCCCCCCCCGCCTTG
>NW_005842078.1:1582270-1587058 GCF_000455745.1 Alligator sinensis
GACAAAGAGAAACCCTTATTACTCCCCCCCCCCCCCCAGGTCTTGTCCTTATGAATAGATGCTACAGGCTTCTATTTGACCCAGATTCACTTGGAGGCGTTCCATACAGACATTCCTTGGAGCTCTGTCTCCTCTACACCCCATCCATGCACCAACCTGATGGTTTCTAGCCATATGGTCAATGGTCTGGGATTTCATGTATTCAAGTGTGCTGCATCACCTAATTTTGGCTACCTGTGTGTTGACTGGCTTGTGCAGCGACCATGGGTCCGCTAGCAAATTGCCAAGGTTACTCCCCATTGCACTCAGCCTGTGAAACTTAAACAATGCAGGAAGATGATCTCACTCCCTGAGACCATCCCTCTTGGCTGGATAAGCCTGCTGTCCCTGCCAAAATACAGTCCTCTACCCTTGGAGTCCCCCAGAGCTCCTGGCTTCTTTTCTCTGGCAGGGGAATCAAAGGAATATGGCCTCCATCCCAAGCCCCAGGTGTAATCAATGAAAAGAAAGCAAAAGTAGGGAGGCAGTGGTTTTCCTCTTACTCTCACATCCCTGATGGGTACTGGGCCCTCAAATCCTCGGCCCCACTCTCCCCTTTGGTCCCAGGCATCACTCCCCCAGGAGACAGAGTGCCCCTGTGGGATATCCCGGTGGCCCCGGAATGTACAATGGCCAGGTGTGCCAACTGGGAGCCTAAAGCAGCCGTGTCACTGCTGCTTCCTGTCTCTTGGTCCTATGTTGGCTCTTGTAGCCACATCCTGGTGCTGGCTGATAATGTCACACCTCTGCACCATCCCAGCCACACTGAGAGCATGCTGATAAATCATGCAGGCAGTGCTTCCTGCCATTCCTTGCTTCCCACTGCTGCACCTGAACCAGGTAACTTTTCCCAGGTCACAGCTCACTTTGGACCATCTCCCCAGTGCTTTGGGTTTCCCTTCCTGCCTCTGTGCCCCCAGTGCAGGGGTCTTCAACCCCTCAGGCCTGTTGCCCTGTGACAATCACCCTTAAGGTTTTTGAAGACTATTATCAAATCTACCCATAGTCCTCTCTTCTCCAGACTAAATAATCCCCAGTTGTTTCAGTCTTTCTTCATAAATCACATTCCCCAAGCCTCTAATAATGTTTGCTCCTCTCTGCTGGACTCTTTGTAACCTGTCTTCTTTCTTGAAATGAGGGACCCAAAACTGGATACAGTACTCCATGTATCACTAGTGCCAAATAGACTGGAAAAAACAGTTCCCTTGATTTACAAATGACACTCCTGTTAAAAGCTGTTGAGTTTCTTTGCAATGAGAGCACACCGTTGGCTCAAATTCAGTTTATGATCTACTGTAGCCCCTAAGTCTCCCTTTGCAGTATCACAGCCATTGGTGATACATAGGGGTGCATGCAGGTGCACGTGCACTCCCTGAGCATGGCAGTGCACCCCCTATGAAAACCACCGGCAGCATCTGCGGGTGGTCAGAAATCACTGCTAGCCACTGCCAATACTGCCGGCGGTGTCTGTGGGTGGTCACCAACCCCTGGTCAGTGCTCACCTTCCCTGCCCCACCCCCACTTCCAACAGCACCAGCAGAATCTGCAGGTGCTCCCTGCTTACCACCACCATGCTTCCACAGCTGCTGTGCCCCCCCCAGCCACCGGGGGCATACATCGTTCATGGTCACAGCCTAGCAAGTCATTTCCAGCCTGTATTTGTCCAAGCAATTGTTTCATCCCAAGAGTAGGAGTTTACACTTTTTCTTATTGAATTTCATCTGTTTTATTTTGGACCATTTCTTCATCTTATTCAGATCATTCTAGATCCTGTCCTTACCCTCCAGTGTGTCTACAACTCCATCCAACTTGGTGTCACCCACAAATTTGCTAAACTTGCATTCAATCTCATCATTGATGGGATCACATCATTAATGAAGATGTTAAACAATACCAGACCCAGGACAGACCCCCTGGGAAACCCCACTTGATACTGTCCAACTAGACATTGAGCCAGTGATGATCCAACCTGTTAGGTATTTACCTTACAGTACCTTAATCTAGTCTATATTTCTTTAGTTTATTAATAAAAAAAGTTATGGAGGACAGGTCAAAAGCCTTGCTAATGCCATGGTATATCACATCCACTACTCTTCCCCCATTCACAGAGCCTGCCACCTTGTCATAGAAGGAAAGCCTCAGGAGCCAGGAACAGAGAGGAGAAGAAGGAACTGGGCACACGTGTGTCCTCGCACACGTGTGCCCCCTTACCTGACCTGAGGCGGAGGCGGAGGTGGAAGCAGCAGTGGAGCCAGCAGTGGGGGCAGCAACAGCTGATCCCCCAAAGGTAAGTGTGGCAGAGGGAGCCGGCATAGCTGAGCTGGATCCAGAGGGGAAGCCCCCCAGATCCCTTGTAGTTGAGTGGGTAGGGAGCTGTGCTCCTGAGCCGTGCCACGCGAACATAGCATGCAAACAGGGGGAGAGGTAGGGAGGACTGTCTCCACAGGGTGGGGAGCACCCCCCAGGGCAAATCCTTGGGGCACAGGCACCGGCGGCAGCAGATCCCCCTAGTGGGGGAATGTAGGGGGCGAGACTGCCGGCAGGCACTTTTGGGAAGCCCAGAGCGCCTGATTGGCTGTTGGGGCAGTCACGGGAAATTCAAACCACAGCCTTTAAAAGCCATGGTTTGACATAGCCCCCAGCACTCAGGAGCCAGGAGCAGAGAGGAGAGGAGGGAACTGGGAACATGCTCATCCTTGCACACACGTGTGCTCCCTTACCTGACCTGAGGTGGCAGTGGAGGTGGATGCAGCAGCAGAGCCAGCAACAGCTGATCCCCGAAAGGTAAACGGGGCAGAGGAAGCTGGAGCAGCTGAGCCAGATCTGGAGGGGAAGACCCCTGGATCCCTTTTAGTTGAGCTGGTAGGGAGCCGTGGTGTTTGCACCAGCATTTGCACAGGCAGGCAAGCAGGAGAGGCCAGAAGGAGGTCTTCAGCAAGAGAAGGTAAAGGCACTGCACCCAAAAAAAAAAAAAAATGGTGTGGATGCGGAGTGCTGCTAGGGCCCCTGCCAGGGGGGCACTGCCCACCCAGGGCTTCTCTGAGGCCTCCACTCAGATGGAACCCATAGGGGGGCTGGTGTAACCCTGCACCCTGGCCTGTAGGGGACATCCAGTGGGACCTGGGGGGCAGGGGATGGGAGCCCTCATACCTGTCCTGCACCCATTTTAGGGCCTTGGAGGGGCAGGTGAGGGAGCTCCAGAAGGATATTAGCAGGCTGAGGGGGATCAGAGAAGCAGAGGATGAGAGGCCAGAGAGGCACTGGGGTTCTCGAGGGCAGGGGAACTCAGTGTCCAAGATGAGTGGTCGTTCCTTAAGGAGACAATACTCAGGGCCCAAGGAGTGACAATCCCAAAAAGAAGCAAGGGGGGCAACAGTGCCCAAAAGCCTTCCTGGCTCACCAAGGAAGTCCATTAATGCCTGGTTGCCAAAAAAGCGGCATACATCTGGTGGAAGAGGGGCGGGGGGGGGGCGCTATCTCAAAAGAAGAGTATACCTCCACTGCTCGGGCCTGTAGGGGGGCTGTTAGGAAAGCTAAGGCAGACATAGAGCTAGGACTAGCATCCAAGAACAAAGATAATAAAAAGTCCTTTTCAAATATATAGGGAGGATGAAGTAGGCACCGGGAAATGTGGGGACCCTGCAAGATGCGCCGGGCAATCTGTTGGTTGCACCAGAGGAGAAGGCAGACCTCTTTAACAAATTCTTCACCTCTGTTTTCTTGTGCAGGGACCGGGACTCCCCCACCGTGTTTCAAGAGGGACTCAAGGGGAATGCCTCAAGACCTAAGGTTGAGGAGGACTGGGTTAGAGTGCTTCTGGAAGGGCTGGACGTGTTCAAGTCAGCAGGTCCAGGGGCTCTCCACCCCAGGGTGTTGAGGGCACTAGCAGGGGTTATTGCTGGGCCCTTGGCATGGCTTTATGAGCATTTGTGGTGCTCGGGCCAGATGATTGGAAGATAGCCAATGTGGTCCCCATCTTTAAGAAAGGGAGGAGGGAGGACCCGGGCAACTATAGGCCCGTCAGTCTTACCTCAATCCTGGGGAAACCCTTTGAGAAGATCACCAAGGAACACATCTGTGATAGGCCAGCATCAGGGATGATGCTCAGGGGCAACCAGCACGGTTTCATTAGGGGCAGGTCATGTCAGACCAATCTGATTGGCTTTTATGATCAGGTCACAAAATCATTGGATGCAGGTGTCACCGTGGGTGTAGTCTTTCTAGACTTCAGCGAGGCCTTTGACACTGTCTCCAACCCCATCATCATTAAAAAAGTAGGTGACTGTGGCATCGATGCCTACACGGTCAGATGGATTGCTAATTGGCTGAAGGGTCATACTCAGAGGGTGGTGGTGGACGGGTCATATTCGACCTGGGGGGAAGTGGGCAGCGGAGTCCCCCAGGGCTTGGTCCTTGGGCCCGCACTGTTCAATTTCTTTATCAGTGATTTGGATGATGGGGTGAAAAGCAACCTGTTCAAATTTGCTGATAATACCAAAATTTGGGGTGAGGTGGGCATGCTAGTAGGGAAGGAAAGACTGCAGAACTGCAGAAAGACTGGATAGGTTGCAAGGGTGGGCTAACAAAAACAGGATGCATTTCAATACGGACAAGTGCAGGGTGCTGCACTTGGGCAGTAGTGACCGGCAACACACTTATAAGATGGGAAACTCCCCTCTTGAGAGCATGGAGGCAGAAAGGGATCTTGGAGTCATCATTGACTCCAAGATGAACATGGGCCGACAATGC
>NW_005842078.1:1587346-1591099 GCF_000455745.1 Alligator sinensis
GCAGTGGTGCTGTCTCCTACCCTGGGGGTCTTTAAGAAGTGGCTCGATGCCTACCTGGCTGGGGTCATTTGAGCCCAGTTTCCTTCCTGCCCAGGCAGGGGGTCGGACTTGAAGAGCTACAAGGTCCCTTCCGACCGTACTTCTATGATTCATGATTCTATGAAATTGACAGGTATTTTCTTTCCCTGCAGGGCCAAGCACCAAAGGGAGAAGAACCCCAGGAGGTGCCCTCCACAGTGGATTGGCAGACAGTGCCCTCCAGAGCCAGAGCTGCTCTCATCGGTGCAGTACCAGTTCCCCTGTCCAGCTGGAGAACAGGTATGGGGCCCTGGCAGTACTGGAGGAAGAGGAAGGAGAGGAGGACACCTCTGGAGAGGGGGCCAGTCTACATGAAGAACAGGCTGAAGGAGGCAACCTGACCTGGAAGAAGAGATGCCGGGTGCTCATCATAGGCAACTCTATCCTTAGAGGTTCAGAGGGTCCTATTGTAGCAAAACCCCTAGTTTTTCTTTTTTTAAACATATATATATGCATTCCCTTCTCTTCCCCAACTCTTTCTGACTTTTTCTCTCCCTCTCTATTCCCTAAAGACAAGCATGAATGAGCCCAGATTTAGGATAAGCTTTAACATTTTTATTTTAGTAGCAAGTTTTTGGTTTTGGATATCTCCTGTTTTATATTGTATAATTATTAGGTTTGTATTGATTTTGACTGTTGTATATTGTATTATTATCATTTTTGTATTTTTTTTAATTGTTTTATATGGATATTGTGTGATTTAGGCCTGTGTTTGTAAGTGAACCAAAGTCATGTCAAGTTTCCATTTTGTGTGTCAAACCTCCATCTTCTGTCCTCTCCCCAGGCATCCTGTGTTGCAACTATATGATTCATTGTACCCCTCCCATGTAAATTGGTTCCTGGATGAATGAGAATGATTGGGAATGATTGAAATACAATGGTAGCAGGCCTCTACTGAATGACCTGTAATGACTGGGCCATCACCTCACATTGATTCATCCAGGAACCACGGACCTCACCCAGGAACAGAGACAAGAGCCCATCATTTGAAAGACAGAAGACCCTGCAGAACCAGCAAATCTGCCATTGCACCCCACCATTACAGGCACCCAAAACTGCACATTCCTGCATGGAGCACACATGCTCAGTACTCCAGGGGTTGACCCGTGCCTGGGCATGCCTCCCTTCACTAGGGTCACACAAGGTCTGCCCCTATAAAAAGGGGCAGTGAAGACAGGCCCAGTGGAAATGCCATTTCCATCCGGACCAGACCAGCTTCACATCAGGTATCCATCCCAGAGGCCCTGCCTGCGACCCCCCTGGACAACAACGAGCTGAAGGAGACCCCAACTGGCCATCAAAGATCAACTTCCAGCCTGGGATAGGTAGATATTACTTGCACACCTCCTCCAACAATTTGCACTCTCTCTCTCTCTCTCTCTCTCTCCTCCTGGACTTCAGAGGACTTCAGGCCCTGCACCAAGTCTCTCTAACCCCTGCTGCCATTGTGTGTGGGTGGGTGGGTGGGTGGGTGGGTGGGTGCAAGGGAACCAAAAAGACATTGTGTCACTATCTCCCCTGTTCAATAAAACCACTGTCATTTGCAACCCCAAGTTGGGTCATGCTTTACTGAATCCCAGTCCCTTCCCCATCTTAAATTACAGCCTCATTTTCTCTCTCTCTCTCAGCTCCAGCCCATCCCCTTCACTAGTTTCCTGATCTTCTCCCAATTCTGTCTCCCCTTTTCTGCCACCTCTCAGCCTCTCCTTGCTTTCCTGCTGTCCCTGATGTCTTTCAGCCTCCCATGCCATCTACTGCCTTTTCCCTGTGACTTTCTGCTGCCTTTTTCTGCTTTCCCACTACCCTGCTGCCTTTCAGTCTCTCCTGACACTTTTCTGCTGATTTTCTGCTGTCCATCTCTCATTTTCCTTCCTGAAGCCTGTGAGGTAAGTGGTTATTGAAAGGGGCTGGGGGTTGTGGGTCAAGGCTGGGGGGCACTGGCAGGTCTGTGGGGGATGCTGGCTGCAGGAAGCTGGCTGGGGGATGAGGGAGCAGGGAGGTGTTCAAGAAAGACATGGAGTGCTGGCCTGCATGGTAGAACGTGGACTGTGAACATGCACTATCCGCCCAAGTGGGCTCCATGACTCCATGTGTGGCTTCCTTGAAGGGCTGATATCACGCTGCTCTGGATCCATGCAATGCCAGCTGGGTAGCCACTCCTGTGGGAAGATGGCTGGGGGCTGAGGGAGTGGGGAGGTGATAGAGAAAGACATGGCGTGCCCACCTGGTCAGCAGCATGTGGATCCAGAGTGGTGCAGTATCAGTCCTTCAGGAAAGTCGCACATGGAAGTACAGAGCCTGTTCGGGCTGATACTGCACTGCTCTGGGTTTATGTACCACCAGCCAGGCAGGCACTCTGTGTGTGGCTTTCCCAAACAGCTCACCACTCCCTCAGCCCCCAGCCAGCTTCCCCCAAGCATCTCCCAGCATTGGCCCCATGGTCATGGAGCTGGTGCTGGGAGATAAGGGTCTCCCAGCACCTCGCTTTCCAATTATGATGGTGGCATGGGGGTTTGGAGATAAGGATCTCCTAGGTCTCAATATCCAATTGTGATCTCAGAGCTCCCTGCTGCTGGGGCAGGGGGACATAATTACCACCCAGGCTTCTATGATGAAGCCCACCCCGGCAGCAGGGAGTTCCTAGGGGCAGGGAGCTATCTCCTGACCCCTGGCAGATGGTTGACCAGGAGTACATTTTGCTCCCAGTCAGGCATCTACACAAGTGCTATGGCACTATTACTAATCTCAAGTAAATTTGCTACTTGCATTTGCAGATAGCAAATTTTACTCAGGATTAACGAGTTTTACTGCATAGTAAGCATGTGCATGTGTAGGCACATATGCTTACTTTGCAGTAAACTATGCAAAGGTGAAGTTAAGCATCTCATGTAGACATGCCCAGTAAAGGGTCACTGTCTACGCATGCGCTCCTATTAGGGCACAGGAAATTAACTGACTCTGATATGGGATAGTACTGTCCAAGATAAGTATTATCCTAAGGCAGAGTTATTTAGTACACTAAAATGCATCTGTATGGGGTGACACAGGGCTGCTGGGGCACAAGGGTGCTACAGTGTGGGAGCTGCCTTCTGCTTCGCCCCATACTTGTGTCCCAGCCAGCCCTCTGTAGTATGCTGAGCTGGGTCAGAGCAGCTTCAGGCTGGCAGGTTGACCCCATTAGCCCCCTCCAAATGGGGCTGCTCAGCCTCAGCTCAACTTAATCTGGTCCTGGGCGCACATGTAAGCACTGCACCTGGGAGCAGTAAATAGCACCAGTTTATTCCTAAATGCTAATTGCACATGCAGATGCACCTTGTGTGTGGTAAACTCTCCCCCTCCACTCCCTCATCCCCTCCAAAAGAAGGCAAATGATGGAAAACTTTTAAAGATATTTTTAACCAAAATTATACCCTCCTTCCTTCCTTCCTTCCGCTCGGACGCTGCGGAGCAGGCTCGCTTGGAGCTGCGTGGGGCGATCCCGAGCGTAAGACTCCCCGGCTTCCTATCTCTTTTCTTTCTTCCCTCCCACCTGTCTAAAGGTCTCTAGCCTCTGTTTATTTCGCTTTCTGACTCTTTTCTTGCTTTTTTGCAGCTTTCTCCCCCACTTTTCTCTCCTCTCTCTTCCCTCCCCCTCTGCTTCCGGTTTCTTTGTCTGTGAGACGCTTCTCGCAGCCT